>NC_079162.1:42659243-43259243 GCF_947563725.1 Argiope bruennichi
ACACTCTTAAGATAAAATTTTACGATTCAGTAAATGTTTAATAATTTCATACTCGATAATTTTTTTTGTGAATCTAATTTAAAGTAAAACATAAAATTTTGCATGTTATTTAATCCTCTACATTAACTACTATAGTTAATTAAATAATAAAATTAAAATAAAAGTTTACTGTTAATAATTTAATCTAATTAAACTATTAGTTTATTAATTTACCTTGAGATTATACAATTAAACTGCTTACATCCAGTTTTAAAAGAATTTTTTTTTCTCCTAAATTTGCTGCTAAAATTTTAAAATCTATAAATTAGTAAGCATTTCATCTTATTACTGATTCTGATTTTGCATACTAATAGTAACATTAAAATGGTGAAATAAAAGAAATGAATTTTTCAAATATTCTAAGTAATCATAATAATAAAAAGGCTTAACGAAATCATAAATGTTTCGGATCTTCATTTTTTTCCTGTTGAAAATGAGAATGATACTTATCATTTAGTCATTACTTCTTGTAACAAAATTATCATGGCATTAGGCACCATTTGAGAGCTCAGAATTATCGAAATATGCAAAGGAAAAAAATTAACCATCTCAATTTTGTTTCGCTATGCATTTTTTTCAGCGCCCGGATATTGACCTAATTTGTTTAGATGAGTTTTTTTCTTACCTAAATTTGCATCAACTTTCCTCGACTCATTAGTTACCGCAACGAAAAATTACCTAACAAATCATATCACCCCATAATTACTTTGGTCTCTGATTAGTTTAGTTTGATGAGTTATAGGACCAAAATAAAATAAACCAACTTCTAACTTTTCGGGTTGAAAATGACGAGACACACAATGCTAAAATAATTACGATTTGCCCGCGTTACCTGATGTGCTTATTACTTAATGTTCCACATTAACTCAATCTGATGAAGCTTAAATTATTTCATTAGCGAAAGATCCGATAAACAAGCTTGATGATTACATTTTTCGAGTCCCAGTCTATAAGTGATATCCGAAATTTCCAGAATTTTTCTTCCGGCGTGTTATGTTCGTCGCTTCTTGGAAACCTGCCATAGCTGTTAGTTGCAATCTATATTTCGTCTAATTCAATATTCCGCTTCCTACCCGACGGCTACAGAATTTTGACTTCATTACCTTGAATCTCATAACCGAAATGTCATTCAGCTGTAGGAAATTCGGTCCAACCAAATGTTGAAAGGAAGTTGTCATTCCGGGCTCAATATACTTGGTGCTACACTACAATGTTTAAATCCACAGAAACAATCCACTCGAGGAAACTGAGTTTGTTGTGAGCCAAAAGTAATTGGACTGGTCCCTCGGGTCTTATATTTCGTCTTCTGAGCTTATTTATCGCTGGAGGCACCTTCCATCCCCTTTTCTACCCCACCAGCGTAAGGTGATGATCCCCAAAGCAAAAGGTGATTAAGGCAAGTGAAGATAGTCTCAAGCAGTCTGTCGTCCACATTGCTTGCCAAGTACACTCGTTTCTGTGCTCGCAATGACATACAATTACACGGAAATCGCTTATTTCTTTGGTTCGCTGCGCAATTGACTTTGTCTAGGGAAGAAAATTGCCTTTTTTTTTTCTAGCATTATATTCTGAATTTTGAGGCTCAGAAAGAAGCTTAATTTTCACTGAAACATTCTTTTGCTCTTTCAAAAAGTAGCAATTTTCTGAAAAAATAAGAAAGAAAAGTTTTTTTTTTGGTACTCTTGAAAAATCATTCTGCGTAAATATTTATATTCTTATTACGATGAGGGTAATCAGGATTTTTGTGATTCAAAGTAGCATGGATTTTAATTCACATGCGACTTCTCTTTTCTCTTTAATATTAAAGCTTTAAAAAGAATGTGTACCATTTTCTTCATATTGCTCCATACTAATTCATAAATTCAAAAAAATTTGTATTTTGTTTCTCAGATCTATATTTGTTTTGCTTTATTCAAAAGAAGAAATAATTTCATTAAAAATTGAAGAGAATTCATTGCGATAGCTTCACTTATTGTTGTTTAAATAATGTAGATAGTGCCATATTTAATTCTGAATTAATATTCAATATTTAAATAATCTCCATTTTATTTTGGTAAATTTATTTATAAAAATAAAACTTAGTGACAAAAAAGATTATTTGTTAAAATGTTTTATTATTTTTTATACATATTTCTATACATATCTTTCATATGCACAAATATTTCAAAAACAAACAAGACATCAATATTTATCAATCGCAGAGTGACATTAAAATATGAATGGATTTCAGGGCCCTCATTTGTAGTAAATATTGAAGTTTCTCTCTCAGTATTAAAATTTCATTTACATTAAGTACATTTAACATAGTATTAAGATTACATTACATGGAGTACATCTTTTGCTTTAAAATATTTATTTTTTAAAGGAAAATTTTTTGTATGGTGTAAGTAGAAACATCTCATTTTTTTAAGTAGGATTTTATGAATATTTTTATAGCGATTACGCTGAAGAATCGGAAAGCTGAATTTTCTCTAATTTTTTACATATCTTTATGATTCTTTAAAACACAAATAAAGTTTTAATGTATAAAAACAGTAAAGAAATAGGATCAATATTTTATCACTTAGTGAAATTTAGGGTCAACAGCAGTCCTGAAAAAAAATATAATATTTTGAAATAAAATTTCAGAAGTCAAAACAGAAAAAAACTTTAGATGTACGAAGCTTTCTACTTCCTTTTCAGAATTTTGTCTATCACATATTGTCCAACCTACACAAATCTTCTCTTGTGACATGAAACCCATACTAACGGAAGAACTAAAAACGTACCTTTATGATTCATATTTACTTATACATCATATATTTTTAAGAAGTTACAAATATTTAAAATTTCACAACTACGTTATGTAACTTCTGAATATGTTTCAACACAACAGAGAATTTAATGAAAAGGCATATCTCAATTAAATGCAGTTAAATTTCTTAAAATAATTTATTGAACGATCCAAATAAAAGGGCAATAACTGCTATATTTCATTAAATATGCTAAAGGAACAGGGTGAGAAATGCAAAATTTCATTAAATGTTTAACGAACAGGGTTCATTTTTTAAGATGCTTGTAGAAAATTATTGCGTAAAAATTTAAAAATGCTTAATTTAAACTGAATTTACCATACAATCTGCAGGTTACTATTATTGATGACATAGTTTATTACTTCTGATACAAATAAAAAATAGAAAAAAACCCCCATCACAATCCTTTATAATTTAAATAAATAAAAACACAGAGCTTTCCTCGAAATAAATAATTATGATTACAATCATGAGTCTTTGTTCCTTGTTTAAAAGATGTGAAAGCATGATTTCTTCCGATGAATTATTCATTCATGTCTTTTGAATCAAAACAAAATCCGCCCCAATTTTCATCTAATTAAGACTTCGTGTGAAAGAACATTGAGCAGTGATATTAGAAAGAAGTCATATCCACATTTTATTGAATACCGCTTTTAATTAAAATTTAAAAAAATGAATTAATTTCAAAACTTCGAATCGTTTTCGAAACAATCATTTCGGATTTACTGCGACTTAATTGCTTTTCACAATCATCACAACTACTGCAAAACGCTTTCCTTTCAAGAGATCACAATAATGAACTTCTAATTATGATAACTTCTAAACCTTGTCGAATATAAACTAGTTAATTTCAAAAAAAAAAAAAAAATATTTTTTTAAATTCAAAGATAACTTCCGAGTCCTTTCAACCAAGAATTTAATTTTTATCGAGTCTTTATAAAAGTCACTTGAGACGATGAGAAATATTTCATTAGCTTCGAAAACAGGATTTAAATCCGTTAGGTCACAATTTTTGAATTTTTTTTCTCCATTAAATCTTTAGAGGTGGGGGTGGGGGTGGGGAGCGCACACCCAAGCAAATTACGAGGGAAAAAAATCGGAATTACTTTGGCGAAACAATAAAATCGCGAAACTTCGAAACAATGTACCCAGAAGGGGACAGTTTTTATTTTTCTATCTTAATCAGCAGTACTGAGGTATCCGCAGCAATCGCGACTTAAAAGAGAGCTTCTAATTAGAAAAAAGCTTTTAATCCAGAAATAAAATCTTAGAGTCGAAAGAATTTCTTTCCTCCTCTTAATCTGAAACAAGGTTTCTTTTTTTTAATCTTGCGGGGACATTTTTCTAATCGCCCTTCTACCGCAGTGGGAAGCAATTAAGCTTAATTAGATTGGAAGGCCTGTCACCATGGGCTCATTTCCTCGGCTGACCCGTGCAATCACCGGCCGCTTGGTCTACGGTTCCTTTCAACGATCCACACTCGATTTGCAATTAAATTTGGTTGGAGCCCTCTTCCTGACCCTGTCGTGTAAGCAATTTTTACCTTGCTGATTTTATTAGGAGAGTCCGCTTGTTTTGTTGCTCGTTGGAGCAGCAAATTAAGTGGCTAAAAATTATCTTTCCCTTGAAACATCATCGATTTTTTTTCTCCTTGTTCCCTTTTATGAAGAGGGTCGGGGAACAGTCAATAAAAAGTTTTGTGTTTTAGTCTTGGAAAATAGTTTCGAGTGGAAAGTGTATTTGTTTGGCCGAAAGAGGAGCATCTGTTTGACTTATAATACGGGCTGATTAGACACATGCCCTGCACTTTTTTGTTATTAAAATTTAGTTTTCACAATAAAAATAAACTTTTTTATGTGATCAAGTTGAAAACAATTATTTAATGGGTTGAAGTATTTTTTAGAGTTTAATTGCGGATTGAGTAGTTGTATATTTAAAAAAAAAATTATCATTACATGGGGAAATGAGAATGTTATTTAACGAATTCCAAACAACAGATGAGATATTTAAGGCTTATACATATCCCCTCTGTTTTAATTTTCTTAAGAATTTAGTAGAAAGAAAGTGCTAATAAGTTTATTTAATTTCTTAAACTCGTCTCCACGGATTGGATTTTTTGGTTAACCGGGTCGTCCTCAGCCCGTTTTACGGTTTCTCTCACTATTCCGCGCTTAATTATTTTTAGTTAAATTTATTTTGAGTGATCTTCTTATAAGCAATTTTTAGTTTGATGAATTTATTAGGGTGTTCCATTTTCTTAGTTCGTTAAAGCAGTAAACTAAGTGGAAAATTATTTTTTATTTGAAACATCAATGTCTTACTTTTTTTTCCCGATTTGTTTTATGGAAAGTTTTATAAAAAGGGCGGCTTAAAAGCTTGAAAATAATTAAACACGCAAAATATTTTTTTGTTGTTTGAAAGAAGGGTCTACAGACAGCTTAGACTGATACTCTGTAAACATCTGTCTTTCTTTGTAATTAATTTTCATGTTAAAGAACTCACTTTTAAATTGAAAAAATATAGGTGTATGTTGGAATAGTGTTTCACAAAAATTACTGATAAATCTTTCTTGCTTGTGAAATTGACATTTAACAATAAAAATATCAAATTATAAACCTGAATTTGGGTTATGGCCAATAAGACTAAAAAATTTGTTGGCAAAAAATTATAAACTTTTAATTTTTTTCGTAAGTTGCTATAAATTAATTAGGTTTTAAACGTTGAATTACGGATATAATTATGACGATAATCGCAAGATTGTACAATTGTAATGTTATGAAGATACAATTGCGAAAAAAGAACTAAAGTAGAGATATTTATTTGAAGTCATAACTGAAAAGAGATCAAAGGAAACATTTGTTGAAAGTTATAAACGTTTTAGCTTCAAATTCTGCTGTTTGAGGATTGCAAAAGAAATTCGGCGCTTATTAAATCATATATAAATGAGTTTAGAAGCTGAGTTTTGAAAAACACAACGTTTTTAATATCATATCGTTAATAACATAATATCATTTTGGAAGACTGTAAAAAATATGAACAATATGTAATATATGAAGTACGTGTAATTTCTCAATGATATGTTTTCAAAAACTTCTTTTAAAGAATCTGAAACGGGAATATTTTTAAACAAATCAGAAAAAAATTTTGGTTTGAAATTGTGTTTTGAATATATTTTGCTCTTTACTATTAGTCATTTAGTTGGTTTTTAAATGTCACGTTTAAACCTTCTATTATAATTATTTGTTTTTATCGTAATTATTTGGTTTACTTTCTTGGATAAAATGTCTCATATGTATAGTATCTAAATGATCTTAATTCTTAAAACAGTATTAACAAAGTTGATGACAATATGTAGAACTTACGCAAAGTTTATTTTTCGTGCAAACAAACCTTGAAATTTTTTTTGTCACAATAATATTTTTAAATGATGTCATAATAAAATCAACTTTTCAAATGAATTGAAATTTCAAGACTCAACAATTCCAGACAGTTTCTGCCAGAATGAAATAAAACAAAGCAAACAAATAAATAAAAAGCAAATAATTTTTTTTCGTATAAAGATAGATCGAAATTTATTTTCAAACTTTGAGAATTTCAAAGGAGGGAAATTGCCTTCTTAAATCTCTTGCACTGTGTGCGCCAAAACCAGTTAATCAGTTTAGAAAGTTTTTTTGAGAATTCCATCAAGTAAATATAAGAAACGCATTTTTTTTTCAGATGGCCTGTTTTTTTTGGTTGTTATTTTAACTATGAAGTCATTTCATTTTTCATTGCAAGGAATATAATTGAAGTGAACAGATCTTTCCTTATTGTTCTTTTACTTAAAATTTCTTACATTTCACCTTCACAAAGGTTGAAAAAATAGCGTCAGATGATTATCATATAGAAAGAAGAATTCTACGCATCACTTCATACTCTATTTACGTATGGTTGCTATAAACTAATATTTTTACTAAACATACAAACTTTTTAAAAGTCTATTTCAACTTCTTGAAAAAATGTAAAATAAGCACAAATTATTTATTTTTTTAAGACTATATTTTATTTTAATTAAAGTGTGTTAAACTCTTATGTCAAGTCAAAAAGAGAACTTAAAGTCAAAAAAGAAGTTAATTTTTAAATTTAATAAAATTAATTAAAATTTTTTTTAAATGATATTTTTTTAATAAGTAAAATACAAGATATCTCAGAGAACTTTAAACTTCAAAACTAGGACAAAATGTTAAAATCTGAAATTGTACACCATAATAAAAGACTTTTATTCACTTTATACATAAGTCATCCTAGATACATTAACATTACAAAGGATGATCAGCCCTTCCTTAAAAATGACTTCATAATTTCTTATTTTTTTATATTCTTCTTCTAATTATTACATTTGAACATTTAAATAACTGTTCTCCCAATTCAAAAATTAATAATCACAATAAATATAATTAAAGCAAAAGCGTTCTATTTCCTTTTTATTGCCAGATCATGATAAATACTACCTATTTGTAGAGGAATTTGAGGAGAAAAATTCTACAAAAACTAATTTGTTAAGATTTAGTTAAATTTTATAATTTATTAGTATAAACTATTATTCCGGGACTTCAATTCAAATTCTGGTCTATTTCCTAAGTCTACTTTGATTATCTCTATAATTTAATGCTAAATTTAAGCTACTTTTTTACAAGTAATGCAACAAATAATATTACGGTACGAAAATTTGCCTTATTTTTAAAAAATGAAACTTGAGCTCTAGAGCTGTACAATATTCTTTTGTAGAAAGTTGGAAGAACAATTTGAAAAATAATAGATTATACTCACTTCTTCATATCATAATTAGTATTCTATCTGCGGACTCTTTATTTCCAAAAGAAACGAATGAAGACCCAATACATTAGAAGTTAGAGTCACACGATCTAAAACTCTGTTTCCTCTCATATTTCAGAATGAAGTCTTTTGCGCTTTTTTTAATATCACGAATTTTTCTATCTTATGTGAACGACACAAATAAGTTTTAAAATTAAGTTGGTGAGGCTTAATTGACGTCTACTAAGATAACATATTAGTTAATTAATTAATTAATATATAATATGAAATATTTGTACGAAAATTTATACAAAGTTTTTAAAATGTATTTTTAATGAAGAACTAAAAGAAGGAAATAATTTTTTTTTATCAAAAATATAGTCGTGAAATAAAATCATAAAACAGTAATGAGTAGATAAAAATACTCTAAATAAACTGGAAGTTTAGATATTTTTATAATATGTTTTGAATTCAACGAACGTTCAAAAATTTACTGCTGCGTAATTTCTTCATTATATAGTTTCTAATGTCTCACGATTTTACATCTTTTTTTATAACCAGCTTTTTGAGAAAAATCCCTTTACTACCTTTTAGAGAATTAATAAAAGAAAGTTTTTAGAAAAACATACATATTTTTTTAATTTTCTGCTTTTTAGTTTTTAATATAATTTAAAACATATTATAAATATCATTGAATTTTGTGATAAAATTTTTCTCACATTTACAAACAGAAGGCACCTCTAACATGAAATCAATATTTAATTAAAATTAATATTTTAAGTTATAGTTAGGATTATAAAATACTGGAATATTGGAATCGGGAATCGATAATTATACGGAATATCTGAGCTCAAGTGTATCAGAAAATGAGCAAAAATTTGATTTCGATGTTCTTTCTATAACAAACAAACAGGAAAGAATTGAACTTGTAAAGATAATGTTTCACATGAAAAAGACATTAATCATAACATATGGGCAGTTTTTTCTAAAACTTTTAAAGATATAATTTATGTCTCCATAAAATAAAAATGAATGTTAGGTCAGTATTATAAGTAAAGGACGCCTTTTTAAATGTAGCAACATACAATTATTTAAGATCGATGAGAAGAACGATTTGAATAATAAAGGATTATTCTAACTTCCTTAAATACAAATAAAACATTCTATCAGTGGTCCATCTCCTGCAAAAGAATCCACAATTAGCTAAACTAGATTACTTTGACAATGGGAAACTAAGATAACTCAGAGATAAAAACTTGGTCATTTTTGTTTATTGTTTAGAACTATTAATTAATAATCATCACACAGTTGAGCGAAGAAGAAAAACCCGAGTTTTGAACATTCCAAATCATCTGAGAAACAAACCAGCCCACTTTGAAATAACATCCGGTTTTATTAAGAAGAATGTCGAGTGTTCAATTATAAACATAATTTAGATGCATGTTGTGTTTTGTTTATATTTTGTTTCCAACAAGTAATTATTTCGGTTAACGGAACTATTGCCTGAAGATCCAAAAGTTTCTTTTGAACCACAATGTTACTTAATTCGTGATGATGATTTATTATACTTAATTACATCATTATCTTACAAGGTATTTAAAATACATTTCCTTATAGCTAATATACAGAACACCTTCATATTTACTAATGATGTCTATATATACTTTCTGATTCATTTGAAACAACTCACTGTCTTAAGATTAAACTTAATCATACAGCCTGTGCTGTTGACATAAAAGGAAAATTTCTTGTATGTGACCAAATTTGTAGCATGCATTTTTTAAAAGTTTTATAAGCATAGTTTGCGTTTATTTTGCATAAATGAACCTCTGTATTCAATTATAACAATATAAATTTCTGAAATTCAAGGAATATAATTTCTAATTTTTATTATTTTCTTAAATTTAAATAACTTTCTGCAAAAGTAGTTGGCGTTCATTCTGCAAAAATAAGCCTCCAAATACAATGATCACAATTACGTCTCAGATGGTTCTTCAATTTATATCGATTTAAATTTCAGGAATTCAAGGAGCATAATTTCTAATTTTCATTACTTTTCTTGTCTTAAATAATAATTTTTTGCTCAAATGGTTTATGTTATTTCTTAAAATCAAGCCTCTAAATTCAGTCATCACTATTAGAAGGGTTCATTAGTTCATATCGATTTAATTTTCAGAGACTCGGAAAATTAATTTATAATTTACATAATTTTCTTTAATGTAATCCATCTATACGCTCTTTTTTCGCATGTCGTTTGTTGAGATGTTTAGCCGAATTTCTATGAAATGTAAGAAAAAGAAAGAAATTTCTGAGAAATAAATGCTTAACTAATTACATTTATAACAGATATAGAAATAAAAGAAACAGCCAAAGTGAATAAATAATTAAATCTGCAAATTTAAGACATAGAAATTAAATACTCATCATGGCTCATATACATTCTCATTTAAGAAATTAGAAAGTATATAAATCATGAGAAATCAGAGAAAAAAATCTTCGAAACAGATCATAATACAAATTCGATATGGAAATTCTTATTGTTATTAAATAAAATTTTGATTGAAAATTAAAAACCATTTTTCTTTGTTATACATAAATCAAGTCCACTATGTCCATTCCAAAATGATATTTTTTGTGTGTTTAACATGCTAAAAATAATAATAAGAAAAAAAAAAGGATGAACAAAGATATTCAAAAATTATTTTTAGAAATTATTCCCTCCCAGAGACACTTTAGAGCTTCCAGTTTGTTCAATAAATTTTAATGTATTTTTTTCGGCTGTATTTTTTAAATTTTTAAATGTAAAGTTAATACATTCTATGAATATGAAGAGTTTCAGAATGTATTATTTATTTCGCATATCATTTAAAAATATATCTGTAATATTATGACTCTCATGAGACTTAAGGTCAAAGAACTTTAAACTTATTTTAGCTTTAAAATAAAAGAGAAAACTGTATATATTCAAATTCGTAATGAAATTCCAACGTATAAAAGTATGAAAAAGAAAAGGAGTTAAAGTGAATAGAAAAACGGAGAAGTAAAAAATAGAGATTTTCTGAAGGAAAAATAATTCTGTTAGTGTTATTACATTTGCATAAAAATATAAAAAAAGATTTTGAAAAAGGAACTTAGTGACACTGGATTGCAATCTTCCAGAAAAATGTAATTTTCTTCAAGCTGTGAGCGGGGATCCATTTTAATTATAAAAAAAGAAAACAGTTTCCCTACCCTATCTATACTTTTCTGTAAGTAAGATTAAAGTTCCAGGAATAAAATTTAAGATGCCGGCGTAGACTTCAAGATGCCGGCATACACTTCAAATATACATAAGCTATTTTGGTAATTTTACATGCATTTTAAGAACAATTTCGTTTAAGTTTTGTGATTTTTAAAGTCCAGAATTAACTAAGAGTATTTTGTGGCAGATTTCAATTTTGAATCATGGTCGGATGAGAAGGGTGACACCACAGTCGACAGCCCTCTTGCAATTTCTGCACCACACCGAACTGCAGATATTTAATAGAATAGCGTCTTGAATCCACACTCTTCCACTTAATGTTATTGAAATATCTGCTGCATTATGTTCATTTCATTTATTTATCACTAGCCGCCTTTGGCGATTAGCTGGCGCATCGGGAAAATCAGTTTTGTTTAATTTCTCTTAAGTTTTGTGATTTTTAAAGTCCAGAATTAACTAAGAGTATTTTGTGGCAGATTTCAATTTTGAATCATGGTCGGATGAGAAGGGTGACACCACAGTCGACAGCCCTCTTGCAATTTCTGCACCACACCAAACTGCAGATATTTAATAGAATAGCGTCTTGAATCCACACTCTTCCACTTAATGTTATTGAAATATCTGCTGCATTATGTTCATTTCATTTATTTATCACTAGCCGCCTTTGGCGATTAGCTGGCGCATCGGGAAAATCAGTTTTGTTTAATTTCTCTTAAGCCTAACTCGACGTTCACAATTCCTACAGCAAGGTATCAGATTGTGGCTGATAATAAAGACGTGTTATTTTCAACAAGCTTGCACTTACCGTGTTGTTCTTAACCGAATCAAGTTCTAGAACACCATAATGCCTTTGAAAACGCATCTGCTCAGGTCATCAATATTTTAATTGTACTTTTTCCTTCTTTGTAGAACTTCCCTCTTTAATTCTGCAAATAAACCGAGAAGATAATAGAATAAACAATTGTTCCTTAGTAATTAATAATAAGAAAGAGCTCGCTATAATATATTTGATAAACGAACGAAAATGGTTTAAATTTCGTTTAAAAATGAAAACTGTTCAAAATTATTCAAAAAAGATTTTAAATTTTTTTTTAAATAAGAGAAAAGTTGCATGATAATACAAATAGCATGGCTAAAACATTTTTTTGACTTTAAAATGGCATACAAATTAATTTTGCACAATTATATTTTTGGAAGCTATCTCTGAAAACCTTTTCGTCTAATTTTTAATTGATTGAAATTGGAATTAAAATTTCAAAAATGGAATTAAAAGTTCAAAAAGGCACATTCCACCTCTCTAAAGCATATATGGACGAAATTTATTTGTTCTAGGTCAAACTATAAAGCACTAATACACATAGACAAATATTTTCTTTTATTAGTAGTAGAGATTTCTTACATTTGTTTTTTTTTTCCTTATAAATATTTTGCACTTTTGAGTTATACCAAATTCCGTGCATGAAAGCTTTTACGTATTACTTCTATTTTATTTGAAAAAAGATGATACGATTACTGAAATGATTAGTATATCAGCAATGCAAATAATGGAAATTTATATTTGCGAAATCCAAACACAGAGAATTTGATTAATAATAATTTCAGTAAACTAATAAAATTTTCAAAAATAAATTCCTTTAAAAAAAGAAAAGATTGCTTTTATCATTGATGAAAGCGCAAATGTAGAATATTGCATTTAAATTTGATTGATGATTAAAGTATGAACTGCCATTGTACATTTATTAATATATTTTAAATTTAATAGTTTAAAAATTCTAATATATGTGCCTTAGTTGGTATACTTACATAAGGAAATAACCATATCTGTTTTAACAATCAGGGTAATCTGATTGACTGAGTCAAGACAAAAATTGAAACGGACCCATTAGTGAACATATAATAGCTATATTCTACCGAGATTTATGCGTCCATCCAGAATATAGAGGTACGATCCGTCATTGGAGTAGACGTAGCAGTACCATACCATTGTTGTACCGAATAAGGTACCCAAAGGTACAACCATCATAGAGGAAGCTTTTCATCACTAGATTTCGTCTGTTCTTTATAGGATTGTCTTAATTGTTATGAACATTAACCCTTTAACCTGAGGAAATATGTTATAACTTTTCATTATAAAATAGAGAGCTATTTTTAATCCATATTTATATGCAATGTTCGAGAACAAATCGAAGCACTTCTTTATCGAAATGAACGAAAGCGGGATAAATGTGTAACCAATCAAGGTGTTTCGAATAATCGAAACCCATTTTGTAAGTTTAATTAGCAGAATTATTCATAGCATAGTAAAGAATTTTAAAACATGTGATTAACTTATTATTATATTAAATTTTAGCACTCACACAATTGCTTTTTTATAAAGTACAATAATTTTCATTGATTATTTTTCCTTTCTGTTTATGTTAGAAACCAAAACAATCTCTTAGAAAGGTTTTTCCCTTATTACAGTCGCGTCAATAAAGATTGTTTATCTCAAGTATATTTATTTATTGCTCGCTCGCGTTCTTTCAGAATCGAAATATAAATTGCCTGCCATGCTCAAGGTACTTATAAAGACTACTTACAACTCCATCCACGAACTCCTAAGCCATTGATGGAAAAAGACTCCCTGCCGAGATTATAGCTTCTTTTTGTGTAAAGGCCTTAGCGTAAACCTGATACCATTTCACCGAAACAAAATACAATTGTTGTAGGTAAAGAAATCCATTGTCACCCGCCTCATTTTGCATTGTACGAACTGTTTTCCACATTTATCGCAAATCCTAAACACAACAGTTCCAGTGTAGATCGAAGGCGTATAAAAGATGTCGAATTTTTTTTCTGCTTGCCTTTTTCCTATTTGCTGGAATAATATGTATGTAAATTTTTGTCTGACGTTCTTAAAACGGCATTGTTCGCAAACTGACAGGCACAGCTGGTGTCCCTAATCAACCTTCCCCATCGGAAGCTGCTTTTTTTCTTTCACGCGGTCGAATTTCAGCCTGCTTATATTAACACACCTGAGGGCAATTACTCCCAGGCATCATTTTTTCCCCTCAGTTTTGATATTAATTGAAGAAGAAGCTTTCTTGACTTGATCTCTACGTTTTCATTAAATTTTTTTGTGGATTAGACATCAGCGTTTAAAATGGGTCTTCCTGACAACACAATAGGCATCCTACCACCAACAGACCATTTAGTTACATGAGAATGGTCTTCATTCTCTTGTTGATATCGATGTCATAGAGTACTTGGAGGAGCATTAAAAAAACTGATTACCATCATTAACGGAGAAGTAAAGAAAAAATATAACGAGGATGATGGCTGGAATCGAAAAGGTAATGTATGGGCGTATTAATTTTTTCGGAGCGTGTATTACATGAGATTTTTTTTTATTTAGTGGTATAATCGTGCTTTGTTTCATGGAAGAATTAATAAAATTTTCAAGTCTTGAATAAATTTAATTAAGACATAACTCTTAAATGTATTTATTTTTCTTATAAATCAATAAAGATTTTAAAAAAATAACACATTGTAACAAATGTTGTTTCTGGAAACAAATGTTGTTGAAAATTGTGAAATAATTATTAAATCTGCGAAATTAAATATCATAGAAAAAATTTAATATAACTGAGAAACTCTGGAAATAATTGCAACTTAAAAATCTAAAACAATAATCCTTAAGATGGAATTAAATTATAGTAATTATTAAAAATAGAAAAACGTATAATGCTTACTTTACTTGTTCTTAAGAAAAAAAAATCTCATTGAGAATAAGTCAGTAAAATTCTTTTTTCATTCCTTTGTAAAATTTCTTAACTCCTCAAAAACAAAACCTTATATTTCAAAATAATTTGTTTTTACCATTTATATTTCAATATAATTTGTTTTTACCATTATTCATGAATTTTTCAAACTTTTCTCGGTTTCTGCATTTATTATTGAAAATTAGATTAACCGGGGGTAACTCAAATATATGAATGAGAAGCTTCCCATACGGTAATTGGCTCTTACTTCCCTGATCGATGCTATAATGCAGAAGGGCCCTCTACCTCTACACCCAAGACGGGTCGTACCTCTGAGTGAGGGGTTAAAATGTTGCAACGAAAGAACCCATTGAATTTTCATGGTGATTCAATCAGTCAGATTACTCTAGGTAATTTGACAAGGCGTGGGTAGGTCCTAGATATTGAAAAAGTGTTCTTCAACTAATCTCTGCATCTTTGTTAAACTATTTTTAACTGAATTAAATGACATTAATGACCTTGTGTGTAAAATGATTTTAAAGTATTTATCTTAAATGCAATTTTTTAAATAATAATAAGCAAACTTTAAAAATTATGCGACCAGTTGTTATATTATTTGATATAATCATAAGAATTAACTAGTATATTCAAAAATAAACTTGCAATACATAATGATTCGCTTTTGTATTGAGAGTGCGATTACTTTAAGAAAGGTTTAATGTTCAGGTTTAGCCAGTTCGGAGGATTAAAGTTCCTAGTCTCGATTCTATAATAAATTCGTCATGTACCCAGGCCTGGTGTATATTAAACTTGTCAATCGAGAAATATCCTCCCTTAGTGTACTGCGAAATTTTGGAACAGAGATGCTAGCTCAGATTTTTTCCTTTTGATCACTTTTCTAAATTATATTTTAAAACCGATGCTTGAATTTTTTCGGTAACTACATCACTAAACATTTTTGGCTTACAATTTGGTATTGGAATAAAAATATGCTACTCAGCGTTTCATTTGTTCACATATATTTTCACACATAAATAAAGTTTATATTAACAATTTTAAGAGGGAAAAATTCCTGTAAAGATATCCAATTTTAATTATGAGGTGTTTCTGAGTGTTGCAACAATTATGTCATGTGAAGTTGCGACAATTGAAGGTAAAAGATATTTATAAAGACTCATCCAATGAGCTGTTGAAGTTGATCTTAACAAATGAAGAAGGCTTTGTCTTTCCAGAAAATTTTTTTGGGTATAATATAGCTCTGATGAGTTGTGGCTGCCCTTTGACCTTACACAAACTTGTATATTTGCTGAGAGAAGAAAAGTAGGAAACGGAGAGCGGGTCGTGGAGAAGTAATAGGGTTATGTTGAAATCGACCTACTTCTTATTATTGATATACTTACAATAACATATTAGGGAGCGTCGAAATGCAGTCAGATCTGGCGAACTTTGAATCACGTCTATCCTCTACTTTATCAAAATAGACTTGTCCAATATCACGCAATTTTTGCCTCACACCCGCCAAGCCATCTGAGCAAGACTATATTTAGTTCTAATTTATGTTTCAGTTTTCACATATTCAGTCTAAAATATAAGAAATATAAGCTATCTTCAGTAGAAGTAGAATTCAGAAGTGATTTTCTCCCAAACTATCAAAAGATGTATTAATTTAGTATTCTTTTGGCTTATGACGGTGATTTAATTGATGTCAGATTTTTTCTATTTTTTTTCACAAAGATTACGCATTTGATTGAATCTTTATGACGACACAATAGACTGATTATAGACAGTTCAATAACATTAAAATGGAATCCGTTCTCACACCTGATGGCAATGAATCTTAATAAAAATATATCTTATCTAAAAGGACACAATGGCAAATTAAAGACGTATAAATTTCTGTATTGTTCGTGAATTATCTAACTGGCCATTTATATGCCTATTCAATTTTTTATTTTATATAATAAGATTAAAGAAATTCACTGTAAATTGTAAGAACGCGTTATAACTCGCACATCCGCTGATTAATGAATAGATGTAACAATGTTCATGACTCTCGCATTGTAAGTTGAAGAAGCTAAATCATTGAATCGACTTAGTAACGTAATTCGAATGGTAATTTGAATAGTTATATCGAATTGATCACTTTTTTTGTACTTAAATCAGCTCATTTAATGGTAAGTTTTTTTGAAGTGGAAGTCTATTAAGAGCATTTAATCATATATATTTTTATTATTAATCGCAATTACATCATTAAATGATTTGAATCAAATATAAAATACAAGTTTGAAGCTAATATTTGAAATTATGGTGAAATTTCCGATGAATTTCCCGAAAATTCAAATAAATACAAATAGTATTTTGTTTGTTGATTGTTAAATCTTTATAGTAAATTCTCATTTTAACCAATCACGAATCATCGCATTTTGGCATTAGAATTTGACTAATGTGGGCAAATGTTGAACAACATTCAACGGTAGAAAAGCTAAAACTTCAGACCCATCTTCTCATTTTTAATAAGCAACTGTAAGCACAGTTTTCCTAATATGCTATACACATTAAGGATATTATATATACGTTATGGAGTACAATTTCAAATTATATCCTATTTTAAAAATTGCACTTAATAAATTTCACAATTTAAAGGCCCTTAAGTTTATGTAATAATCATAATTAGCTTATAAAATAGAGAATATAATGAAATTAATTAGATTAATAATTTATTTAAATTCATATTGAAAAAAATACCACTTCTTCAAGATAATGAATAATAAAGTTTATTTTCATTAAAAGAAAATACCACCCACCTCAAAATAAATTACAAGCTTTATTATAATTTAAAAAAATAAATAAGAATCTTGAATGAAGCATTGCTAAAAAAAAAAAAAGAAGTTTACATTTTATTAAAAAAAAGGTGATTACGTGTTTAGGAAAAAATAACCAATAAAAAAAAGAAATAAAAGTAATTTAATTAAGTTTTCATAAATACACTCTTAAGTGATTTCATAATGAGCAAAAAATAATAAATTATTCTTAAAATTAATTAGTACTGGAGCTTATTTATTCTATCACACCCAACAGTAATATCTTTTGACAGAAACTAGATTAGACAGAAAAGTTACGAAACTGCACGGTATAAACATTTAAAGAAATAACTTTAGTTTCAATGTAAAACTTCATTTCTCGTCCCATCTTCCACTGAAATAAATCACACGAATCAAGAAAATTACCAGCGCTCCCCTTTTTATTTCTGCGAAGCATTTAATAAAACGCCTAGTAATCTTCCCGTCAGTTTTATTTTGGCTCATCCCAAAACTGTGAAAACCTTCCTTGCATAAAGCGTTTAAGAAAAATATCTCAGTCACAAAAAAATCCCTAGAGTTGTGCTAAAACTCGCACTTCTTTTCCAGCTCCAGCAGCAAGAAAAAAAAAGAAGAGACAAGTTTATTTATATCATACTTCCCGTCTAATAAATGGCTAATCATTCTCTACAGTAAATGAGTTTCTTTTAGAGAAAAAGAAACATAATCAGCAGCCCCGTGCGAATGCATGGGGTTCACCCACCCAATGGAAATGCCAGCCATATTGGCCATCTGTTTCGCCTGACGTTTCGCTTCCTCAGGTTAAGATTTGGAATTCAAATACAGAAGCCTTTGCCTTCTTCGCCAAATGACTCTGGAAATGGAAATGCCGTTCCAAAAAATCAGCATTTTTGCATGCCTGCAATTTCCAAGAACCGGACTGAAGATCCAAGGTTGTTTGCCCACCAGTCCTCCAGGTTCAGAGATACCGTTCCCATGCTTGTGTATAGAAAAAAAAAGGAGCGGAGGAAAGATATAGAATAAAAAATAAAGAGAAAAAAGAACAGATCAGAAGAAAACAAGAAAATGTTATTGATCTTCGGGTGGAACGATCTTACCCGAATTATGCACCCAGACAGTTCGAAGAGGAATCTTTGAATCTGGAAAAGGATATTTCAGCGATGGGTGGCAATAAAACATATACATCTAAAAGTTCCTTTCGTTGACTTTTAATTTTGAGCCGAACAATCCATATGGAAGAAGCTCATTTTGGAAAGCGTGAATAACAGATAAAATTAGATTTTCTTCTAAACTTTTTGAATCCTCTGGAGGTCCAATTTAAATCAGCTCGATAAGTATCAACGTGCGAGTGAAATATGAGCTTTCGGAAAAACGAATGTTGTATATGTTCTGTTCGAAATTCCCATCAGGAAGCGAGCCAAAAGTAATTTTTTTTTCTCTGGCTCGCTGAAAAACTTAAATATCTAATCCCAAAAAAGTTATTTTTTTTCTTAAGTTTTCCATTTTTTAATAAATAGCTCAGAGATGCTGGTCAATGAAAAGACTTGCAACCGAGATTTAAATTAAAATATTTATCGATCTGAAATGTGGAACTTTTAAAGTACGCTCTCTCTAACCACTCAAAAATAAAAATGATTGGAGTCTACTCAGTGTTTTGTTACATAATGCGAACTTTTTATGATGTAAAGCGAAGATAATTTTTTGCGTTTAAATGACGAAAAAAATTTCTTTTGATTGAGACCTTTTGGTAGTCTGAAAATATTTTATTTCACTTTACAGTAATAAAAATAACTATGAAAATTTGTTTTCAGTTCTTAATTTAAAAGTATATTTCAGCAACATGACACTAGCAGTGATGAAAGTTCAGTTTTCTTAAATAAGTGCTTCAGTTTAACAAAGCATGTTAAATAAGACGCAGTAGAGATTTATTTTTCCATTAAATTCGTGTTTTTTTTTTTTTTTATTCAAAGCGTTTTAGAAAATATGTTCCAGCAAACTTTTTTTTTTTATTTAAGTGAAGTGGTATTAACTGAAAGAAAGTATAATTTGAATTTCTACGTATTTTCTAATGCAGAGCGCGAGAACTGTAAGTTGAATACTTTATTTTTACACTCTGACGTCCAATAATGCAAAGGATCACTTTGCAATTGTTTTATGAATTCGCCGTGCTGCTCTGTTATTATGTTTCGTAATACTTTCTTCTTTCGCTTCTTTGGTAAAGTTCTTGGACTGATCCGGAAGCATTGCTTATAAATGATGATAAAAAAAAAGATATTACTTCATAGCGATTGAGAAATTCATTTCAGAAAAAAGAAAGAAAAAAAAAAGAAGGAGAAATACGCGCGGCTTAAAGGTTATTGAAAGTGATTGGTTATTTTAAACTCGAAAGACCAATCATCAGCTCAGAATTTATTTATTTTTTGGTTGGATTTTATTCATAGATGTCTTTATTTGGATAACATATCAATATTTAGGAGTTCACCCATTTACCAGAAAGAGGCAAATTAAAATTATTCCGTATGGTTCATTGTCAAGAACTGTTTCCTTTAGGGCATTAATATTAATAAAACGAACTTTTTAGAAAAAAATCTAAAAGTTTGGCACTTGACAAACCTTTTTAAAAGAAAATTAAAGTTAAGATTATATCAACATTACAGCTTTTCCTTCTCAAAATGTTTTCAATAACATAATTGAACAATCATAACATTTGCTCAAAATAATGAAGATATTTACTACTGGCACATTCTTAAAGAAAGATTGAATGCTTTTTTTACACGAAAGAGATGAATTTACCGACAAAAACTCTCAAACAATTTTAGATGTTTTTGATGGTATTTATATACATAAAAATCCCTTGGATATCTTTTATAAGCGAACAGAGAAATCTAAAGTATCATTTTCAAAGATTATTTGAAATATTAAAAGAAACGATTTACAGTTAAATCCCACACTATTTATGATGTGAAAATTATCTTTTTAATTCTGACGAATATTTTGGAAGTTTTCCTCTTGCTAAAATTCAAAGTTTATAAGTTTGTTAAATAATTAAAAGAGTCATTTTGATATCAGCGAAGTATTAAATTAATAAATGCTCATTTACTTATATGATATTGCTGGAAAATTGAATTTAGAAACCGTAAGTAGTTACATAATGAGATAAGATAAATTCAATAAATTGGACAATAATTCCCCAAATTATTTTCCATAATATTTGTCGATTAACGATTTCTGGAGAGAGCTTAATTATTTCCAGAGGCAATTTCAAAAGCAGGAAGGATTATTGGTGTTTTCGCTTGCTATAAACCATATTCCGAGCCAAATTAATTCCGAAAACATTGCTTTTCCGATACATTTTGCGTCGTTTGCTTGTTTATCGTCATTAACAATTCAACTTGGAACTTCTGATTAACTTGATTTTCCATCGGCCAGTTTAGCTGGCAAGGAGCGTGAGTGAAAAACATAAATAACGAGAAACTAAGTATTTCCCCGCTGTTATTGAGCTTCTACCATATTCCGTCCAGTGTCGCTGCTCGGAACTCCCACCTTTCACATCACTCAATCGAAAGGAAGGAAACTTGCATGTCCAACGACCATTTCCGTCCACGAAGCATAAAGGAAACACTCACTGTCTGAACCGAACCAGTGTTTTGGTTCGACCGAACTGGCCGAAATTCTTAACGAAGCACTTTCCAAAAGTACTAGCAGCTATAAACGTAAATAACTCCCAAACATTTTTATGTACGGAAGTCAGAAGAATAAGTCTGATGAAATAGTTTTAATAAAATGCACAACCCTACGAATTCTTGTCGGGTCGACCTCAGCTTGCATGTTCTTTATGGCCGCAAAGGGAAGATTATTGCTCTTGCAGTTGCTCTTTTCCCACAGTTCTTCTCCGAGTCCGTATTTCCATGGTCCAATTCAATCTTTACGAGAACTCGGTCCCGAAAAGGTTGCAAATGGCAAATGTTTGTGTTGGTTAACAGTTTATTTATACACTTTCTCCAGGCTACAAGATAGAAAGTATGAGACTTCGCGAGGAATGATACAACTCGGAGTAATATCCATAAATCAAGTCTGTCGGCAGTTTGAGTGCTATTCTTAAATTCACACAGAGCATGGTTTTTGTGTACGGTATAATTCAATAGGCTTCCGCTTTGTAAGCTTTTCTGAGAATTCTCGCATCTGCATGAAAGAGCTGAAGAAAGGTTAGAGCTTTATTTGCTCTTGACGAGTACGCGTAAACTTGGTTGAACAAAATTTCGCTTAAAAATGTCAGCATATAAAATTTATGGAAAAGTAAAATTGATGAGCTGGTTAATGAAATCCTAATTCTTAAAAGTTTATTTGAATAAATTTAATCGTTTGTTCATGCGCATTATTTTAGAGAAATGAAAATGATATTTTTTGTCTAAAAAATAACATATCTTTTTACTTATTTAACCCTTTAAAGGGCCATTTTTTTCTAGTCATATTATGTTAAAATATTTTTAGGCTTGAAATTAGAATAAGAAAAGGGATTCATTTAGCTTATTAGATAAATTTAATTTGATTAATTAATTTGGTTAATTAATAATTAAGTAACAAATCAAGACGCATCATTTTGTCTGAGATAAAGAACTGAAGCATCTAAGTTTCTGACTTTCTAAAAAAAATTTGTCAGAATTTATGCCAACCTACATAATTTCATACAAAGATTGATAAGTTTGGTGAGAAGCATAATTCCCACTGCCCTAGAAAGGGTTAATAGATGCTTTGGGCATTGCATATGAATCTGAATAATAAATCGAAAATCTGAAGCATTATAAGTAGTTTTATATTTTACAAATGGGTTGCTATAGCTTTGCAACAAAACTCAATTTCTATAGCTCATGAAAAATGGAGAGCCAATCTTATGGAAGATCTATCATGTGTAAAGTATTGACAACCACGCCCACGATTCAAAACTATAAGATCCATCTTCAAAACTTGTTCTCGTGTAGTTTCGAAAAATAAAATTAATCTTACTTAACTAAACATTTTATGAACTCAGGTAAAAAGGAACTAGTTTTAGAATTCCTTACATAAGTAAATAATTATTTTAAATATCATATAGGCGTCTTAATTTTTTTTTATATTCTGGAGATTTCTAATAACAGTTCATCTTGGAGGATAAATAACACAAATGCATTTGTGATAAACGATTACGATTATGTAACTCTGATAACATATTATGGTCGAAATAATCATTCATGCTCTTTTTTCTCCTGTTTCAATTATAGTGCAGCACACTAAAATGCAATAAAAATCATAGTATCTTATTATATGTATATTATTGAACTAATAATACAACTATATTGAGGGATTATTAATTGTAAAAATTTTGGTGATCCTCCATCCGCAGTGAATTCTTACTTTTTCTCGACAAAACCGTGGCCTATTTTTAATGAGTTGGAACTATGTAATTATATACAACTCTCACAAGAAAGATGGCATTCTTTTTAAATGAAGGAAATAATTATTAATGAGGAAGGCTTGTGAATAAATCTAAATACTTTTTAAACGAAATAATTACTTCTATGCAGTGCTAAGTAAGATGAAATATTTTTTTTTTACGAAATAAAGAATAATTTATATGCAATTCTTTTAATCATCATTTATTTCTGTATATTGAGATTTCTAGTTTGACCAAGAAAAATGCATAATAAAATAAATATAATATTATACAACTTATTTGTTCTTAAATTCATAATGCTCCTCATAAAGTGTCAAATTTTATCAATGAATTTTTCATCAAAAAAAAAAAATTCTTAAATAACTATTTCTACCTAGAGAGACATTTTTTTTTATTTTTGAAACATGCGAATGATTACTTTATTTATACTGTGGCAACACTTCCCGTACCATATCGAAATGACCCATCACACTCGGAGGTTTCGCATTATTATCTTCTCAGGCATATCGCCATAAATAAAGAACGTGAGTAAAATTTAAGAAGCAAGTTAAAATGGTATTTCTAAGAAAAATAGTTTTAGATTTCCAGATAGAAATAAAGCACTAGTCGCCCATTGGCATATGAGGTTTCTCCAAAGGTGGGCTCTGTGAAAATGTGAAATCCAACATCCTCCCCATACCTCACACAATGATCTGTATGTTTTATCTACCCGGGCCAGAATAGATGTGGGGCCTAATCCTCCAACTGCGAGATTTATAGACCTGAATCAAATCCTGCGCGGATGGGCAGCACGAAGTTATGACTGGGATGATCCGATAGGGGGGTGAACCCCCCACGGAAATCCGGAAGTGGAGGCTGGATCGTTGGTCACTGGTTGAGCCCCATCCTCCACCGCTCATAACTCAACCCTTCAACATGCACTGAAAGATTCCCAAAAAAGCAATACCGCCTTCTTTGAATAGCTTCATCAAAACTCTAGACTCGTAACTCTTTTAGGTAGTTTGAGGCGATGATTTTTATATTTTTCGGCTTTTTGAAAAAATATCCTTTTGTATAAATCTGTAAATGGATAATTGCGAGAGAATACTATTTTGAAAGGTGGGATATTTAAATTAGGAAAATTAGTGCAGTAAGTTTTTCAGGAAAATGGAATTTGGCATAATTTCTTAAAGGCTTTTTGGCGTTACTCTTATTCTGATTAAAAAATATTTTAACGATTCTTAAAATTGGAAAATGGAATAAAAGACATTAAAATCATTTAGTGATAAATTAAGCAAAATTCGATTTCAAATAGTTTTTTAATGAAATGTTTTAAATGAAGACGATTTTCTTAAGTTTTTTTTTTTATCACAAACGTAAAAAAAGAATTTAAAACAAAAACAAAGTGGAAGCTTTTGCGTCATAGATAGTATCATAAATGATAGTGTGAATGCAAATAAAAATAAACTATCACTATGTTGAGTTTTTTTTCAGTGGCACGTTTTTCTAAGGGGTATTTTTCAAAGAGTGATTGCTTAATTGATATTAGATTTTCATTCGTGTAATTTAGAGTATAAGTAAAAATTTGCGAATTTATGCATAGTTATAGAATAGCTCTTTCAATAGCATAATTATAGAATAGCTCTTTCAATAGCATAATTATAGAATAGCTCTTTCATTAGCACAATTATAGAATAGCTCTTTCATTAGCACAATTATAGAATAGCTCTTTCATTAGCACAATTATAGAATAGCTCTTTCATTAGCACAATTATAGAATAGCTCTTTCATTAGCATAATTATAGAATAGCTCTTTCATTAGCATAATTATAGAATAGCTCTTTCATTAGCATAATTATAGAATAGCTCTTTATCCAATGTACCTCGCGCGTAGGCAAATGATTTACCATAAATCTGACTTCATTGGTTTAAACGTAATGACGCCAGCGTGGCATGAAAATTTGGGAATTGTTTGGGAACAGTTTGAAGCATAAAACTTAATGAAAATGCATATATAATAAACGATCTTAAACTTTTCTTTTAATACTAACACAAAATTTTTAACAATACGGATTCATTATCAAAAATTATTTTTAAGCAACTATTTTTGACAATAACAGTAAAAAAAATTTGTAATTATTTGCGTCATTCTTTCATAAAATGGCAACTTAAATAACTTGAAATGAATTTCAAACATTTTCGTGGGCATGCATTTTATATTCATGTTTTGATATTCAAATAAAATACTGCAATTAGTGAAACGAATTTAATTTTATTTCCTTATTAATTTCGTTTTAATAGAAATGCTAATATTTTTATGGCTTTCTACCAAATAACATTGAGTATGATTTCAATTCTTATTTGCATGATGCTCTTTCATTTCTCCACGATAATTTCATTTTGAAGTCCATGTGCATTCTTCATTTTTACATTACATAGTAGTTTGGTACGATAACGTGCTATTCGATATCAGATGATACGCAGACAAACCTTTGCCGTGAGTCCCAATTAACTTTATACCGCCTCAGTGTCCGAGTCTCGTATTAATAGCTGTTATTGCTTCGAAAATTAGATGTCAGAGAAAAAGTTCGTAGGAGTTATCAAATGACAATGTAGGGTCATTTTTGCCACGTCACCCCCTTGTATTGACTCCATACTGAGCAATATTTGAATCTCTTAATCATTATTATTTTGAAACTGAGTCGTTAAACTGGCAGTTCACTAGAAAGTCATCTCTGTAGTTTAATGAAAGTGTTTTCACCCTCCCTGAATTAATCATACACAAGATAAAATAAATTAGATGTATATCTTATATAAATGATATATTAAATATATCAGTCCAATTAGCCTTAACCTCGCCATTAATGAAGCCATCATCATTATTATTTTTATTGAGATACTGTCATTATAACAAATGAAGTCACACATTATTATTGATATTAAGCCATAGCTAACCATTAATAACAAATACGTCACATTAATGAAGTAATTACGAATAAAATTGAGACATTAAATATAATTATTCATTGGAAACTTATGAAACAGACAGGCATGAAAATATTTATTTATGTTACAAATATAATTTTGTAGCACATTTGGCACCAATTTATGTAAATATCTTCTGCGCTTTTTGTATCGAATTCCATTTTAAGTTTCTACGAAATAGTTTTTGCTGATCATTGGAAGGGAAATTAATGGAACGAAACTGGCCGAATTTCACGCAAATGCAAGAACGAATTGAAAAATAAAGACATTAAATAATAAAAAACGATGATAATATGTGCCATGGTATATGTTGTGTATATTTAGAGCAGATAATTAATCTAAATAATTTGAGAACTGCATGACAAATATGCTAATGAATCTAAGAAAAATAAGGTAGTGAAATTATTGACGTGATTAATACCAATTAAGTTTATTAACCTTGATTTAATCATTCTCGGTACACTTTCTGTCAGTGGTAGTGAAAAAAAATTAATAAAATCTTTGATATAAAATTTTTAAAATGCAATTTTGTTGAATAAATAATTATAAATTTTTCACAATACTGTTTAATGCAAGTTCTTTACAAATTCTCATATAAACTATTATTGGATATAATGGAAATAAGTCAAATTAAAAATATTTCAATGTAGCATATTATATGTAAAATGCCTTATATAATAACATAATTTTTAATCATCATTTTAAATCAAGATATGTAAACTTCAAAAAAATACACCATCAATTGTCATATCGCGTTGTGGAATCATATATATTAAAATTATTCGAAAATTACTGGCATGTTTAACCTTATAGAGCACAGAGATAAGCTTTCGCAATGGAAGCGTCGATACCTCATGTAAATTCAGGGTTCCGCGGCAAGAGGATTTTTGTTTTCCTCTCTATATGTGGTATTAAAGTATTTACTTTAAAATTGACGACGCTCAAACGATCTCGCGCTGATATGGAGTGAATAACTGAAATGGGGATTGCCGGCTTATAAGTTCGCCCTCGTCACCTGGCCGAGGTTGAAATTCACGAATTACTTCTCAACACGCGGGTCTTTTGTCCACGTGTTGACTCAAAACAGAAGACTAATAAAATTTCATATTTGTGTCACTTCTATTTTTTTCTTTAAGATTTTAAATTAGGTCTTATACCCACTTTAATCATTGTCAGTCACTTTTAAGTAATGGAAATAAAAGAGTAAATATCTTTGTGCATGATGTGAATTTACGTTAATAGTAAAACAATGTATGAAATTAGTTATGGGGTATATATTTATTATTTTTATAAATGTTAAGATTAAGATTTAGGGAATTTTGATCATTTTATCGCTTTTCTTTTATACATTCATCATACAAGTAAAATATTTTATTTCCCGAATCTTTGCATTTTTTATGTTAAGTAATTAAAAATAAGTTTACCAAAATTTCATAGAAGTTATTAACTTTTTTTATGGATTTTATATAATATTATTGTAACGATGAAAACTTTAAATTGATATTCTTTCATATTGTATATTTGTTCATATACTATTTTTTGAAATCCCGTGGTCTTTTTAACAAGTGAAATAGGGGAGTGAGATTTTCGTTTATTATTGTTTTGAAATGTTTTATGGAATCGGAATTGAATTAGTGGCAAATTTTTGGTGGCAAATTTTAAAAAAAGATTCAATATAAAAAATCAATGACTTTTTGAAAATATTTGTGAGTCTAACAATAAAAAATAATAAAAATTAAATATTAACAATAGAAAAAAGTCTATACCAGTTTTATGTAGTATATTATAAGGTACTTGAAAAAAATTGTAAAAAAATCTCATATTTGAAAATAAAAGTTTTAGAAATTTTAAAAAGACAAAAGAAAAAAAATCGAAAGAAGTCTATACCAGTTTTATGTAGTATATTATAAGGTACTTGAAAAAAATTGTAAAAAAATCTCATATTTAAAAATAAAAGTTTTAGAAATTTTAAAAAAGACAAAAAAAAAATCGATTTTAGAAACATTTTTTAATAAATTCATATTTTTTTTTTCTGTGAGCGATAGTTATAGAATACTACTTTACTTAAAATGCAATTATAGTTTAATTCCAAATATTAAAAATGAAAAATAAAAATTAAGTTGGTACCCTATAGTCAATTTCGAATTATAAAATGAACGATTAACAAAAATATTTTTTTATTGCAATTTTCATTTCAAGTTGAAAAGTTATTTCAGTTAAATTTCAATCAAATATTAAGTGTTTATCAATAATTCATTGCAATTCAAAATTAAGTTCCGAAATTAATTTCTTTGTGCTTCTTCAGACTTTTTTGTAAATTTACATAATGCTTGATGAAAATGAAACATTCGAGGATCGCAGGTTAATATTCATAGAATCTTTCTAATGCAAAATATACCGCTACTTAACGAAAGAAAAAAATATCTTCAGAAATAAGCGGATTGCTTTTTTAAAAACGTCTTTTTTAATTTTTATGTTCTTTTCGAATATTAAAGACTGATAGTATATTTCGTGGAACACCAAAGGCTCAAAGTATTAAGAGCTCAGATTTTTTTTTAAGGAAAAATAGTCTATGATTGGTTGGAAAAAATATGTCTAGGATATGCGATCAGGTGCTAATGGGATTTAAGCATGGAAAAAACCTGATTTATCAGAATAATATATCCTAGAGTCTTCTTTGCCAAGTTATAAGTAGATTTTCAGGAATAGTGCTTTCTAGATTTTCTGAATATTCGATAACATAACTGAATCTTATTAATTTTCAAAGTACGATTATAATTCCATTTACTTTATTATTATTTACTAATTTAATAATATTAAAAGAAAAATTGTATATATTGGCAAAATATAAAAATATGAGAAAATATGGAACACATTATCAGATTAATCGTTATTTTTGATCCATTAATGTCTCGTGTTTTTTATCCATTTTATCGAAGAGAATGTTGCACATGAAATCATATTTTTTCATCTTCATCTCATGCTCATAACTCATGAGTTGTAAAAAAAAATCTCATTTAGGAAGCCCGTTCTCTGTCAATGAAATATTTTGATAAAATTTACAGCTTCCACTTCTTTTGGCTCAAGATTTGTTTGAAGCAGGATCATATATTTTTTAATCCTACATAGGTTAGCCTATCATGGCTGGGTCCCTGATAAAGAGGAAGAGTAGCATCTCCTTTGTTCATTACAGAGACCTTGGAATGTTTTAGTAATTCATAAAAATAAAATTCTGGCTATGGGAAATATGGAAGTGTATTACTTCTCTGGAGAAGTTTCGGAAGAAATTGGTCCTCATTTGTACTTCCCCTATTGAGAGATCCAGAAAAACTCTAATGATCAGTACTATTGCTGTGAGCAAAGTGTTTCAGAAGTCTACCATTTATTGGATATACTGATTCAGAACACAGCCAGATCATAAGATTTCCAACCCGCGATTCATATTGCTAAGCTATGCCATAATTTAACTCACTAAGCCACTGGTGGTCTAAGTGTAAGAAATAATTAAATAACAGCATTTTTGAAAATATAAGGATATATATGTAAATTTCAAATTTATAATTTAAATTGATGGAATCAATTCATGTTTATATGATACGCGTCCAATGCGTACTTCCATTCAATTTCGAAATCACCGCGCGATTCATTTATAATTATTATCTTTAAATATTAATTTTTTTGTATTTTTTGCATTATTATATGCATTTATTTACATATATTTATTACTTTACATATATTTATTACGTCAAGTTACAGAGTAAGTCAAATACAATTATGGAAAGGATGCATTAATTTTGTTGTGCGTGATATTTCTTGAATTGAAATCATTGTTTCTTAAAAGGAGGTCTTCTCTCAGAATTTAATTTTTCTCTAAATTCTCAAATATTTATTAAAAATCCATACATTTATTATAATTGCTTAATGTAATTTAAATAAACAACAAATAATAACAGTTTTGCCACTGAAAGTTATCGTCATGCTGCAAGGCCAATAGAAATACGATTATAATTATTAAACATTGTAAGATTTATTAAAAATTATTAGATAGAAAATTATTAGATTATTAGAAGCAGGATGATAAAAAAAATTAACTTCACAAGTTTTATTGACGTAGAATGCAAATTTTGAGCTACATAAATAATTTGTAGCACTAAATGACAAATATATGGAAATGAAATAATGCTATGTATATTATAAAAGAAACTTATTTGATACTTGTTATCCGCATAATATTCTTAACTATGCAATTCCCAATAACTTAGTTTCACTACCTTCAATAAAAAAGCTACACAATAAACATAATATCTTTTTTCTTGCAAAACATTTTCAGTGAAAGAATCGTAATCAAATAACATTAGAAGTTTTTTGTTTGCAAAATAATCGAAAATTATTATGAAAACCTATTTTTATGATATCTTCTAATAGTCAAGTACATTTTTAAAGTGTTCTGGAATTTTTCATCTTCGAAATTAAATCTGATTTAATTTGCATTCTTTTAGAGTGAGTTATAACATAAGAGTAATTTTTCGTAAAATATAGAGCCGTATTTATATTTCCTAATATAAAATTCAAGAAAATTCTCATCGTTTAATTTTTGTAAAAGTTTCTAAAGGTAAACTTCTGAATGTTAATTCGAAATGACTTTTCGATATTAAGGCAAATTATAAAAAATTCGAGCGATGAATATCAGGAGTTTGTAACTAACATATGTAAACATTTTACTCGTTAGAATTCTTTTATGACATGCATGTTTTAAAGAATAGTCTTTTTATATACAGGATAGAGGTGAAATAACTTTGCCTGTTTGGAGGTATATGCAAATAAAACAATGAACGATGTGAAATTTCCTATGCAAACTATAACATTTGCCGAAACAAAAAAACGACTTACCAATGAGATATCTTATACATAGAGAGATTCAGTACATTGAATACTGTGTTCAACTACAGATACCTGATGTTGATTAATAAGAGATTATTTTCTCTGAGATTCATACAGTATGCCATTAATTTCAATACGTGCAAATTTATCAGCAGAAAATTCAGCATGAAATTTTGCATAAAAATCGTTTATTTTAGTTATCGACCCTTTTTTTTAAGTCCGACAGGTCCAAAAAATCTCCAGTAGGTAATAAATGGTATTTATTTTTTCTTCAGAATTCGTATTCCCTTGCTTTTCCATAATCTCTATGACAAATTTGGTTTCATTGCGACCATTAGTTTTAGTAACAAACAGGGAAAATTATTTTATGAATACTCGATATTTATATCTGAATTTTTCATCTGTATAAAGATATATGAAAGTCTAAGAAGTCTAATCTTGCACTGAGTAGTTAATCTTCTTTGCATTACTGTAATTAATTTTATATTGATTCTGACGTTCGATAGATCGATATAAAAATATAATTGATTAATACATTTAATTACTGCCTATAGTTCTTCCTGGAAGAAAAATGTTTTTAGTAAAGAAATTGTAATTAAACAAGAATAGTTTCGATGATTCAGACTTAAGATAAAGTTCAAAAATAAAATTTTAAATATTTTTTCCAGTGTTTTCATATTCATATAATTAAAATAACAAACATTTCATAAAAATAATAAAAACAATAATAACATTTCGAATTAAACGCGAATATAGCATAGAAGTTCAACGCAAACTTTTAATTCACTGACTATATGCATAATCTTGTTTACAAAAATATGACATTTGTCATTTCAAAAAAAAAAAAAAAAAAAAAAAAAAATTATATTTAAATTTTATATAGATGCGCTGATCTAAAACTATGAGACAGAAAAAGTATACTTGCACTTTTATAAATATACTTCGTAAGTTTAAAACTTTAAAAGAGTCAGAAAAATTTTGCACTGATTTTTAAGGTAAATGTTAAAAAAAATGGTGTATAATTCTATAAAGTTTTCGAAAGATTCATGGAGAAAAAATACAACGTGCTTTATTTTTTAAGAAAATAAAAGTAAAAAAGAAAAAATTATACCAGAAATCAACGCAACTCTTCTATTTTTTCCCTAAAATAAATTTTTTACACAAGTATTGAAATTTTTTCATTTAATATAAATCGAACAGTGACGCGTCTGGTAAATGCGATCAAATTTTTAAAAACTTTCTCTTTTGAAAAATATATGTGTTGATATAAAAACATTTCTAAACTAAATTTTGAGTCCAGGCTTTTTTTCTTTGTTTTTATGTAAAGAAAAAAACTTATTCAAACAGAAGGGATTACGGTATCACATTTTTCCCAAAAGTGGAATATTGAAATTCAGGGCAAGAAAGCTTTATATGAAATTCATGTTTATATTTCTTCTGAATTCAAAAGTTATACATTTCCATTCAATATTTAGCATTCCGGCATTCATTTTCGGTAGCAATAAATTTGGGGAAAATGCAGGTGTTTACCGACTTGGAGCACTGCAATAAAGCGGGTGTTCTTATAGATTTGTTATTAAAAAATACATAAAAAATAAACATATTAAAACTGGCTATTTTTACTTTTCACAGACAAACTGATGGACTTTAAAGTTCTTTGCTTTCATGTTACTAAATGAAATTAAATGCAGAAGAAAGGGATAATATGGAATGTGAAAATGCGTTGAGGTGTATGACTACTATCGGGATGATTTTTTTTTGAAAAAAACTAAATACTTTTTTGAATTTTTGCATAAAATGGATTGAAAAACCCTATTAAACAAAAGTATACCAATTAAAAACCAAAAGTGCTTTTAAAATGGTAGGAATATGCTTTTATTTTTGGATAAAATGATGTAGAAAATACTAATCAATATAAATATTTTGCTCTGATTTATAAGTTTATCTAATGAGTAGTTCAAAATCTTGCATAATTTAAGAAATATATTATCTCGTTCATAAATTACGAAATTAGCTTTATTTCTTTCCACTCCTCAAAGACTGGTGTTCGATGGATAAATAATTTGAAACTTTCAACTTTTCCACATTATGAGTCATTAAAATAGCTGTAAAGTTTATCAAATTAAACTTATTTGTGAATAGATAAATAAAAAAACAGCAATATCTTAAGTTTTTTTAAAAAAAATTATGGTTTAACTTTACTTTTGCTCTTATTTTAAAAAGCCCATGCAAGTATAATTGGTGTATTTTTGATCATTTTTTATTATTAATACAGCAATTAAGGTGCTAAATAACATCTCAATTTATTCAATACAGAGACTTTTATAACCGTCTGTAATCCCTTGAGAAGCGCTAGAGAAATAGGGGAAAAAAACTTTTTTTTATAGCAGAGCTTACAAAAACATTTATTCCCTTGTACTTTAATAAATTATGTGTAAAATCTCAACTTACAAAATAATTCTAGCTATATATCATACTTTTAAAGAGTTTTCTTTAGTAGTGAGCTTACAAAATATATAACACTTAAAAGATAAAATATAAAAAAGAACGCCTGTGCTTTTGTATAATTAAGCGAGATTAATGCGAGTCATTCACTTTGTTTTTGAATCATATAAACTAGCACTTTTTTAATAAAATCCTTTAAATAAAAGATTAAAGTCTTAATTAAAATTATGATAAAAACGTTTTTACACCATGTTATATCCAGTTTTCTTTATTGTTATTTAAATAGAATGTGTAATCTAATCATTAAGCATACCATTATTTAATTTCATTTTTTTAAAATGAGGAATAACTAATTTATCGTATTCTGTAAAATTTTTAATTACATGTTTTTACATAGGTAATCCATATCAAGATATATATTCCGGTAATTACATAAGAAGAAAATAAACGTAAGAGGCTTGAATTCCAGCTGTTGGAAAGTTATATAATTAAGTTATTATACAAATTTCTTCATCCAAAGTGCCTTATAAAACTGGATTAATCATTCTTATAAAAAATAATTAGAGTTCTTTCATGAGAAATAATCATTCCAAGAAAATTTTAAAAAAAATACTTTTGTAGATTTTAGTCGCTATAAGTGAATGAATTACAGTGTTAACTTATGATATCTATATAAATGTTCCTGAAGTTTCGAATTAATACTATTTATTTTTATTCTTGAAATAAATTAAAACGAGCAATTTATTAAAAATTTGTGCCAGACAAAAAGAACAGAAAAGAAATTTAACCATTGATAATTTATACCAATCCAAGGAAATTACCAAATATCTTTCTTAATCCTCCCGAGGAAAAATAATTACTTAAACTATAAAAGCCTTAAATGTTTCAGAAAATTTCATTTCAGCTTAAAGCGTAACTGATTAAATAAAGGAGTAATTTGTGCGAGACAGATTTTTTAAATTCTAAACAATCAATCAGCCTACAAAATTTATTTAATAAAAATTTAAAATCCAAGTTCTTTGAAACATGGACAATAGTTTACTTCTTTGTTTAAAATAATAGACTATTATTAATCAATATTTATATGCAAAATTTACGAATAAGTACAAACAGCTTTTCACCGAAGCGAGTTTGTATTTATAGGCAAGCTATTACAGCATTTGCCATCGTTATGGATGGAATAAGTAAGGTAATATTTTTACATTAAACCGAGAAAAAAGGTGTAAAAGTCTTTAATAATATAACTCATTATAGGAATTAACTGCAGGATAATACACAAAGAATGAATCTTAAAGTTACTAAACGACATGTTTAACAATTTTCAGGAAAGTGCTTCTAAAATGTAAATGCATTGAAAGTTAATATATATACATAATATAGAGAACAAACTTATAATTACATTCTACAATATAATTGTTTTAATTGACACACTACATACTTTAATAAATATTCTATAATTATTAGCGAGGATAAAATAGAGCTCGGAAAAAGAATTGTATCCATATACATCTCATGTGAGCAGACGAATATTAATCCAACTAAGATATACGGTTTTCTATGTAATACATCTATTCATGATGTTCGAGAGCGGGTAACGATGATTAATATTTGTTCATTGCAGATTGCCTATTTTTAACTATTCCAGTAACTATTATTAAGTAAACAGAAAGTATTGGAAGCTTAACGATTATTATATTACGTTGGCATAACGTTATAGTTACTGCAATGAAAATAAAAGAAATTGTGTCGTCTAATACTGAATATATAAGTAATTAATCTCTTCTCTTCTCTGAGAAATGGAAGTACTTTTTTATTAACTTTATACGTAGTCTTCCAATTCTTATATAATTCTATTTGCAAATGAAAGTTTCCGAAATTTTATAGCCAACTTTTAACCTGTTTACCTTCGGCATCTTTGGAATACTCGCTTACATAACAGTAACTTTACAGGGGGAATATAATAAAAATCAACCTATTCAAAGTTGTATACATCTATAACTATTCGTGATGAAATTTAAAAAAAGACTGCTGGTATTTTTGTCAATGCTACCAGTGGTGATCCGCCCATAAGGGCTGCAGAGTTGCAGCACTGTATGGAATTTTGTAAAGTTGTGTCTCCCTTTTTAATCTAATTTGCTTGCTTTTCCAAACTAATAAGTGTACAATAATCAACAACAACAACAAAAAAACAATAAAAATATGAAAGAAAGCAAGAAATAAATCAACAAGCAAGAGAAACACAAGTCAGTGCAGACCAGCGAGTACCTCACAAAAGTCTACTGCACAGCATCTAATTGATTATTTTGTGACGAAATCAGCTCTTTTCCTTTTGAATTTAGAGGCGCTAGAGTTGCAATCAGACCAGTATCGTTTTGGACAGTGGCAAACTGATTTCTTCTTCTTTTCTTTTCACTCCCATTAAAATCTAGACTTCTTTCTCATTTTTTATTATTTTTTCTTTTTCCCTTTGGACGTTTATCAGTTTGAGTTTCATTCTTGCAATCTGGGCAGAAGTAATTTGCGTTTATTGGGAATTCATTTTTTTTGTTTGAAATCATTCTTCGAAAAAAAATTAAGTGGATAATTTTCTAAAATGCTATTTAGAGGAACATTTTTATAAGAAGGTATCAATTGTTATTAATTACTACATGTAAAAAAACGACGAACATTGCAAATAATTTATTGCCTATTTAATATGATATTTGGACGAACGTTATTGAGAGGTGTATGCAAAAATAAAAATGGATTTGTCTGGGCGTATTTTATGATAATTCTTCTACTGAATTACCACTTTGCCTTTCATGTAATTTTCTATTGACAAAACTACAAGAGATTTATATCATATAATGGTTATCTAATATTTCTGAAATACAACAAACTTGACATCTGGCCATGAAATTAGAAATGTTAGGCTACTTATGGGTAAAGTATCTTTTAATTGCAATATCTTAATAGATGATTTTTGCAGCATTGCTCATTTCTGAACTAACGACCGACCACTGAATGCTACCAAAGTTTTATTTATGTACATTCTATACTTGAGTGGTCATAGTGACCGAAATATTACTCATACGCTTAATATTGGTAAATAATAGTTTTAATAGCTCTGTTTTCTTTCTCAAGATAATTATGAAGAAAAGGGAGAAAAATAAGTTTCAATTCAACAGTTCCATTACATGCATGACGATGTATCGCCTGTTGAAAATCATTGTGCCTAGAAACTAATTATTATCATAAACTTTCAAATGCTGTTAATTTTCTCGATTGATGAAGCTGGTACTGCCGCCACTTTGTACATATTTCGTGTTGGAAATCGGATTGGCTGGCAAAAATCCGAAATTCATCAATGGGAGAAAAGAGCATTTCAAAGGTCATTTAGTTTCAATTGCATAAGTCACCTTCTACAGAAAGAGAACTGAGATATACTTTCACCTCTTTGCAAGTGAAAAAGGATTAGTTTAGATACCATTATGTATTCTTATCCCAAATTTCGATATTTTTGAAGTTCCACCAAATTGATTCTCAACCGGCAATATTACATGAAATAATTATCTCTATGAATTATAACATAACGAATTCATGTGCATAAGCTATACACTATAACTCCTATACCATCTGAACTCCCAACTTTAATCATATAAAGCATATTTTCCCCTTCAACATCTAATAAAATCAACTAGATATTGTCTCATTATTTTAGAGCATGCGGGATCCTTAAAATGAAATTTTGCCTGAATTTCTTATTTTAAGAATAGTTGTCCGACAAAAACAAAAGAACCATCTTAAAGAGGAGGTAAATGCAGAATAAACGTCGACCTTTATCAAGTGTAACTAGTGAACGTAAGCCTGTCCTGATATATATGTAAGAGAAGGGATAAAGACGAAGAATATAAATCCAAAAACGAACAAGGAAATCCAGGAATAGCTGAAAAGCACAGGGGAAAATCCTCGAGTCGAGTGCTATTGTTAGGGTATGGAACCGATTGATAGATGTTTAAGGGTAATCCCCAAAATCCACGATATTCCCTAGACTCTGAGGGAAGACCAAAAGCTTTACTTCTGATGTCACATCCAATTGTTGGTTATTTCCAACCTAACAATCTTCTCTTTATGTTCTTTCCTTAGCTTCCCTAAATCTAGCTATTCATGTTCAGACTTCAGTTCTAATCCCAATTACAGCTGTACATTTCAAATATCTGGAAAGATACCGAGAAATAATCTTAAATAAATTGGATGGATTATATCAGACTCTTGGAGAAAATTTTCTTTTCTTGGGGATAAAAGACGAGGAAACCGGAGTTAAATTTAACTTATTTCAAATATTTTCGGACGGTTTGTGAAATTTCGGAAACGAGTCATTTTAAAATGAGGATAGAACAGATTTATATCAAATACAAAAATAACATTAAGGCACGAGTCTTTAGCCTTAGAAAACAGGCATATTTAAGCTTATTTCTAAAATTATTGAAGAAAGGTTCTTGAACAATATGATCTATTTATCTTTCTGTCACATGTGCACTCATTTCTATTATTTCTGAAAGTATTATTCAAAATTAATTCATTGAAGTATTCTATGAAGTCCTAGTTTAATCAAATGAACTAATTTCTTAAACAGAATTCATGATATAATTAAATGATAAGTAATAGTGAAGAATTTTAATGTGCACTGATCGTATTGTTTTATTCTTTAGAGACACCAAGAAATTCATTACAAAAATTTGGGAAAGGGAATCCTTTAATTTATGGATTACTCTTACATGCAAACCATAAAAAGGTTATAGTTTTAAAAATTGAAACATAAAATAACTTAATCTGCATATATTTTAATTTTATATTATAAATGAGGATCGAATCAAAATTTAATTCTTTATTATCAAAAATAATAGAATAAATATGTAAAAAAAGATAGCTTTTAAAAATCATGAAACGTATTTTGGTTACAAACTGTTAGTAATTCATTTCTTTGCGAAATTTAATACAAATAGGAGTTAAATTTTTTAAATACTTCAAATTGAATTGAATTAAACATTCTTTTTACTTTCTATACAAAGCACTACAAACGCCAAAAAAATTGAACACGAGATTTTGAAATTTCAGACCTCCCTTTGAGAGTCGAAAAACATATTTTTAACATTATATTTGTCTGCGAACGGAATAACTCAAAAACATTTTCAGCCTGACTAATAAAATTTGATGTATGAACTTAAGATTGATTTTATACATTTCTGACAAATTTTGAAAGAATTCCATTCAAAGAAAGTTGTCTGTCTAGCTTACAAACTACAAAACGCAATGCCCTTGGTAGATACAATTTTTTACAAAGATTTAGTATCTAAAATGTAGATTCTTATTAAATTTTAAACCAAATCTGTCAAAGGTTGACCGCTTTCTGGTATGTATTTTCGCATGCATGTAGGCGCAATAACTCATAAAAGCAGTAACTGAAATCAATGAAATTCAGAGTGTAGTCTTTTGACTACAACTAGAGCTCCCTGTCAAATTTTTGTTTCAATCCGTCAGAAAAAAGGCGCCCAAAATATATATTGGCACGATAGATTCAGTTAAAATGCTAGATTCACACCAAAGATGATTCATAACTATTTTTTGCCAATGTCATGGAAAGCATACTCGGTCTTACTGAAAATGCACAATTTTATGCGGGGTGAGGGGGGTAAGACCTTTAAAGGAGTGTATGCCCAAACGGTTTCGGGGAGGCCATTTCCACTGGTTTTGAATAGAAACAGATACAAGCTTTTATTACTTTCATATTTCAACTATTCATCTTTCAGTTTCACAAATGAAACAAAGTCTACAATAATGTAAATATGCTTTCTTAACTCATGATATAACTAATGATTAAATGTTACACAGTTCGCTTACTTTCATCACGTAAAGTAAATTTGACAGAAATTTTTATTTTAAAATCCGAAGTTTATTCTATTGTGAAGTGTAATGCGAAAAGCTTTGAAAATATTTAATGAATAATTTCACATGAATAACTTTGTTTTCCACATGAATAACTATCCAAAATTCCTCATATTTCTTTCCTAGTCGTAAACCAGTAATGACAATGACTTTTAAACACGACAGGGATCTTGACAATTTCAAGTTTAATTTTGGGTTCAAGAGTAATGAAAACCACCGACTGGATTGCACTGTGGTGTGGAGTAGAATCTTGGAGTTCTGATGGATAATTCGAGTACCACTTTCATCATCTGATCATTGTTCAAAATTAGGAAGATAGTACCAAAATGTGACTTTAAAAATGGAGCGTTCAATTAGCAACTTGATTTAATGGTAGAATAATCTAAAATATTTTTTTGAAGTCGAAACAGCAATTCTCACAATCGTTTTTCAAAAAGTTTATTTAAAGCAACCCATTCTGTATTGTTACAGAAAAGTTTTTTTAGACGATCATAAATTATCATAGTTGATAATGTAACCTGGTTCAGCAAAAAAGAAATAATTGTAGTTTGCAGAAATTGCTTTAAAATAATCAAAGAAAATTAACTTTGAGAGAGACTTTACTGTTGCTTTTGCTCGAATAATGATATTCCTTTGAAAGACAGAAATTTAATTACTGTATCATTAATAAAGTTTCTTATAATATAACAGACATCGTATTGAATTTTAATTAAAGTGATTTTTTTGCAGCAATCATAGAACAATAATTTCAGATTCAATAATTTAATCTTTTGTTCATTTTTATAATTTAAGGAATTAATTAGGACCAATAAGTAATCATTTTGAAAACACCACAGTTTTATTTTGCCTTAGTGAAACCCTAATAGAGCTTTTATCTTAATGCGCACACACACACTCACGCTACTTACCTTAATTTTTTATTCACATTTATGATTGCTTATTTTTTTAATGTACTTATACTTCCGTTTATGCGCATTGCAAGATGAAAATAAATAATAGAACAATAATATAACAATAAAACGTATTTTTGCAAAATATACTAAAAGTATTTTTAAAAATTCGCTTCAATTACAAAAAAATTAAACAGAAATAAAATTGATATAACACTGCTCCATATATATAATTTTTTTGAATTTTAAAGTGGCTTAAAAATGGGGCTTGTCCAGTTATAAATTCCGAAATTTTTGAGGAAAAACGTTAAAATATTTATTAATTTTCATTAAAAAGTCTAATTAAAATTTTGAAAAATTCTTTCGATTAGAAAATTTACAAACCAATAAGTAGTTATTTGAAAAATCGACAGCTCTAGGTCCCGCAATCCTCCCTGTTGAGAATTTTGCATGATTTTTTCATCATGCGTACAGTATCAAGCATGTTAAAAATGACAAATAGTACATTTGCTTATAAACTTTATGATGTTAAAATTGGCAAATAGTATGCCAGCTTATAAATTTTATGTTAAAATTGACAAATAGTATGCCAGCTTATAAATTTTATGTGACAAACGGCCTGCCAGCTTATAAACTTTATCACATTAAATTAGGTGTCCTTGTTTAACCAAATAAAATTATTAATTTGCGATATTCATCATTTTAAATTTAACATCGTAAATTCTTTTCAAACACTACATATTTTATATGCTGCATTTTATGGAAATGTACAGAATATGCAAGCTGTTGTGTCAAAAATACACTTGGCAGGAAGTTTAATGAGTTGGTAAGCGATTCTTTTTGCTGGCAGGGAACAATAAATCGTTAACTCTATGTTTGCATCCGTGGTAGACATTTTACGGTGTTTGAAAGAAAAGTGGCTCACATGTTTTGCTTCATCCTACCCAAAAGATTTATGAATATGTTGACATTTATAAGTTTCAAAAGAGTAGGAGAGATTTTACATGGGTGTCGCATAGGGTTTTATTTGATGAAAATTGCGTTAAAAAATAGCTTCTCTATATATCATATTACTGGTATTTGAGCGAAATATTTGAATGTAGTTCTTAGAGCTATTATGTATGAAGAAACGATTATAATACATAATTGGTGAAGTTCGACTAATTTTAAATTTTATGAAAAGATAGTCCATTTTTTATTTTCACTCAAAAAAGATATTTTGAAAGGGATTTTAATTTTGACCTCTTGTAGTATTGAACTGGAACATGCTGGAAAAAATGACAATATGATTTTAACTCTAAAATCTTTCATATTATGCCAATGTAAGGACGTTTAACCCTCAATAACTAATTTAACAAGAACCAGGCCCACATATTCAATGGATTTCCGGTGCCATTGTGTCTCGAATTTGCGGCCTTTCTCTTCCGCTGAACCGAACTGCTACGTTTTATTTAAGCAAATGATGGGAAAAAAAGTCAACAAAGTTCAAATTATTTAGAAGATTTATTTAATTTGCTTCATGTTTGTAAAGATAGAATTTTATAATTATTTTTCATTCAATTTCCTGATTCTAAATTTTTTTGCAGTTGTATATCCCAGACTGTACAATATTTTAATACTTTCAGAATTAAATTATCAGTTAATTAATGGATATAAATTAATTTTACTACCATATGAAAAGGGCCAACTGACAGAGAATTTGAGAAAAAAAAATTTCGAGATCTCATAGTAATAATCATAATAAATTATAAGATATTTTAAAGAATAAACAAGTTTTAAAAAACACGCTCTAATTAGTGAATCAAAATGAAATAATGATGCTTTTTGATAAAAACAAATCGTAATCTGAACATTCTTTCAAAATAATTTTATAGCATTCCTTAAAAATTAAAATATGTTAATAACATGATTAAAACTCCAATTTTAATGCTTACATCATTGCCAGATGGTTTTCCGATTTTCGCTTTAATCTCTAATTTTCTCATAAAATATTAACTCGTATTTTAATTCTATAGTTTTGTCTAGTTATATTAACGTCCCGATTTTAAAGCAGCATTAAGGATACTTTAAGATAGACCTCGAAATTTCGGGAGGCGATCAGGTATTGAACGACACCTCGGCTGATAACCTCCTTTCCAAAGTTCTGAACTACAGCAGCGGCAGGAGATCTATATTCGACGCATTTAGGGCTTACACGCCGGTTCTTTGATGGAATCAGGTCTCGAACCTAGAACCCTCCGGCCTAACAACCGAAACCTTACTACACCATGACCTATATTAATTCTGCCGTCAATTTATAATTTTTAATATTTATTTTACTAATCGCGTACACTAGTTGTACTGGAAGTGAGAGTAGAAAATTCATTATGCATCGTATTTAATACGTGCTATGCGATATAATAACATATGTAATGCTCAATTTCTATGTTCCTGAGATTATTATAACATAAATTGAAGATTTAAATCTCCGAATAGATTTCGGATGCTTCTCTTCTGGGATTTAAGACAGATTTCGTTATCAAAAGTAGAACAGAAAGATTAATTCAAGATATCTGTTATCTTTTCTTTAAATTTATAAATGCTCAGAAAATGCATCATAAAAGTGGAAACACTGGAAGTGATAACATGTTTTTATTGTTTTCTCCAAACAACGTTTGCATCATCAATCATCCCACAGATAATTAATAACAAGAAAGATGAAAAAAAAGACAAACGTTTTCAAGATGCGATGATATTTCTTTGAATTATAAGAATACGAAGAGCAGACAAACTGAAATAAATGTCAGATTTTAAAAGAAAGCATATCTTCAACGTAAGGATTTTATCTGATTTAAAGGGTTACAAGGGATTTGCGAGTGAAGGATTTAGGATATTCAGATTTCCTTAACGTGATAGTTGTGTCTAAACTCTTGTAATGAAACATTAAAGGCTTACTGAAATCAAATAATTTATTTCTGTTAATTCTTCGGGATTGTCGATTGATTCCTCGGTTATTTTGCGAACTGTGTTTAATTTTACATTATACGATTTTTATTTTTTTATTTTTCAACAAAAGTTTTATAAATCTGCATAAGTGAATACAAAATAAATGCAGAAAAATTATTAAGTTCAAAATCACTGTTTTAATATTTTATTTGACATTATTTAATTTAAAAAATTAATATCAATAAAATTAATTTAACCTCCATTATTTAATTTATGTTTTTCCCAAACATCCTTTAACTAAAAACGGAGAAATTAAATTATTTTAGTAATTAATTATCCAATTTTTCAAATTTAGTTTTAGAAACGGGCAAAATGATATCGATAGAAAAATAAATTACCTTGCCATTTAAGATTTATTTTACGATTTAAAAAAGTTAACTAATAATTACCATGGTTCTTTTTCAAGTTTCCACTTTTAATACATAAATTAACGAAACTTGTAAATATACAAAAAGAAGCAAAATATGGAAGAAAAATTACGCGAGTTAATAGAAGCAATCTGTATTATAGAAAGCCATGCTAAAACTTATTTTATATGAGAAAATATTTCATGCCTAGTTTATAGTTACATGCACACTTTTGTTTACAATATAATTTTTCATACATAAATTAATAATGGGATCAACTCATGTTCACATTGCGCAGGAGGGATAAAAACAGATAGGATATTATAGCTAATATATAAAATCATAGATAACGTTAATTAGATAATATTGATACCGTTAATTAAATCACAAGAACGATGATGTACACCGCATGATTCTGACAGCAAATTAACTGAATCCTTTAAAACTCTGGTCAAGTTTTTTTATATATATATATTTTTAAATGATGTATGTAAATCCACATTTATTCATAAACGATTTTTAAAATCTGACGTCTATCATTAAATAACATTTGAAATCAAGTATGTATTTTTAAATAATTTTTTAAATTTCATGCATATTTTTAAATTATTGTTGACACATGATGTATATTCATTTCAAGCAATTTAAAAGTAAGGTTAATGTGTATTTTTAATTTTAAGAGTAAAGGCAAATGTTGTAAACCATCTACTACAGCTACTGTCTGCTGAATTTCAGCTGACTTCGAAAAGCTTAATTCATTAGTAACGAAATGCAACTTGCATAACAAAAGGTAACTTTAATAAACGCGACAAAAGGTAAAAGAAACAAAGTTAATTCAAAGAACATAGAACTGGACAAGAGCCAATATGAACGGCAATTGGCTACTGAAGATACAGGTCATTACATTTCCCAATTGTGTTTACCGTAGGCACACGCCTGAAGCATTGCTGTCACAAATGATATAGTCTTGACCTGGGCACAGGAGATCCGCAGGTTTGAGGTCTGTTGCGCTTTAAGGCCTCCATCAAATGGAAACGACACCGGTGGAACCTAATCTATTGTATAGGCTATTATCCACAGACCCTATAGGCTAACCTATATGTAAAGCTTAAAATAAAGAAAGCAGCAGAAAATGCAGTTGTCAAATGTCCTTTTGCTTGTTAGGAAATTTGAAAAGCGAACACAGTTTTAAATATCACTCTTGTATCTAACAGTTAAGATTAGAAGGTTTTAAGTTCGAAATCTAATTAAATCGAAACCAGATAAAAGGGCCTGGGGTATATGTTAAATCCATCTAGAGCCAATATCCTTCCACTGGTATGGTGTAGAAGCTTGAATGTAGAAGCCAAATGCTGTCCTCGTCCTTTGTCTGCTGATCAAAATTTCGAGGTCCGTCTCAAAATCTCTCATATCGTTTTAAAACGGGACATAAATATAACTAAACCAAATTTGAATAACAAACAGCAGCGCTAAAAGACGAAAACTAAGCAGTATAATTTGAATTTTATCTTTAGTTTTTGAATTTTCATAGAACATATATAATAGATACATAAAGATGGCACAATTTTTTAAAGAATCTATTGATTTTGATTGGATTAAAAAGATTGACCTCCCAGAAATATTTTATAAATGTGTATACATAACATATTTTATAGCATTCAATGACAAATATATATAATTTTTTCCATTTAAGTGTTAAATCTTTAATTTTTAGATTTTTATTCTTTTTTCCAATTAACTTCACCGATATCGTGGAACCCTCTCAGAGAGCGCACCTATCGACTATTGAACAGACAAGCCAAGGCAACCCTTTCGGGAAGCGCAGCAGTCGTTAGAACAACGCAGGAATTAATTCAAAATTCTTTCTTCCCCACACATCACCGCAAGTGCTATTTCATATTTTATAGATTTGAATTCGTTTCTCTCCTTCTCAGCCCGTTCTTTGTGATGTTTTCAAATAATTCATCCAAATGCCGCAAATCCTTGAGCAGCCAATAAGACGTGAGAACTGAGGCAATAGTTTTCACCTGTGCTCGAATAACTCAGAGTTGAATGGGGTCCACATTCACAAGGGGGAAAAAATACGAGAACGAAGGCATTAATCATTGAGATTTCGACAATCTGCTTCGAGGTTTAAGGTAGAGGAACGCTTATTATTATTTTAACTAGGTGAGTAATTTATTAAGATATTGGGGGCGCTTGAAATTGGGCTTGTTCTTATTTTTTCGCTGAAAAAACGTTTCTTGAAATTAATTATCTCATAAATGTCGATAAAGACTGAGAGTAGTAACAAGACAAGTCTTGCAGGAAGATTATTATTGTTGTTGTTTGCGTTTATTGGTGGTGTTCTTCTGAAGATTTAGTTGTTAGCGTTAGTATGAGTTAATAGAAGATTGCGTTTGCTAATGGATGTGTGAAGAATTCGTTTATTGTTTTGGGTAAGAGAAGTGAGAGAATTGGTGAGAATGTGATGATTTAATTTCGGAATTCTGAATAATGGCAGGCTCGTTTTTTAAAGGAATCCTCGTTATTATTTGAAACTTATGTTTAAGGAAAAACCAACAATTGTATTTTGTGAGACTTAATAGGGGATTTTACATTTCCATTGCTACAATATTTCCAGGAATACCGATTGCGTATCAGACAGATTCCGGCAGTAAATATCAAATGGGCGAAGAATTCGTTAGTTCTTTTAAGTAGAAGAAATGTGACAAGAAGTTTTATTTATATTGAGAAAGTGATTAAAGATGTGATATTTTAATTCCTGAAGTATTGAAATTAATTTTTGAATTGAAATTCTTAGAGAAATCGGAAAACTTTAGTGTTAATTGAAAATTATATGTTTAAGGAATTTAGCAAAGGTATTTTCTTGGAATTAGCAGAAATTTTACATTTTTTTCTAACGATGGGTTTTAGTAAAATATCCAGTGTTGTTACTGTTGCTGTCTTTATATTAATTGTGGTACTCGTCTGCATATTTAATTGTTAGGGCCGATTTGAATTAACAGAAAATAGTATTTGTTAAACACTGGAAGAAGAATTCATAATTCCTTTGGGATAACAGGAATAATTATTAGTAAAGATATATTATTTATCATTTTCTCAGTAATTATTAGTTAAGAACTTTTATTGTATAGAGATAATTACTGATATCTGAATTCTTAAGTGTTGTAGGTTCGGTTTAAAAAATATTCAAATCATATTGAAATTTTTTTAACTATCATTGGTAATGGTCTGTTATGGGATTAACATAAATTTTGCATTTAAACTAATGATATTTTCTGTATAATGGTTCTAGTATTAAATATTAAATAGTTATCGACTTCAAAAGATTAATTTCTTAAGTTTCTATCGAGACATCTCTTAATCAAGATCTGATGAACTTTAGTCACACTATGTTAACTTTCAAGGTGAATGTAAAAAGAAAGAAAAACATCACATCAGAATTTACAGTCTTATAATCTTAATGATTATAAAATGAAATTTGTTAATTGACTTACGTTGTGCTGATTCGATGATAAACCAGATTCTACATGCAAAACTTTAATAATCTGAAAATCATAATTTTTAGATTTACATTCTTCTGGTTCATATAGATATATATTCTTAAAATTCAAACGCAATTTGAATTTATTCCAGGTAAAATGAGTATGGAGGACAGCAGATAAAAAATGCATGAAGTATTGTCTCGAATAAGTTCTTGATCAAATTTTTTTATGACTTGATATCGAATATTCAGATATTAATCAGTCAAAAATTAATCAAAAAGAGGATAAAACATCCAGAGTGAATTATTCCACTGATTACTTTGTTATCTTCTCTTTCATAATATAATAAAAATCATTTTCCAAATCTAAATGGATTCAGTATGCGAGCAATCATTACTAAAAATAGAATATTGGCCTTGATTTCCGAAATATACGCGAAATATATTTCCTTCGTTGGCAGTCTACCGTGTAACAATACATGGTACCCTGAATGAATAATATGATTACTCGAACAAAAAACGCATTATTACTTGCAGAGAGTTTCTTCTTAAAAATTCATTTATTCATGAAGAATTTATTTCTTTTATTTTTCAGTACAAAAATTGGTGACACTTTTGTAGCTAGCATCTCAAGCGTACATTGTTAAACATGTTTGCATACACGAGACCGTCTGATTCGTACACAGAATAACAGGTCGTTGGACAGTAAAATGTGATTAAATCACTGCAACAATTAATTTAAAATGCAAAAATTGCTTTTATGTGTTAAATGTCTTTTGTTAATTTTGGAACTAAAATAAAAATAAATGCCCTCAAATGCATTGTCATCTAATTATCTGGTAAAATAAATCCATATATCAAATGTTCAATTAAAAAACAGTATACCTTGATTCTAGATTTAACATAAGAAATAAACCTACTTTTTCCGCATCCGGATTGAACCAATGATTTATTCATATGACTTTCATGCATTTTAAATTTATTTCCTGATCTTTTTTAATTGGTTCTATTTTTGTGGGCTGGACCAAGTAATTGTTATCCCAAAACCTGCTTCTTCAAAATAAGATTAAAGATATATGACTTAGTTTATTGCAAATTGGATATTATAGAATTTACATATTCGAATCGCATCTGTATTTGACTCACATTCTTAATAAGAATTTTTATGGTCCAAGTTGATAAAAAATAGCCCGGAATCCGGAAGTTCTATTTTGCACTCGGCTCCAAGAATCAAATAAGTAATTTGACCTCATGCAACGAAGAATTGTAATATTAATATTCAGATCTACGATTAATAAAAAATGGCTGCAACCTACTCATTTTTATTCATTTACATACTTTGATCAAGCAATTCATTTTCCCTCACAGCAAAACATGATTGAACAGCTCGCAGGATGATTACATATATATTTATATGAATTTTAAAATGTATTATGCATTAGCGTTTTATTTCAACTGCATCACTATAATGAAATATTTTCAAAGGAAATTTCGAGATTTTTCTCTGATAAATGGAAATTTTTTGGAAGACGACCTCTTGAACTGAAGCAATATTAAATATCCTTCCTAACGAGAGCCAGACCGAATAATCTGTTTATTTTAATCCTAAAAGATGCATTACATATCATAAATATACTAGTTATATAAAATTTAAAGGAGTTTCGATTATCTACTCCGAAGTATCAAAGCATGATTATATTTTAGATTTCATATGTCTACTTTATGCTACACAAAATTTATTCCTAATGATAAAGCATTGTTAACTTGCATACAAAAAATTATTTGATATTGTCGTAACTAAAATAATGAAAAGTATTTAGAAAAATCTACTAAAAATATTTTACAAAGTTAATAATAATCTGAGAAATATTTTAAGGAAATAAAATAGGCACAACTAGAATACTTATATTTTGAACATTGATGCGGAGTAAAAATATATTTTATGAAATAATATGCTGTAGCTGGGTTTGTGTTTAATCCAAGGAAAGATGCTTTCATTTTCTTATTTATTTTCGCAAACACACATAACACACATGGACAATGAACACACATATATAAGGAAACACAATATATGCATTTAAAGTAGAAATTGCCGCTAACAAAGAGCGAACAAACAATTCTTTTTGCCTCTAACAAAAGAGAGTGGTGCCTGCTTGCACCAGTTTCACACCATCTCTCAGGTTGAAGTGTTTACAATAAAAAAGCTTAAGTGCGCTTCCCTCACATTCCAAACATACAAATGGTTTAGAACATATTGCGCCATCTATGTTCAGTATTAATTTTTACTATATGAATAAGTATACAAAGAATAAAAAACAAATAAAATTAAATGAAAAACAAAAACTACAAATAATGAAATCACATAAACATATGTCCCGAAGTTATTGAAGAAAAGTTTTAAAATTTTTAATTAATTTTAAAATTAAAAATCAAATAAAAATTCTTAATGAGCAGCTAGCTACTAACAAAGAAGCACCTGCATGCTAAATTTGGCGATTTTCAGCCCAATAATTTGCCCTTTCGAGGTTGTCCTGTCGATAATTCTGACAAAATATCCATCTCAATTCCTCAAAGATGATCAAAATTCTATGAATAATAAAATAGAATATACAGCATCTAAAATAGAATATTCAGACGGTGCAGCATTCTGCGCATTTAAAGGAACAACAGAGATTTTTTCATAGTCATCAAAATTACAATTCAATAATACAGTTTTTAAACCTGAACTAATTGCAACCAAAAAAGCAATTATTTATACTACAACAATCAATACAAACGAAATAATTTACATTCACAGAGACAATTTATCAACATTATCTGCTTCATATCCAAAGACGCATCATAAAATAGGGAAATATTTGATATACTACTAGCCACTCCTAGCTTACATCTATGTTGGATTCAAGCACATATAGGAATACACGGAAATGAAAGATCTGATCAACTAGCAAAACAAGCAGCAGTTAGTGGTACATATTATTCAATAGTCCCCATACCTTAAAGATATTTAAAAAATGTTGAATAATTGGAAAGAATTATGGTCTGATGGCGATACAGGGCAATTAATTTTCAATTGAATTCCTGAAATCAAATTATGTTTTACAATATAGTGCAGAGAATTATTCCTTTTATTTTTACAGGCTATGACCTACTTTCCTCTTAATTATATAGGTAAACTGAAAGAAATCCTCTTTGTAGCCACGGAAATATAGGAACTTTACTACATTATTATGTAGTAGAATGTCCATTAACTGAATCCTGGCTTTTAAAATAAACTATCAAGCAATTAGGGACCCTCTTATTCGAAAAAGCAGACAATCAAAATTTCAAAAAAATAAATTCCTACAAATAATGATAGTTATCAATTCAAACCAAGTTTTGTTCTGACACGATTAAAGACCAAATAGTTTCAAATTAAGTAAGAAGTTTTTTTTCTTTCTTATGAAATAATACATGTCTTATCTTAAATGTATCTTCATTGTAAACATGAGCATCAGATCTTATATGAGGTCAATCTAATTAGTTATCCTCAAGATAAAAATTGCAATCATTTGAGAGAAAAATATTAGAGTCAAATAAACTGTGAATAGATAAACTGTATATCTGAATATTGTACTTTTTGGACTTAAAGGCATTTATTTTCTTTATTTTATTTTATTTTATTTGCTTTTTACAATTATTGTATTCATATTTGATTCTGAAATATTTTAAATACAATGAAAACTTATTGCTTCAATAAAATAGTTCGGGAAATGGTCTCCGTGCTGGGCCTTGTGCAAGTTTGGCTTGCTTCCACCAAATGGCCACACAAATCAATTAAAAAGATCCAAAAAGAATCTAGATAAGGGTAAATTGGTATCTAAAGTGCATAACCACGTTTCATCAATAAGTATAGTTATGCAACTTTGTTTTCTTTAAGCTATCAATATATTAAGCAATAACATCTATTCATTACCGATTTTTTTCAGATCTCTGTTAGGTACTTACATATTTCTCCTTGACATGTGCACTATCTTAAATAGACAAAAGTTAAAAAGTTTCTTTTGTTTAAACCGTGGCTATATAACAAAAATTGTACATGGACATCTGTATCAATCCAAGAGGAAAGTACACAGGCAGATCAAATGACAAGCAGAAGCAATTAAACAGAGAATCTAGCGAAATCTGGGCTTGAACCTAGACCACCCGTTCCTGACATCTCGTCTTTGTTGCCAGACCACCGCAGTTTTGCTTAAACGTTTTGAGAGGCTTCAAATCAGATAACTTGGATAAAGCTCTGAAAAACTTAAAGTATCTCCGTTACTGATAAAAACTAATTCCAGTTACTTTGTCATAACAAATGGCAAGATTATACTGATTTTCTCTTTCATGCGTCAGAAAAGTTAATTGTATAAACAGAATACGAACAGGCAATTACATGAAGCCATTAGTTTAAAACTAGTTACAAAATGATTCAGAATCAAAGTAATACTTGTCGCATTTTTTACCTTATTAAAAAATAATGCAATCTTAAGACAGAGTGTTTGCGTCTACTTTAAGAACTATTAAATTATCCATTAAACCTCGGAAATTCCTATTCGCTTCGGCATATATTAAATTATACGCATCGTAAAAACTTTGAGGGAATTGAAATATAATATTTGTTTTTTAATGGCTTCATGTTATGAGATCTATAAAAAGCAGGGGTTGATTCATAAAACTTTCATTTCAGAAATTAATACTGATAATGAGAATCCGAAATCTGTTACCTCTGCTAACGAACGGCCAAAGCAGAAAACGGAAAGAATTTCTTTTACGACATAAGTTTCTACGACGAGTCATCAATATTTTATAACTCACGAAAACACATTAAAACGAGCATAAAGAGCTCCCAAATCTATAAAATAAATTATCCGAATAATTAATTCGGGGGTTACGAGTGGACAAAATGCTGAAAAACAAAAACTTTACTCTAGAAGTCCCAAGAATCCATGTTTAACCATCGATTGTGGGTAAGAATTTCCAACATCAATTAACTCGGTTTAAAAAAAACAAAAACAAATGAACAAAAGATGGAGAACCGATTCTTAGAGAACCGATTCAAGGAGAATCGACTCTTAACATTGTTAAGGGAACAGTGCCAGTTATTTTAGTGTTATTTTATTTTTCCCTTTTCGTCGAAAACAGAAAAATAAAAGGAGAAGGCATCGGAATCGCGTTTGGAATTCCTAACGCGTCACTCTGTAGAACATTTCTTGGGACGTGGGCTAGATGTCTTTATATTATTTAAAAATTATTCATGATGCATTTTATTACGATTTTTCAATGCATTACGGGCAAAGGCGCAGGGTGGCTTCTTTTTGGTCCATGTTTAAAGATACAAACCTGGTCTTGATTCCATCCGTGCCATCAAGTTTTTGCATAAAAATAGCATTCCCTGGATTCCAGAGAAAGTGGATATAAATCTCACCATTTTTAAGGAAAAAAGAGAAAAGATACAAAATGACCTCGGCTAGGTTTTTCTATTATCTGCTTTTGATGCGCACCTCCATGTTTGATGTGATATCATTTATGATATCGATACTGATTTCAGTTTCAATTTTTTTTCAATGGGGGAAGGGAGAGTTGATGTTTTTTGCCTTTCATTCATTGGATCCATCGTAATGAAGGGATGGGAAATGTCTCACGGTTTTACTTAGAGCCAAGATAGATTCGGAAAATTCGTGTACATATACTTCTTCGCTGTTTGATCGCGGGGAAAAAGGATGGGTGATTTTGGTTTGAAAGAAGTGCGGTAAGGTCTCCAGTCTTTTTATGCATTATAAGAAGACGAAGAAAAAGTACCCATCATAAAGGCTTTTTTTTTTCTATCTGAAACTTCTTAATTTTATTTTTCACAGAAATTAATATTTATAGGATATGGTTCACACGATTTTTTTTGTGCTGTATTGTTGGCTTTTAGCTTTATAAAAATTCGAAATATATCACATCAAAAATAACAATGATAAATTTCGTTTTTATTATTATAAATCTTTATTTCATTTATTGCTGACAGTGAGCCCTTACCGAGATAAGAACTAAGCAGATTTTTGTATTACAATAATAAAACTGAATATATGCGAAACAGCAATTTTTTATAGTATTGATAAATGTTAATATTTTGCTCACTTTCTGGAAAATTACAATATATATATATATATATCTATATATATCACGGGCTTTATATTTCAACAGAATGATTGTTTTAGTTTAACTAACCAAGCACATGGCTTCTTCGTTTAACCTATAAAGCATGTTTTTTATTTAACAACTTGTTAAAATTAAAACTGATTCCATGAAAATACTGAACTTGTATTAGAAAATTAAAAGCTAAAGATTTTAGTAATACAGTAATCAAAGTAAAAATATATGAAACTGTGGCATTAAGTTTTTAATTTTTTTTATTTTATAGTACTGATCTATCCTAACATGCTGCGTGTCTCATGACTAATTATGTTAACTATGTTATGTACATCATCGTCTTTGTACATTAAATGAAAAGTTATGATAATTTAAATGATGAGATATAAGACATAAATTAGTTATTTTACATGGAACTAACTATGACACAGTCAGCATGTTCTTTTATAATATTTGAAAGTGTCTGGCTTTCAGAAAGTAGACACAAAACATCTACATGAAATGAGCATTTATATATCAGCTACAAAATTTTATTCTATAGAATTACAAGATTACTGGCTCGTATCTTACATTCATTGATATATCTTCTCTAAGAATTAAAATCTCCTTAAGTTTGGTACACCCACAATTATCACAAGAGTTAGACTTTCCTTTAGAGTCAAGGTTTTAATTTTCAGTTTGTTAAAATTTGCTTCGTTTCTTTCAAACACAGCAACGAAATGAATTGAACTTCTTTTAATTTAAAAACAATAATTTAATCAAGTCATTCACTTTAAATTTTTATGATTAATTTTTTTAGATAAAACAAGTAAAATAATTAAATATAAAAGAACCTTAATCAAACTATATCTCCTAATTGATACAAAGTAAACTAAACAAAAAAAATTAACAAGTTGAGATGAAAATAAGTTAAATACAAGCAATTTTTTTTCATATAAAATCGCATCACTAAGAATTAATCATTTTAACAACTTCATCAATCAAGCCGCACACATCAACATAATGCATAAACATGAACTTCAAAACGCTTATTATTACAAGACACGAAGGTGTTTTTTTTTAAAAAAAAGTCAAAAACAACTGAACATCCATAAACCCGTATGGGCGTTCAACTTCTCACCCAACAGGTTACAAGTCATTTTGACAGAAGTTCCGAAGAAAAAAAGAAACGTAAAAGTCTGATACTTGTCTTCGGATCGTTAATCTTACTAGGAGGAATTTTTGTTTGTCATACACTATCACAAAAATCAATTTCTAGCTCCAAATATTACTTAGATGTTCGCCCAGCTTGATAAGCCGTTGAAAGCTAAGCATTAATGTCTATGACAGAATTCATTTCACACGTTTGTCGCTCGCATATGAATTACCGTGAAAGGAAAAATTGAAACATTAATCTTGACATAAATCTTGCAGAAATTTTGCGATAAGTTATTAATTACTTGCTGAGTTAGATAAAAGCTAGAAAACAGATGATGTAATAAAATATAACGCCGTTAAAAATTTCTTATAAAGCTTTCACATTTGTGAATGTAATAATTTCAAGAAGCTTATGAATATAAAAGTTATTTTTTTGAGGATTATTAAAAAAGTCGTGTGATAGAAAAGTTAAAGAACGCAATTATATCATGCTATTTCATTTTCTCATTTCTTAATTTTTGAAATTTAAGTGCCTATTTTCAACATGAATATTACAGAAAGTGATCAATATTTCTAGTTGCTGAATATAAATCGATCACAAATTGAAAATACAATAAAGATTAGAATAGAAATCATAATTAGATCATAAATCCGAAATTGTAAATATTACTCTTTTTAAAATATTTTTCAAATTAAATATAGGGTCTTTCAGATTATACAGAGCTATTTAAGTCCAGTGTATCGAAAAAATATAGAATACATATTTAATTCATTTTTAGTAATATCATAATGCAATTAAATGCCACTTAAAGAAATAATTATATCTGTTTGGAAAATTTTCTTACCGGTCAAAATATATAGAAATGGAAAAGGAACGTGTTAAAAGAATCATTTTGCTTACGATTTCCTTTCAAAATCAAAATATCAAATTATAATTTAGAATCGTATTTTCTTTAAATGATGGAAAAAATGACGTATTTGTTGCCTTTAAAGCCAGCTCAAAATAATTCCAGAGTTGAATTATTAAAAAATTGATAATAAACTGGAAAGCCTGATCAAATAATTAAAAGAATTATTAAAAAAAAAACCGGATTTAAGTTGTTTAAAATTTAGACAAAGAATATGCATTAAATTAAAATGCTGTTTTCACACTTTAGTCAAACAAATTTTTCTATTGCATACATTAACATAATTTTTCTTAAAATTGTAATACTTTTTTCTGCTTACAAGGCTTACAGTATTACATTACTGCTTACAACAAGGCTTACAGTATTACATTAGATTCATAACTATTCCATCATAATTATTGTGATCCAATGTTTATCGCATGACAAAAAAAATTAACGTTTGAAATGTTCATCCAATTTTTTATGACATTATCTCAGCCTTATCGTATTCTCACCTTTATATTACTAACAAAACTTTGACTCTGTGGCACAAACCTTAATACGAGACAATAAATGCCGCCGCGTCAGAATGTTTTCGAGTAGGGAAAAAAAATCCCCCAGCTTTTTATCTAATTCCTCAAAAAACGCTCATTTTTTATAAGCATATCTCAATTTTTTAAAAATTAGACATATTCTTCGTGTTATTCTTTGGGAGAGACTAAGACTGAAGTTTTTTTTTCTGACCAGATGCGGCAAAAATACCGAGTAGCGAAATTTAAAATTAGATTTTGAACAGTTCTTAATGGCAAGTAAAAGAAAGCAAAGAAGATTTATGAGGGGCTAATTTTTTTAGCCACACGTGGATATGCCTCTCAAGGGTATTTTCAAATGACGGAACAATAGTGAAAAGCAGCACTTTGCCTAAGTGAAATCGCTCGTTGTACACAATTAGGAGAAGCGTTGATAAAGTAAACACGGAACGTTGAGGTTTTAAGAAGCTATTTTTCCGGTAGACCACCCAGAACTGTTTAGATTATTTAGCAAGAAGGTAATGTGTTCCGCTTAGAGATTGTTAATTCTTTTAACACCCAAGACTCGTTAAGCATTTCGGATTCGAAACAGTATTTTGTGAAGTATACTTTACAATAAAAAAAAATTAGCATTGTATTTGCTGAATAGACAAAGGGAAAATCGTAAAATCCAAAGGATAAAAACACGACGTTTCAACATAAAAACAAATAATTTCATTTTCATTAATACATAAATTCAGAATATTATTGTGTACTATAAATAAGATTACACAAGGTATTGACTCTAGGCCTGTCCTGATTACGTACATTTAAACCGTCAGATATAGAAGCGTACTACTAATTGTAATAAAGCTCTAAATAACTTAAACAATCTTGCTTTATGGTTTTAAATCAATAAATGTATTTCTGAAAAAATTGTGAAGTCGAAATTTTTATACAATTCCCAAGTTTCTTATTCTTATTCTTATTTAGTAAAACACTTTTGAGACATTAGCAATTTATATAAAAATGTTCGTGCCTTCTGAGGTTTAAATTGACACAGTTTTAAGATTTTTCGTTTCCTTATTTTAAGCCAGTCGCTGTTTCTAGGAAACATAGTAAGTTGATAGGTGAATCTTCAATAGCCAGCTCTAACGCAATGTTAAAAAGCTTCGTTGCTACATTTTTAAAATCCTTTTAATTACCAATATTATTACATATTAAAATATCACTTATCTTTATTAAATTATTCCTTATACGGTCTTCGACAATCCTCTTTCTTCGTTTATATGTTTTCCTTTTTTTCATAAAATTAGTGAAAAATACAGTTGTGTCATTTTCAAATATTTATGTCTAGCACATAGAAAAGCGTAACATTTTCTGTAACATTAATACTTGTATTGTTTCATTGTTCCGTGAAAAAGAAATACTTAAAATTGATAAAAGAATCAGTTGGATGAGCTAATTATATCATTTATTTCACGGTCAGATTTGTTGTCATCTCATTCAAAGTGATAAATGATAAGACAGATGCAACTATTAGACTGAATTCTTATGCAGACAACTATAATTTTGCATCCTCCTCATGATCAGATTCTTTTATATTTGGATTCCATTTGGTATCGATATCAGTTCTTTCCTACGTAAGCAATTTTCGACATTAAGAAATCTTGACAAGACTACAGCAATTTTTCCCAAAGCAACAGCTAAAATGTTCTGTATTCTTTTCTATAAGGTTAAGTATGCCAATGTTTAATTTTATCAATTATTTCTTATTGTAGCTGTTATTCCTCTGAGTCGACTAACCCTAATTTTAGCAAAGTCGACAGTGGCATTTTATGTCGAGGAGGCATAAAGTTGAAAGTATTTTCCTTAAAATAATTTATTGATTATAAAATATAAAGTCAATATGCTCATTAATGGAGCAATCAAAATAATACGATAAATGTTAAAATCAAAGTTCAAATTAACATTACCATACCTTGGTTAACAGATTTGAACTATTCATCCTTTATGTTTTAAATTTGAACGAACTGAAAGAAACTATCTCAAAATGGTGAAGCAACAAATCAGTTGCTCACAGCTAATTTCTCTTCCGCCTCGACAGAAGAGCTTAAACCACTTCTCATATTCCGTCTAAAAAAAAAAGCGCCGACACGAGGCGAGTTTAAATAGTAGTCAAATTTGCATTGCAGTTGCTGCCAATCAGAAATCGCGAAACTTGCAAAAAGGTCGGGTTCGAATCGGTTTGATTACTTGAGATAGATCATGGCGCAGAATTGGAAAAACACAAGGACATCATAAAAATTCGGATCCGAAATAAATTTCTGTATGTATCTTTTCCAAATGTCCAACAGTAGCCTTTCTGTCTTGTCCTGCTGGAATTCAGGTTATAAAAAAAGAAGTGCCATGAACTCAATTAAAAGATATAAAAAATTGCTTTTTTTTATTTAAGAAAATCAGAAGACTCTTAATTATATTTGTTTATAAAATTAGAATAAAATACATTTGTAAAAATCTAAATTAAAATTGTATACAATTTATTTTAGAATTTCCACCCATTTCCTAAAACCATATATATTCTCATATACTTTCCCTAAAAATATGAGTCAAATAGTGAGAAAAGTTTTCTAATACGAGATACTTTGATTAAAAGACATAACTATTTATCTTTTCCATATGGATTGCTCCACCAAATTTGCTACTGCATCATGGGTAGCCTTGCTTTAGGTTAGGTTGCACGTACAGTTACTCAGTGCTATCTAGAGCTGATAGCAATAGGTGGCTTCTCGAAATAGAAAAGATACAGGAGTATCCCATATTCGGCCGTTTTCCTCTTTATCAACGTTCCTCAACCAAGAAGCATGTAACCTAATTGGAACATTACTTTAATTTCAATTATATAAATTGCATACAAAAATTAAATTAAATGTAAAATGGCAGCTCTTTTAACATTCTATTTAAATAATTATTATTCGTATAAATACATATTTTTCCGTTCTTGGTGCTCCAAACACTTGAATTGACATCTCTAATGGTAGCCATACTGGTATTTGCTAAGATATTGTAAAAAATCTATAATATTGATAAAATTTCAGTTCATAAAAAGCGATTAAGTTTTTATGTGTTTCAAGGCAGAAATCTCATGAATGAGTTAAAAAAGAGGAGTAATGCAATTTTGGTTAAAATGAAGATATGGATATATTTTTGACAAAGAATAATCTCTTTAACGCCTTTCAATACATCATATGTTTGTGAAATTGAATTTTCAGCCATGCCATCAATTAGAAATAAATTTAAGATATGGCTGCAACTTGAAATTAATTTATGCTTAAAATTACTGAATATTAAACTCTATATATCAAAACTGGTTGGAATGAAGCGGACTCAGTTTTCGAATCCATCCTCATTAATAATAAGTATTAACATTTTCTATTATGAGTTATTGCCTACTATTTACAGCATTCTATGTTATATTTTATTATGGTAGAAAATTATCATTTACAATTATATGTGAACAAAATAAATTTAAAATGATTTATTATTTCCGTCTAGTATTTATTTCTTTATTCTCAATTTAGAATAACCGTAGTTAAAGTGTTAAAACTACGGTTTAATATGTTTGATTTTTATTAATGCAGTAGAAAATTTTAAAAGGTTGAGAACCCCTGTTTTATACTTATTACAATTTTTATGGACTACCTGTGGTTTCAAAACAACAAGTCGTGATTTGGGAATCATAAAAGAAAAATATCCATTACGCCAAAAATATATTTTACTTGATGGTGTTTTTATGCTAAACTTAAACAATTTAGTCTTTCAATTCGCCACCTGAGAAGCACGCTATGTCTCATGTTCTAATCTAACTTCCAGTCTTATTTCGCTTCACATCGTAGATCATAGTTCGTAACCGTCCTTGAAGTCACTGAAGTACGGAAAAACTTCCATTTTCTCCGGGTTTCGTTCATCTTTTTCGTTAAGCAAACACTGATTTTCTTTCATTTGTTTTTATTGTTTTCTCTCGTCATCCTTTGTTGGTTCAAATGAATCATCGTTAGGATGGGCGAAAACTCCAGCCTTCATATAAAAGAAGCACTTTTTTTTTTAAATATTTTCTTTTGATGTAGCCGATGTGACACATTTGTGGAAAATGATTAGACCGTAAAGACCATTTAGCTCCGGCTACGTTCCTTCTCCTTCAAAGGTTCTCTCGCCTAAGTTTATATCTATTTTTACACTTTCCGTTTTTTGTGAACTCCCATATGACTCGTTTTTGTTATAATTGATGTAAAAACGTGTTCAACGTCCGGAGCAGAGTTAAAGAATGAGTCTTATTTCTTCTTTTTCTTCTTTTTTCTGGCGCTTTCATTCATAAATCAGGATACTTTTTATCTGCAGTCGACGAAAAATGCTTCGAACGTTGCTTTCGCTCAAAGAAAAGGCTGAATCCGAAAGAGGTGCTTTTAATTACTCTAGAGAAAATATAATGGCTTTTTAAGGGAATTATTAACGACTCTTATCTATTTTTATGAGAGGCGTGGTTACTAATTTTGCAACAGAAGCATCAAATTTTGGAAGAAAAGAGGTCAAATTTTCTTCTAGAAATACTCATAACTTATCAGAAATATCAGCTTTCTTTTTGATCTACGTATTTTTTTTTTTTTACAGAATTTTAATTATTTAAACGCATGCACTAAATTTAGAATCAAGATGTATCAAAAGTGCTGGCAAGCTTTCAATAACTATTATGTAAGCTTTTTAAAAAGCATTATAGATTTAAGCTAATTTTAATTAATAGAAACGTTATTAGGTATGTTTCGTTTTTAGAAGCACTATGTTGAGGCACTTTTAATGGAATAAAAGAAGTCGTTAATCATATAAGTAGATGTTTGGGCACATATTATCTCAATAATTGCTTTCAAATCATTGTTCGAATTTTTTTTATTAACTTTGGGCATTATGCTTCATTAATCTTTACAAAATGAAACCAGAGGGCTGATATCCGATGACTGATGGATTAAATGCTAATGTTTCCATTTGTTAACTAAAATTTCATTAAAATATCTCATCAGGTACAGATAGTAATTAATATATTAATTAATATGAGTTGTGAAATTTTTATATATGGTATTGATTGTTGCATGGTAATAATTAAAAAATTAAAGAAATAAAACGGACACTGATTATTTTTTCAAATATTCTTTTAGCAAACTGTATGGAGCTATAACAACAGGCTTACAAATAATTTAGAATTTCAAGGATTACTTAATCATATATGTATTAAATGAAAAAGAAATTGATTAATAAGATGATTGATTGATTAATAAAAAAAGATGAGGATGAAAAGAATGATAATGGAATTCGAAATTTATATTAAAGTGCTTATCCAAATTTATGAAGAATGCATAATTCTTGAATTGTTTCAAGTATAATCGTCCGTCTTTCATGTTATTTTACGAAATAGAGTTTCCTACTTTCTGGAAAATACCAAGCATTTATATTCTGGTGGTAAATAAAAAAAACAAAGGTTTGTGTGTATAAATGAAATAAATTTTGATTACAAATTGAAATTCAAACTATAAGGTGACAAGATTTACATTATGCATGTCCGCATTAGGTCTTATTTTTTATTGATATTGACTGCTCGTGACTAAGAACACGTTTTGTAATATCTTATTAGTAAACTGCACTGAATTTTATAAAATTTCAATTTGTAATCAAAATTTATTATTCAAGGATTTCTTCCTCATATATGTCTTAAATGAAAAAGAAATTGATTAATAAGATGATTGATTGATTAATAAAAAAAAGATGAGGATGAAAAGAATGATAATGGAATTCGAAATTTATATTAAAGTGCTTATCCAAATTTATGAAGAATGCATAATTCTTGAATTGTTTCAAGTATAATCGTCCGTCTTTCATGTTATTTCACGAAATAGAGTTTCCTACTTTCTGGAAAATACCAAGCATTTATATTCTGGTGGTAAATAAAAAAAACAAAGGTTTGTGTGTATAAATGAAATAAATTTTGATTACAAATTGAAATTCAAACTATAAGGTGACAAGATTTACATTATGCATGTCCGCATTAGGTCTTATTTTTTATTGATATTGACTGCTCGTGACTAAGAACACGTTTTGTAATATCTTATTAGTAAACTGCCCTGAATTTTATAAAATTTCAATTTGTAATCAAAATTTATTATTCAAGGATTTCTTCCTCATATATGTCTTAAATGAAAAAGAAATTGATTTATAAGATGATTGATTGATTAATAAAAAAAAGATGAGGATGAAAAGAATGATAATGGAATTCGAAATTTATATTAAAGTGCTTATCCAAATTTATGAAGAATGCATAATTCTTGAATTGTTTCAAGTATAATCGTCCGTCTTTCATGTTATTTTACGAAATAGAGTTTCCTACTTTCTGGAAAATACCAAGCATTTATATTCTGGTGGTAAATAAAAAAAACAAAGGTTTGTGTGTATAAATGAAATAAATTTTGATTACAAATTGAAATTCAAACTATAAGGTGACAAGATTTACATTATGCATGTCCGCATTAGGTCTTATTTTTTATTGATATTGACTGCTCGTGACTAAAAACACGTTTTATAATATCTTAATTATTAATAAACTGCAGTGGATTTTATAAAATTACCCACTGCTCAATGTCAAAAACGATGTTTATTTAAAATGGAAGGTTATTCATTTTTCATAAGTTTAAACGGAAATAATGCATCCTCACGTTATACACGATAGGTACGCTTCCCCTGTTTGAAATCCATTTCTCATCTTAATGGAGGAAATGCAGTATACAGTTACATGTCAGATGGCATGTGCGCAAACCGTGATGTCACATGCGTCGACTTCTCTCTATCATAATCTGAGTTACAAATTCCGTTTTTTACAAACTGCTGAATGGAAAATTGTCATTTAAGCTTTATCATTATCATTTGTCTGCAGGTATGTTTAATCTTCATAATGTATTCTGAATATCCCATTCAAAATTTCATTCATTGTACGAAAAATTTCGGATTTTTGTTGGAAATGTTTTCTAATGATATATGTACAAATTCGCTGTAAGGGGGAATTGATGATATTTCATATCGCATTCACCCATAAAGTTGCATTAAATTTAAATAATTTAAGGATCATTTTTTACTTTGCTAAGTCTTTAAGGGTGTTAAATTTGTTTTAAATTTCTCATTTGATCAGAATTTGCAATTTTTAATAGCAAATTAATTAATTACAGCATAAGTAAGAAAAAAAAAGGACATGTTGCAAGAAAATTCGCCACGAACGTTTATATTAAAGAAGTTAATATTAACTTAGCATAAACTCTTTGTAAAGACCTAATACGGGATTTCCATTAAAAACATTGCCTTAATTTTTAATAAGATATAAAACTCATACAAATGTAAAGATAAAATTATAATCTAATTTTAAAGTCATCTTACAAAATATTAAAATAAAAACAACAACAAAAACTTAGATAAATATTTGCGAACAAAATTTCTGTGAGCTAAAAACAATTTTCAATATTTTTATCAAAATTTAATATAGGCATTTGAGGTAAAAATGTTGAATAAATTCATTAACCTTTTTTTTTTATTTCACGTTTGAAACATATAGGAAAGTGTTTTTTTTTTTTTTTTTTTTGCTATTTCAAAAAGACTTCCTGTTTGCCGACAAAGACAGAAATAGCATCACAAGAATCTTGAAGAATTCCTCGGGCTGTATGTAAATATTTGCCTAACATCTTTCTCAGTCTCGTTTTCTTACGTGAAGCATTCATTGAACTTGTTCAAGTTTGGTGATTCCTTTACCCAAAGCGAATATTACATTTTTTTAGGTAACCAGATACGTTAGTTTCCAGTTCGCATATGTAAACATCAGAGATCAAATTTGCTACTGTTTCCATCTCGTTTGATCTGATTTTATTTTAGAGCCACTACCTAGTCACGTGCACTCAGATTTTCGGATTGAATCCTGAGTGAAAGTTGCTGAATAATACATGTTGTAGAATGTAAGATATACACATTTCGTCATTCAGCTGATTATGGAAAATTGGCATTCACTCAGGAAAAGGTGATGCAGATATGCCGAGTCATAAAAAGGTTTTCTTGAATTCCAGAATTTCAAATGGGTAGTATCGATAAGCTGAAATAAACAGCTTATGTTAGCTTCACTGATATTTTCTAGAAGCAGGAAGAAAAATGGTGGAAATGTATGGAAAAACATGTGATTTTCGTATCATTAAATAGAATAAAGAACCGTAAGAGATTATGATAGTAAAAAAACGTTAGGGCAAGTAATTATGATTTCTTACGTTCTTTTCAGATGTTTCCTAAGTGAATAAAAAACAATGGTTAGTTCTTTATAGAAATTTTACTATCAATCAAGATTAAATACAATGGAGTAAATTTGATTGACGATATTATCGCTAAGTAAATGTTGCCACACATGTCATATAACAATTAAAGATACGTTGACTTAAGTTGTGTCATGCTTCTTATCCTTTATTATCTTTGCAAAATGAGTGGTTGTCTACAAATTTAAAAGGACGTGGATCGTTAGACGTGTGTCACGTGAGCATAAATAGATTCAATTAAATCCTGTCATAAAAACTTTTATAAAATTGATTTATGTGTTATGGAACGCGAGCTATTGGGCAAAAAATTGCTTAGATAATTATAACTGCGTAGTATAACTATTATTACTATATTTTTTTAAATCTACAGTTAAAACACTATATTAGATTAATTATAATGACTGTGAGTAATAATGAATGCTTTGAGGTTAATTTTTAGTTTCAGAGCAAGATTTTTAAAAATCTAGATCTCCAATAATTAATGATAATAAATTATTTTAAATGAACAATAAAACATGTGTGACTATTTGTAAAATTGGTAAGCTTACAAAATTTTGCTACAAAAAGCTTCTTGTTTCGTAAATACATTTTTGTTACTTTAACCCTTTAAAGGGCCATTTTTTTCTAGTCATATTATGTTTAAATATTTTTAGGCTTGAAATTAGAATAAGAAAAGGGATTAATTTAGCTTATTAGAAAAATTTAATTTGATTAATTAATTCATTTGGTTAATTAATAATTAAGTAACAAATCAAGACACATCATTTTTCTGAGATAAAGAACTGAAGCATCTAAGTTTCTGACTTACTAAAAAAATTTGTCAGAACTTATGCCAACCTACATAATTTCATACAAAGATTGATAAATTTGGTGGGAAGCATACTTCCCACGGCCTTAGAAAGGGTTAATAAATTAAATTATTTACTGATGATTATTTGTATTGTCGTCATTAAATTCGTCGATTTTTCAAACAATTTTAAAAATTAAAAGAACATTGATCGAAAAAGTTGAAAATTAAATTAACGTTGACTTTTTTCAAATTTAATGTTATTTCATTGGTTCATCTTGAGGTATTGGAAACATTTCTACCTAGTAAAAAAGATTCGGAGGAAGTAAAATTATAACTACGGTTATAAATTAGGTTTATCTTTTGAGAATTAGATTGATTTTGTACTCTTTTTTAGAGCTAAAATTTCTTCAAATAAAATCCAATATTTTAAAATCATTTGATTCAAAATAATAATAAATCTTACAGCACTGTGTTTCATATTTAATCGATGAAATCCAGCTTTTGAAAATTCTATATCAGATATAAATGTAAAATATATGCTAAAGCATACAAGTGCGACAACAAATAGCTAATAATTCTATTATAAATTTATTTTGAGAATATATTGATGCCAGAGGAAATATAAATGCAATATGTTCATTTATTAAAATGATTATCGCTTACAAAAATTAATGATTCACTTGACATTAATGTTTTTAATGAATCCACCTTGCAGATTATTAATATTATAAAACATTATTTAAAAAAATATTTTTTAATCTTCATCAATAACTACTTGTTTATTAAATCAAATTCAAGAGACCTACAGGAAGTTATTCTTATCTTGTTCATAATCATAGGTTCAAATAAATGATAAGTTATCAATGCAATCTAATCAGATTTACATCCTACAGAAAAATGAGAATAGATTTCCGAACTGATGTTTAGCATAAATATCAACCGGTTTATCCTACGCGAAGGATAATAACAATCCATTTGCATACCAATGTGTCACTGCAGTAACAGAATAAAAGAAAAAAAAGGTGTTTAATTCGGCGCTATCATCATCAAATGTATTGGATATGAAATTATCTCGATCTATCAGGATGGTCATCACTGTCATTAAGCATTAGTTATGTGCCATATACTAAATCGGAACATACACTCACACAGTATCATTTCTGGAGCTTGTTTCTAGGCGCCTTTCTGAGTGTTAATGTAGTAAGGCAACTAGCCAGCTTTTTTTTATTTATGACATCTCGATCAATCAAAGTTCTTTCAACAGTCTTCGAAGGAAATGCAGTATGGTTTGTGGCTACATAGACACTATTGATTACTGTTTTTCTCTTGGAGATTCGGAATTAAATGTTTGATTACCGTTTTTTTAAATGGTGTTTTATGCGCCTAGATGAAGATAAAGAATATGCTGTGCCTTAAGAATCTGTTCCAAAGTTTTTTTGGCATAGTTAGTTTTAAAAGGATTAAATGTTTCATTATCGTTTCTTTAAATGGTGTTTTTTGCTCCTGGATGAAGATTAGGAATGTATTGTACATTAAGAATCTGTTCCAAAATATTTTTTGGCATAGGTTGTTCTAACTGGAACTTTATATGTAAAGAATTGATTTTCATAAACAAATATAAGGAATAATTTTACTATTTGTCACGGCTATTAAATAAAATGACCAAACGTTCCTTATTAACCAAACTATTCTAAAAGTTTTTAAATTTTCCTCGTAGATAAAAATTATTTACCGTAAACAGCCCTCTATAATAAAATATTTTTAAATTATATTTTTTAAAAACATTTTTTATTTGATTTGTTGAATATTAGAAGAGACAGCATATGCTCAATTTTTGAAATTCTGCAATTCTGTATATACGATGTTAATATACTATTTCAATATTTTCAGAAATTAATTGTCAACAATTCAATCAATATAGTTAAATTCTGATTCTGTTGAAGTGACCTCACTTGATACTGAATTTTTGAAAAAAATGATTACAATATTCTATAATATTTATAATAATCAATTATAAACAAAAAGCTCACATGTAGAAAATAATCAATATTTTAAAAAATCTTCTTTTTGGTACACTTTTAAAAGTATGTTTTAAAGCTTAACAAAATTAAACTTGATTAACTGATTGATTTAATTTTGACAAGTCTCCGCCTTTCACATCTCCTTGAGTTCGAGAAAAACGATTTCGGAATTATACCTGACTAAGAACAATAACTAAAAGACGCTTTGCGCTAGAATTTTTGCGGATGAAATTTGCTCTATGGACTTGCTATATATCAAATTTGTAGATTTCTATCCAATTTTGAATGAAAGCCATTCACAGGAAGTTCCATTCACACCTGTCTGCTCGATTACAAAGGAACTCGATAACTCCAGAACGCAAAGAGCTAGGCAAATAAAATTTGGTACATTGTTGTAATATATAAATTATAGATTCTTATCAAATTTTGAACGAAATCTGTCAACGTCTTGACTATCTATCAGTCCATACTTTTGCATGCATGTGAACGCAAAAACTCACAAAAGAAATGACAAATCAATAAAATTCAAAATGTTATCTTGTGAATTAAAACTATAATATTGTGTCAAAATTTGATGTTAATCGGCCGGCAAAAAGATGACAAAAATGCATGGCAGGCCACTACTGCTGGTTGTATTTTCTTTCAACTTTTTAAATTACTTGATTCGCTCGCTACTTACTGTCTCTGGGAATTTCTTGGCAACTCGTTGTTGCCTGATTAACTCTCCTGAGGCGACGTCAAGATAACAAAAAGGTGTATGTACAAAGTACAATAAATATGACATATAGTTTCTTTACTTCTTATACTTTTGCAAGAGTTCATTTTCCTAACTTATAAATCTTTCATGAAAGAGCTAACAATCTTATTCGTTCGCAGCTCTTTAATGTGCTAATAATTATATTTCCAAATTATGGTTCGATGTTTTTTCATAGTCCAAATCGATTCAAGAAATGCAGATATTTAAATATTCACAAACTCTGTGAATGGGTAGGAATTTTAAGTATTTATTTGCATTTGCTTCTTCATTCCTGTTATGAATGTTCACATGATTCTGTTTGAAGTAGGAATTTAAATAATGTATTATTCTTCGAAATTTAGTAAAATCGACACAATTAAAGTATTTTTTATTACAGCTGTGAACGTTCACATAATTCTCATTATGTAGAACATAAAACGCATTTTTTTCATTATTTTCATCGTATTCTCAGTACATTAAGTAGTTTATTTCACACCATTTCTGCAATTTCCACTATGATTATTTTAATAATTCCCAGAATATCAAATTTTGAAACAAAAACAAACATAATATCAAGTAAATAAATAAACATGCAAAATTTTTATGGCATCATATTGGTTTACTTCAGACTTATTTGTTGTTTAACTTGAAATTTATCTTGTAATAACTAATCCTGAGTTGGAAAACATCATTTTTATTCTTGAAACATTTCTTTATTTTCTTCGCAGGCAAAAGTAGCATATCTTGAGATGAAAGAGACTCTCTTTCTTCCCTTAATAGAAAAGAAAGCTGCTTCAGTTATCTCAAGAAAGAGTGTCAAAATGTTTGTGTTTTCTTTGGAAGCGAGATACATCAATTCAGTGGGGAGAAGAACGGGAAAATTAATGAGGCAGAAATAAAAACTTTTAAGCTCCTTAAGAACCTCGTACACAAGGGTAATTGTCGATGCAACTTGTGAGATCAAAGTCATCATCTGAGAAAACTAAGGTTATTAGAAGCAATTCTGTGATAAAGAAGATTATGAAAAACTCATTTTAAAAACGTAACATGGAATATAACGACTTAAACTACTAGTATGTGTGAAATGCACGAAAAGTAATACCCAATTGAATTGTGAAATAGAAATGATTTTACTTAAGACGACATGAGGCTATACACAATTGCTTGCTTGTTAAAAATTATTTCCATTTTTGTTTTGTGCAGTTACAAGTAACTTCAGAATTAAAAAAAAAATTACTCAACGCAGGAGACTTGATATTTAAATAATCCTGGTTTTTGAAACAAGCCAGACAAACGTCAATTATCTTTGCAAATAAAAGAATAAGTTCCGTCGATCGAAATTCACTGTCGAATTCACTGACAGTTAAAATTGTTTATTATGGAGTTTCCTGTAAACTCTGTCATTGTCAATGTCAAATATTGGAGTTGATTTTGGTAAATTCGAAGTGAAAATTATAATTATATAAAAAGAAAAAATATATTTGCATTTTATGTTCTCAGAGAACCTAAGCGAACTTTCAATGCCTTTACTTACTCGCTGATTTTATTGCTGAAAACTTATAATAAAAATTTCTCAATTCAAAAAAGTTAATCATGTTACATATGAATTGTTCTGCATTTTGAAACTTTTATGAAAAACTGCTGCTCCTAAAGCGCTATTGTTTATTTCTATTACTAGCTTATTTATGAAGATTAGTATACTTAAAATTATTGAATTTTTTAATCATTATTATAATTATTATTTTATGCATTAAAAAGATTTAATTTACTTTCATTTTTAGCTATTGTTTATTTTAAATATAAGATATTAAAAATAAATTTCTATTGATGTTTTTTGTTTAAAAATCTTTTTTTCATATTGATTTTTATTTTTAAAAGCAATTTTTTTAAACTTTCAATCAATCGAATTATTATTATGATATCTTCATCTTCGAATTTGTCAAGTGATGCTGAATTTTTTTGTTTTTTCTCTCTTTATACGGTTACAAAAGAATCAGTCAAATGAAGTCAGGCAAATAGTTACATGATTTGCAATGAATGAGGTGATGGACATATGATTCCTGTATTAACTATTCAATTATTAATAGCTAACAACTAATTTTGCATGCATTTTTGAAGCGTATGTATCCACGCGTTGTAAGTATCCATTAATTAATTAAAAACATAATGCATATATTTCTTTGAAAAAAGTCGTAACATTACTAATTATTCAATCTTGATTATGATAATTTTTTTTTTACATGTCTACTCAGAGTAATTATTTTTTTTGAGTTTTTAGAGCTTCCTTACCATTTTTTTTACTTACTCAAATTAATTGAAATTAGCCTTTCATATGCATAATTACTAATTTTATAAAAACTATTTAAGCAAACTTTTTTTCCACAGGAATCCTTGTAAAATAGGGCAACGCGTTCTATTCTAAAAATATATATATACTCAAACAAATTCTTAACAGTACAATTTATTGTTTATAATAAATTGTTTTTACAAGAACTTATCTAAAGAAATTTCTTCTTTGGTTATGCTTCAAAGTTTGGTGAAAATTAGACACAGTATTATCGACAAATGAATATGTTGAGCACATAGCTACTGCCATTTTAGGGTGATGTTTCTCAACGTACAATGAAATAATTTTCCATGCCTTCAACAGTTCTCTTATTTCACTGGAAGATTGTTCCTGTTCTCTAGACTCCTCCTCTCCTCTGGCCGGAAGATTGTTCCTCTTCTCTAGACTCCTCCTCTCCTCTGCAAGTTTTTTCTGTGACACAGAATGCAGCCCCGTAAGTTCTTCGATAGTTCTAGCTATGTTCTTTCACAATCTCATCGATGCCGTTGCTGTCTACCACTAGCCTCATAATCTGGGACAGAAACCCAATCTCGCCGATTAAGGCTCCACAGGTATTTCCTCAAACTCTTCGGATTTATGTTCGACAACGATATCCGGCCACAACTTCTCCCATATAGATAGGAGGATTTATCTGAAACAAGCGCTCAGCACAGAATGATACAGGTCAATTTCAGCAGGTGACGTCACAGCATCTCTTCGTTATTCATTTTGCGAAACATCGCTCGCTAAATGAGTAACTTCTTTACATTTTGTTTTGTGCATTATGCGAATCAGTCGTTATGAGAGCTGCCCGTTAAACGAGGCATGACTGTATATTGTATTAAAAAATGCTATGAATTATATTGAATATAGAATAGTTTTGTTGTATCCCGATTGTTAATTTAATTTTCATAACATTTCTGTTTTGATTTGTTATAAAAATTTATACACATTATCAAGATATGAAAATGTATGAAATTTAGATGGAAATAAGGATATTTTGAATCAAAAGTTTTGACAAGTATTAAATATTTTACTTTCATGACACTCAGTACAAACTTTTATTTTGAAAGAGATTACTTTGAATAGAAATTCTCAACAAACATAAAATATTTTGTTTTCTTAGAACTCAATACAAACTTTTTAGAGATTATAAGTCATCTTTTTTTACTTATCAATTTATTTTTTTGAATCCAGTAACAACAAGTAATCATAAAAATGTATAGCTTCTCATTACATGAATAAATTTCAAAAATGTATCTCAAGAATAAATTACTAAAACGTGTGCTAGCGACGATGGATATAACAACAAGCATCTCACGTTTCTCTAAAATATTTATTAACGAGGAAGACATGAAGTTTTATAACCTCAAGCTTAAGAAGGTTTAGAGCCGTAACCCCAGTTTACAGAGGGCGATTGTTATTAATTTCCGAAGTTAAAGGCCATCATCGAAAACTTTGAACTATTCTCATATTAAAATTAATATTAAATCCAATAATTGGTTCTTTTATAATAAGTCAGTTTATGAGAAGTTGTTTGACCTTTCGAAAGAAAGAGAACAAACCCTGGATTGTAAAGCAGGAAAGTGATGAGTTAACAACAGTTCAATGCTCCTTTGAAAATATTTTCGGTTTCATTGATGAATAAATAATGACTACAGTTTTATGACGTATTCTTCGAGATCTTACTCCAAAGTAGTTTTGAAATGCGGGATGGGTATTTTTTTTTTTTTTTTTTTTTGCGCTTTAAGGAAGTGAAAAATTTGGTTGATGGCATAATGTTAGGTTGAAAGTTCCAAAAATTCTTGGAGGTTTAAAAAACATACTTTTGACCAGAAAGCACTTTTTTTATTTGTTCAGGCTTATTTTAAAAATGTGAAGATCTCATTTTTTAAATGAAAGCACCCGAATAGATCGTTAAAGCTTCTAGTATTTTCTAGAAAATAAATAAGGACTCCTTTTGTTTTTTCATGGTGAAAATGCTTCTTAGTGAAAATATGACTAAATATTTTTGATAGTGAATATACCTTCACATAGTGAAGCCTTATTAGCCTTTGATAGTGAAAATATGTCTCTTCACATATTGTTAACGTTTTATTAAAGTTATTCTAAGAAACTTACATACGGAAAAAGTAGTAATATTAAGTCGCAACGTGCAAGCGGAAGTTTAGAGATCAACGCTTGTTCCAAAATTTTTCTTTCTTATGTATGTTTGCTTGAAAAGAGATAAATGTAATCGAAGCATATTATAATAATCATTGAAAGCTCCTATATTTTCTAGAAAATAAATATACATTGCTTTCAACTTTAGTAATTCTTCTAAATAAATAACTTTAGTAATTCTTTCCACAGTTTTTAAAATTGTCTTTAAAAACTTGCAGTTATTTTAACAAATTGCAAGAGTAGTACGTGGAAATATTGAGAGATCAATCAATGCGTATGTAAATACTGTTACGAAATGTTGGTAGGTGATGCGACCGAAACTGTTGGTCACATCATCTGCCTATCAAACATAACACAAAAAAGATTAAGATGAAAAGAAAATGTAATTGATCCCGCCTCCAACAGTAACAGTCCAAAAGCCAAATCACGGAATACTGATGTAGATATATAAATTTTAAATTCATCAATTCACTGTCTTTAATAGAAGAAAAATTTTAGCTTTTTTTAAAAAAAACTGATTAAACTATCATCTAGATCTTTTTTAACAATTAGAGATTTAAAAAAAACTGATTAGCAGAGAAGATGTGTGGCAAAGACTCCGTGTTGAAACAATAAAATAATACCCTTTAAAATTATACCCTTTTACAAACTTAGAAAATGTGTATAAAACTTTCTTATTGTATGTATATGTTAGGAACAAATATTGCAGCAGCTCCAGACTCGAGATTATATTCATCTTCATTTGGATCTAATATTATAAAACTCATTTCCAAGAAACAAGCTCAAGGATTTCAATTGACATTGTATTCCACTTGAATAGCAGATAATGATGATGATTAATTGTTAGCTTTCATGGTAAGTTAGCGCGAAATTATTTCAATACTATTTTCCTTTGTTTCGGCTTTGGAATAATACTATTATAAAAATGGAATAAAATCAAAGATAATTCCTTCAATAAATGTTTCGATTTTAGAATTAAACCCAGACGATAGATTCTTAAGCTAACCTAAGTTCTTAGCTCTATTAACAAAAAAGCTTGTTTTCGCGATAGGAAGGTGGAGGTAGGGATATTACAGTTGTGATTACTTAAAAATAAAAACACTAATCAAGATATGCTGGAGGGAAAAAAAGACAGGAAACTGCTATCCTAGAACAAAAGAAAGGGGGGAAAAACGACATGTTAATATATAGAAAACAATTTCTTTTTCTAGTTATGGTGTTTTGGTGAAAGTATTCCACACTCTCCAGAACCAAAATGCTTCAAGAGATAGACATGATTCCAACTAAGATTCGCCTACTAATATAATTAGAAAGAAAAATCTTTCGTCCGAATAAAAGCTCTAACGCATACAAATTCATAGCACATACAGAATCATTGTTTGTTTGTTTTTTAAAAAAAGAAAGAAAATGGCACATTAATAAATGGGAACCATCTTAATCTAAATTCAAAATATAATGATGGCATGTTGGTAGAATTTCTTATTTTAAATTGAGAGATTGTAAGTGATAGAAATGACTCACTCATCCGGTGATTCAATTTGTGTGTGGGATTGAAGCTCGTCAACCTCCCTGCATTGGGGTTCTAATGACCCTCATATTTATGTGGCATGGAAGCTCGGAGAGGAGAACGTCGGTACAGGTAAAACTGTTACCGTCTAACCACAGTTCAAAATTATGAGGCTCGATTCAAAATAGTCTTTGGTGCAGGGTTAAAATAGGACAGCAAATTAATAGCAAAGAAAACATCAATATAAAAGAGAAAATTAAAAAGTTACGCAAAAAATTACGACAGAAAGGGAAAACATGACTTTTGATTTATTTTCTGTTTCAATAAAGTCAGTTTACTCTAAAGTAACCTAAACACCAGACAATTCATTTACCATTTATTAAAAAAAGACTAATGGATAGCACACACACAAACAAAGAAAAAAGCCCCGTCTACCTGCTGTACTTTAGATCGATCACTGATAGGAGGTTTACGTTGCAAAAACAAAATTATATCGTGCTTATTCCCCTATACGTTTCTCAGATGTTCAGGTGTGAGATAGATAATTCTTATTCGCTCATGAATAAGTTCGATTTTCCGTGTAAGCTCCAAAGTCAGGCTCAAGAGTGATGTTGAACATTTCACAGCAACTAAAGCTCTTCCGCAGTTCGGGCAAGTGCCGGAACAAGTGGAATGGGGCCCCACTGATGAATGGGTCCTGGTCACGAGTATTACAAATCGATAAGCTTTGCCCAAGGCGTACGAAGAGAGGATAAAATAGCGTTCAGTCCTTACCTCAATATTTTCAGAGATAAGATATTTAATACACTAATGGTGACGCTACGTAACTGAGAATTTTATAATCGGAAATATTTATAGATTTCGGAAATTTTGAAGGTTTAAATCTGAGTTATGAAGCTACTTTTTTAGCTGGCAATCCAGCAGATGTAAATGATCTTGAATGATTGGTTGCTTTAGGGGAAGAGATATTACTTACTAAAATAATATTTATTTGACGCTCTTTTCTTTTTCTTATATAATCTGAAAATGAATACGGGAAATAAAAACACACAAGTTCTTACTTTCTGGCATAAAAAATTTACAATAAGTTAGTATTGAAATCATTAAAAAATTCAATCACGAAATGTTTTAGTTTTTCCTGAATCCAAAAAATAAATAATAAAAACACTTTAGGAATATTTTTAATTTCTTTTTGTCCGTTCGTGTTTATGTGAGCGTGATTACTCAATACAGAGTTCGATAAATGAAATTTGGCGTAAAGTTTTATTTACAGAACTGAAGATTGTATCAAAATCTGGACAAGCTTGTCAACAGTAATGCGACCAAAATAAATGCTTGATTTCTTTTCTCTAATATTAAGACATAAGAAGAAAAAAAAATAAAGTGCAAGTATACGAAAATATTAAAAGGAATCCACTTCTGTTTGTTATTGATCATGAACTCGACATTCATATTTTCCCATATTTACATATTTCCCCATTCGGTTATTAGTAACATTTCTTCATATATTGGAGAGTTAAAGTTTTGTCCATTATAACCATGTGAAATAACCAGAAATGTCTAACACTTATAAAATGTTCAAGCTCTGTTTGAATAATCTATATTACTGTCAGTCGCTGATGGCTCAGAAAGATTCCATAATCGTACCAGATGTACGTAAAAAGCAATATTTGTGAAATAGTCAGGGAAAGGACCAGATTTTTGGGAACATAAATTATTAAATGATATAAATAGCTTTAATTAACAATAAAAATTATATAAGGCATTGTAGTGCTTAGCGAACTGAAAGTTCTTCTATATCTCAATATTCTCAAATTTTGGAAAAATGGAAAAATTCCACGGAAACTACATAATTTATATAATTTTTATTTAAATAATTTATATAATTTTCGTTCCATTTCATAATTAATATAATTTTCATTTAAAATTATATCCAGTTGAAAAGTATTAAAACACAATGGTATCCATTTTGAGAAAGTCTGCAAAATTATACAGTCAATCAATAAATTTCATTTTTCAACTATAGAGTGTAATCTTAAAACAAAATATTATTAATTTTTAACTATTTTTCACTTTTTAAAATTACTATAAATGGAAAACTTCTGTTATGGTCCCTCATAATTGGAAAAGAAATCATTTTTATGGCGCATCAAAAGTAATATGGGAAGCAATGGAACGATTAATATTTCAGCTGAACAGCATAAAATGAATTTATTTAAAAAACTATGATTTTATCAATTTAAAAAAAAAAATTGTCTTTGAGCACGTCAGGGGAAAAAAAACGCTTATAATTGGGATCTGTCCCAGAAAAAGAATTTTATTAATATTATTGTGAATTAAACGCACTCAGTTCAAGTTGGTAGGTTATCTAGGGGGACATAATTAAAAATTATACAATTCTGCGTATGATACCTGCAACGGATTTCTCCCAGGTGGTACATCCACGCATAAGCGGGGCTGCGTAATTTGCTTAACAGTAGGCGTTACGGAAGCGTAACGGAACGCATCTCGAGATACGAGTGTGTGATTGAAGGGTAAACTTAGCCTAATTCAATGAAGGCATGTGTCTAATAATTCAGTAAAATAAACCCTTCGCAAAGAATGATATCTTAAATCTGCTTTATGTCATGCGGATGCAATATTGGGTTGTGTTTTGGATCAAATCCACTCTCACAATTAGCCACAAATTAAATTGTCGCAGCTCTTCAAAAGGATGAAATGACCATTCTCAAAGCGAGCAGAACTGCGGCTTCAGTTGGTTACCCAAAGTGACACCAAAACAAATAGCGCATGCGCGGCTGTCTATGTACGGCCAACTTAGAGCTGCAATATCGCAATTAGTTCCTTGATTTCTGAATTAATTCAAGATAAAATTACAGAAAATTATGAATTAAACTGTTAGAGTTCATTTTGGTCATTGATAGAGTAAGTAGATCAGTTTTTCTCTAGTTCTTTATTGCATAGAATATCGGATCATAAAAACATAAATTAAATAAAAACTGCAAAAAAAAAAAAAAAATACTGAATTTTAGAACTTTTTATTAAGTAAATAAACTACAATTGTAATATTTGCAACTTAATAAATTACTAGCCACCGAAATTAAGATCTATCAATTTTATAACAAATAGGATTAAAAACCTCTTCGCATTTACTGAAATTTACTTTGAACTGTAACTGTGTATTTTTTTATAAATGAAATCCTGTACAAAATCATTTTAACTTTAAATTAAAACGATTTCGAAATTTTAATTAAATCGGATGAATTAAAAATAAATAATTTCAATAAAAATATTCGTCTGAAGTTTTCGTGTTTCAAGTTATGATACAAATAAGCTATATGTTTTAATTATTTATGTTAAATTATTCTAAATTAATTTTGAGGAAGGTAAAAATGCAAGTTATGGGAATAGGTATCATGACGAAGTGTAAATAAAAAATTTTAAGAAAATTTCATTATTATTTACAACGCAATGAAATAATTTAAAAAGTTGTAAATGCATTTATTTCATAACCTTTGCTATTCATCTGTTAATACAGAGATGTATTTGTATAATGAAAGATTTATATTTTTAAACCTATAATTGTAAGCGTTTAACAACAGCATTACGAAAGGATAGCATTTAGTGAAATTATAATGAATTTATTTAATTAATCGCAGATATTAGCTATAAAAATTACAGTTCAAATTGCCTTCATGTATATTTTTCTCTGCTTTCTGTCTGCTTTTCAATCTATTCATTATTGTCTATGCTTGAATACAATTATTAGCTTTTTATTTAATATATATATATATATATAATTTTTACTGTTTTTGCTCATAAACAATGTTGAATCGGAGCTATTGCAAAATATTACAGCCGAAAATAATTCAAAATTGCTAAACTACATGAAATATCTATCTATCTATCTATCTATCTATCTATCTATCTATCTATATATATATATATATATATATATATATATATATATATATATATATATATATATATATATATATATATATATATACACATAACTTTGAGCTATGGGGATATAATGCGATTTGTTAAGACAGATTTCTAGATATTTCATGTAGTTTAGCAATTTTGAATTATTTTCGGCTGTAATATTTTGCAATAGCTCCGATTCAACATTGTTTATGAGCAAAAACAGTAAAAATTAGGTAGTAACTACTCTCTGAGGGAAATGATATCAAAAAGAATTAAACGACGACCTCAAAGTGATATAAATCTTAGCTCTCAGATCGCGGTGACGTTTATTTCTCGGCATTTCTTTTCTTCTTATTGTCGAAATAAGTTTAGCACCATATAAATTTCCAATAAGCTTTATACTAAATAAATTCCGATGCATTTCCTTTTTCAACTATTATTGTTATTTAACTTATCATTTTCAACGTAATATACTTTACTTTTTGTCAACTGTATATGATTCCATAATTCTGCTGCACCAGTATTCTTAGTAAAGCCTGTAGAGAGCCAGGAGACAAGGTTTGTTCATTCTGAAGTAAATTGTAATGGATTCGAATCTTGTAAGAATTTAACAGGATCATATTAAAAACTGTTGAATGAATGCCCATTTCTGCGAAATAGGCTGTTTACCTGCTAATCTATACTTATAATAAAGCTCAATGTGTGTGTGTTGGCGCTCTACAGGCCAGACCGTTGGACATACAGGTACCAAATTTGGTACATGTATACCTTGGAGGTTGGGAATGTGCACCTGGGGTTTCTTTTTTCAAATTTTTAATTAGAATTTTAATTATTAATTAAAAACTTTCAGCCAAACTTTCCCGCCAAAAAAATCTTCCATTTTCCCCACCGCCAACTTTTCCGCCAAAAAAATCTTCCATTATCCCCAGCGCCAAACGAGAAAGGCTTCAGTTCTTTTTTTCTCCCAACAGTAATGAGGCTAGGGTTAAAATCTTTCGGCGGATTATTTCAATCGGTTCTGTTTATTTTCTTAATGTTTGATGCATTTAAAATTAAACATTGTTAATGAATCAATCTTCCAGATTCATTCTGAAGTACTTTTGAATTAAAATAAAACAGAATAAAGGAAATTAAAAATTTCTAATCCGCATAGCGTTACCCCAACTGGCGTAGAAAAAATCACGTATTTGCGTTACGTAACCGGCGAAGAAAATTCACGCATGCGCATTCTGTTCTGATTGTTGCCATGACAACGTTATCAATGGATGATTTAAATTATTTTTGGGTTAGTTGCATGCTTTTGTAAGTAAATTGTATTTATGTTAGTTATATATTTTTTGTATATGCTTATAGTTTTAAGTACATCGTTTTTTAAGTAGTTTTTTTAAAACCTGTTTTCAACCGTTTATTTTAAACGATTCGTTTTATTTTCTTAGTGTTTGATGCATTTAAATTTAAACTTTGTTAATTAATCGATCTGCTCATAATGAATCTAAGAAAATTTTGTTGACCAACTCTTGAGATATTACATAAATTTAAAAAGATATTCTTTAGTGCCCATAAAGTTTAAACGCTGAGTGACTCTATTTTCAGTAATCAGATTATAAAAAAATGCTTTGTTTCAGTAAAAAATATTATTATATTAATTGAAGATAAATTCTTTCCACTTTAATTTAAAGCATAAATTCTACCGTTTTCAACCGTTTATTTTAAACGATTCGTTTTATTTTCTTAGTGTTTGATGCATTTAAATTTAAACATTGTTAATTAATCGATCTGCTCATAATGAATCTAAGAAAATTTTGTTGACCAACTCTTGAGATATTACATAAATTTAAAAAGATATTCTTTAGTGCCCATAAAGTTTAAACGCTGAGTGACTCTATTTTCAGTAATCAGATTATAAAAACATGCTTTGTTTCAGTAAAAAATATTATTATATTAATTGAAGGTAAATTTTTTCCACTTTAATTTAAAGCATAAATTCTACGGGTGCTAACAGAAAATGAGAGAGATACATATTACGTTATGACTGAAGGCCTTTATAATATTATGAATGAATTATATGATAATCAAAATTTGAAGTTTTAAAATATTTTGATGAAGAAGCTATTAAAGTAGAAATTGCATAAAATATTTAATTATTAAAATTTTAACGAACATTAAGATTGGCGAACCGGCTGGTCGCCAAAGGCGGCTAGTCCTTAATAAATCCTTTAACAAATCATCCTTACATCAATATTTTATATATATGTCTAATTTTGAATTAAGCAAATGATAGACTTCCCATACACAAGTCAGTCCTTGTGTATGGGAATTCAAACTAAACGATGACAAATATAACAAGAATACTACTTACTATTAATAGTAATGGGAATTCTTTCTCGACACCTAAATTTTGTATTTCTGTCAAATTTTGGACTCAGCATGTAGACGTAGACTCAAACATAGACGGAAATGAAGGGGGAAAAAAGCACTCTTGCTGATTTCGCAATACTGATGCGAAAGAAATACTTACGTTCTTATTTCCTAAATTTCCCTCTTAAAAGCATGTTGAAACAATTTATGAACTTGATGCGAGCATGTTACTCAGCACTATCCCGTCAGCCTTATTTTCCTTTCATAAATGCTTCAACAAAACTGCCCTTTTTATTTTCTTGTTTTTACTCCCAACAGTATATTTTTTTTGTTTAACAAAACATTAACCATTTCATTACAGAGCAACTAATAATATTAACGGGTGGTCTCAAAATTTTGGGTATTCCGAACATGAAAACTATCGCATAGTAGAAAAACTTCATCGCAATAAAGCGCAAAACATGTCGTTAAAAACTCAAAGAACGAGTGTTTGAGTAACAAACGCTAATTACGATGTTTGTGGGTCTCGTTTTATTTTTTTTAAATGTAATAGTAGCAAAAACTTCAGTTTAAAAAATTCCCCTTCCAAAATTCATAGAAAACATTTCGAAAGATGAGATGAAATAAATCTGAATAAACAACTCGTCATTACTAATGTTTTTCTGAAATTTCTTCACCACTTCAGATTGAAAAAAATTGCAATGTTTTTAGTAACTGAAAAGATGTTTCTCGAAGTACAGCTTATTTTGTCTGAAAATAATCTATTTTTGGACGTTAAATAAATGTATTAAAATAACTAAGTGCAAGGGTAATATTTTATCTTCCGAAACATTTCAACATTAACTGCATCGAATTTTAAATGTGAGCTCACTGAAACATAAAATGCCATTTATTGTTAAACTAGGATTGTAAAAAATATTAGGTAAATAAGATGAAAATTTGAGGCAATTATTTTTTCACTTCAAAATCAGTTATATCAAAGAAATAAGAATTATGGATAGAAAGAAAAAAACATAAAATAAAGAAATCATCGATATTTTTACGAATGTCAAAAATATTACGTAGATAAGATGAAAATTAGAGATAAAAGAAAATTGTTCTAACTTCTTCAAAACTAATACTTTTAAAGAAGTAAAAATTATATCATAATTTCTTTTATAATTTTGAATTTACAATGTTTTTCATTATAGTTACATCGTATATCTACTTTTTTCTAGAATGAAATTAGAATTCATTTATGTAAAATCGAGTAACATTTTTAAAATATTGACTTTGTTTTTAGTAAATAAATAAATAAAGACGATTTATTTTACATAAAGAAAGTTACAATACAATTCTTTTTCATTTTCTTTAATAGTCACAATTGGGTTTTTTTCAATTTCCTAAACTACTTCTTTAACATATGAATTTACTAGCCGCCTTTGGCGACCAGCCGGTTCGCCAATCTTAATGTTCGTTTAAATTTTAATAATTAAATATTTTATGCAATTCCTACTTTAACAGATTCTTCATCAAAATATTTTAAAACTTCAAATTTTGATAGTCATATAATTCACTCATAATATTATAAAGGCCTTCAGTCATAACGTAATATGTATCTCTCTAATTTTCTGTTAGCTCTCGTAGAATTTATGCTTTAAATTAAAGTGGAAAGAATTAATCTGCAATTAATATAATAATATTTTTTACTGAAACAAAGCATTTTTTTATAATATGATTACTGATAACAGAGTCACTGAGCGTTTAAACTTTATGGGCACTAAAGAATATCTTTCTTAATTTATGTAATATCTCAAGAATTTGTCAAAAATTTTTTTTCAGATTCATCATGAACAGACCGATTAATTAACAATGTTTAATTTTAAATGCATCAAACACGAAGAAAATAAAGTGAATCGTTTAAAATAATCGGTCGAAAACAGGTTTTAAAAAACTACTTAAAAAACTATGTACTTAAAACAATAAGCATATACAAAAAATATATAACTAACATAAATACAGTTTAATTACAAAAGCATGCAACTAACCTAAAAATAATTTAAATCAAGAATCATCCGTTGATAATATTGTCAACAATCAGAACACAATGCGCATGCGTGAATTTTCAACGCCAGTTATGGTAACGCAAATGCTTGAATTTTTCTACGCCAGTTTGGGTAACGCTATGCAGATTAGAAATTTTTAATTTCCTTTATTCGGTGTTATTTTAATTCAAAAGTACTTCAGAATGAATCTGAAAGATCGATTAATTAACAATGTTTAATTTTAAATGCATAAAACATTAAAAAAATAAACAGAATCGTTTGAAATAATCGGCCCAAAAAATGTTAACCCTAGCCTCATTACTGTTGGGGAAAAAAAATTGAAGCCTCTCTCATTTGGCGTTGGGGAAAATGAAAAGATTTTTTGGCGGGAAAGTTAGTTTTTAATTAATAATTCAAAATTCAAAAAAAAAAAGGACCCCAGGTGCACATTCCCGATCTCTAAGGTATACATGTACCAAATTGTCTTTTCTGTAGAGCGCCAACACACGCACACACACACACATTGAGCTTCATATATAAGTATAGATGAACAAAGCAAAGAAATGTGAAACGAAACCATGACTCACTGGGTAAGAAGCCAAAGCTCGTCCGGAAATTATGTCCGTTTTGAGAAAGCATGCAACAAGACGCTTTGGCTGATTAGCATTCTTGATCATTGACACTACAATAAGTCTTTAATGTGCTAGTGCAATGAAATTTTGCACACTTATATATCTTGATGCGAAAATACTATTTCAATATTTCCAAAAATATCATTTACTCAGTTAACTAGTAAAATTTGGATTTTATACAAGTGGCGCCATCTGGTACTGAATTTAAGACAAATTGATTCCAGAGTCAATATTATTTATAATATTGGCATGTAAATAAAAGTGCATAAAAAATGTGCAGCAAAAATCATGTATTTTAAAATATCTTTATTAAATTTGGAATTTTGTTATTAAAAACAGAATTTTGTAATCTGTTTTTCACTCTATTCCTGATATACTAAAGTAGTAAAATTTTGAACAATACGCCATTTTTGTGACATCAGAATAATTGTCAGTTAATCATTAATTAAATTAAACTTGGATTTCGGGTTTGAGATACCATCTAGTGATGAGTTTGAGGAGCAATAGATCTTAAGCTAGCTAATAAAAATATAAAATAATTAAAATAAAAAAATCTTCTCTTTAATAAACTAGAAAAGAGTGATTTAAAATTATTTAACTAAGTTAATATGAATCTTTTTATTAAATTTATTATTTTTTGGTATCATTTTTTTCCAACAGATTATAAATTTATAGAATCAAGAAGATAAAAATTCAGTCAGAACTCAGAACTATATTAAAGATAAAATGAGTTCTTTATATTTATATTGCAAAGTACGTATGTATCAAGTGCCGAAGAACGGTAAGAATTTATGTTAATTTCCATTTTCTGGACAGCTAATTAACTGTTAAAATCATATAAGTATTTAACTACAAAATCGCAATCGGAGCAAAAAGTAATTCAAAATCGGTAACATATATATTTAAATTTAAAAAAAAAAAACAGAAAATAATAGCTGAAATTCATTGTGATGAATTTCAAAGGTAGGATACTATGCTAAGTAATTTGATAATCTATTGATTAATTTAAAGATAACTGTTTAAAGATAATATTAAAAAAATAATTATGATCTACTGCACAAATATTTGCATAAATGTGCTAGACCTCATCAATATTGTAAGTTAGAACTCCTCGTAATCATTAGATTAAATAAAAACAATATTAATTATTTCCCAGTAATCGTTTAACTAATCATTCGTTAGTGAAAATATAATTTCCAGTTAATCTGAGCTTATTTCACTATCTATAATCGCAAATATATGTGATGGATAAATCGAATATCCAAATACCCCCCCCCCCCCCAAAAAAAAATTATAATAAAATAACGAATGTCCTTTAACTACTTTATATATAGAATCCCCTAAATGTTTAAAAACATCTCCGAAATAAATTGCTTTCATGATTGAAAAACAATATACATTATCCTAATTAAGGTTTTAATGGAAAAGTGTATACCATTTACTTTAATTGCAGATTTCTCCTAAAAGAAAAAAAAATCGCAAATTAAAAAGAAAAAAAAAAAGTAGAGAAAGAAAATTTTTAAAACGATGCACCGATTTGATTCGATTTGCTTTGGTTCTGTTATCAGTCCATTTACAACTATTTTTTTTACTGCTCGTTTCGCGAATGAAAGCAAGCTTAATGACATTATTATGGTGCTGAGAGGCATGCTTGATAAGAAAATAAGGAAAAAAAGCCAATGGTTAATTTTAATCAATTACCTGAGCGTATTATTAAAAAACGATGTTTTTTTAATATTCGCTTTCGGTTTTTCCCAACCCAAATCTCTTTTATTATCCCAATATCTCATACATGATGCAAAGAATTGAATTTTGCACTATTGTTACGTTAAATTTAGTTTTATAGGGAAATATGTCAAAAATAACGGTTTTTGACTTTTATCAGTTTTTTGTAAAAATATATTTATTTTATGCTTTGAGTTGTTTTCATCATTTATATACAAATTTTTAGCGCATTCGGTTATAAACGTGAACGAAATAATAATTTTCTTTCGTTTAATTCAATTTATTTGACTCTTTCACATTTATTGACATTCCTATTTTCGGCATAACATTACAAAATTTTTCACATTTAAATCTGCGATCAATATTTAACTAATTTAAAAGTCAATGTTGGATACGTTTATTTACAAAGTTCTTATTTAAATATGAATAACTATAAATGTCCCAAATGGTGTGTGGTATCTATTTAGTAGGCTAATTAAATTCTGCCAAGAGGTCAACTAGCAACATTTCTGTAGTATAATAATAGATAATAATTTCCAGTTCAGCAAATCTGAAATCAAAAAATTCATATCAATTTGAATGAATTATTTGATTTTATTGATTTTCGTTCATTGCTAAGAAAAAATACTAATAGGCTATTTGTAAGCTTGAGTTCATTAATTAAAAAAGAAAAATTCTTAATTAAGCAATGGGCTGAAAACGATAACTAGTCTCCAACTAATGCTAATTATGATTATATTTTAATAACAAAAGTCACGCAATATCTTCCTTCACAACATTTTTGTTTGTTTCTTATTTAGATTTATGTAGGCAAAGGAAGGATAGGATTAAAAGAAAATTTATAATGTGTTTCATATCTAGACAGAGGATTCCAGATCATTTCTGTCATTTTTCAGAGAGGGTCACAGCGTTTTACCACAGGTAAGATGCTATCATGTTATCACTAGGTTTATCATGAGTTGGCATATACGTATTTCTACCAATGTTTCGGTATTTAATTAGAAAAAATATAAATTGACCTATCTGTTATGAAGTTAAAGTAGAAAAAGCTTATATATTTGCTGAGGTGTAGTGATGAAAAAGGCAGTTCCTCTGTGTTTATTTACTAAAAAAAAAGCTTATTTTCTAATCTAGGTCTGTAATAGCTTCTATTTGATTGACTTTCGACTTCGTCTTCTTTCTTCTTATGTACAAACATTTTACTAACACATACTTATTTCTATATTTATACCTATATTCATGTGCGTCTCTATCAAGCTGTTATATATTTAAATATAAATGTATGTATTCCCAACAATATTTATTCAAATGATCAAAATGACCCCTTCTGTAAAAGTAGGTATGCTATATATGTCCTTCCGAAACTAACAAAAGAGAAAGATAAGATTTGTGATTATATGTCTTATAAATGTAAATAAAAATTAATAAAAATATTCCCATAAAATACGGCAATAATTTTCTTGAAGAAAATTAACGAAAAGTTTTTCTCAGAGGGGTCAAAATGGCCCCTTGGTAAACCGAGTGCTAATAAAACTCTTATAGGTTAGAATGAGATTTTTGAGATTATAAGAGAACAAATCAAAAATTAAGAAGTGAAATCTATCGCCATTTCTTGACCTGTACTTTTAATATTAAAATGGAACAATTTTTAAATTAGCTCAGACTTTACCATTTGTAACAAAAATATATAAAAATCCAAGTAAATTTAATTTTATGCATTCAAATTAATTAATTTTATACGAATTAAGGATTGTAATTAAGGAAAATTAAGGTTTGTAATGAAATGTAGAGAATTGATAAACTAAAGTTTTAAAGAAGTGTAGCACTAAATACAAAAGTATATTGAATATCAACTTAATATAATATTTTTTAAAAAATTTCTTTTTTAAAGAAATCCATAATAATATAAGTGAATTTCAAAGATACTACAAGCATCATTGACCTATCAGTTTAATTTTCCAATTTGAAAATATATAAAGTGTCCACTCTAATCGAGTCCCTTTTAGTGGTTTCTAAATCTTTAGAGATAAGTATATCGATTCTATTGAAAAAATACTCTAATTATAAAATATAAAGAATTATATTTTATGTTATTTCAGGCAATGTATGGATTACTGAAAATAATTTGAAGTCGAAACTTTTATAAAATCCTCCAGTCTTATTTATATGCAGCAAAATATTTTTCACAAAACCATTTGAAAACATAATTCCATTCTTCTGTGACCAAAATTGACTGAGACATGAAGCTTTGAATTTTATCCTTTTAGTTCAATCAACGGCCACTTCAAAGAAGTTCTGTGTGTTGATTAGTGGATTTTGTCTATTGAAGGTCTATTCAAATGTCTATGAGGTGTCTATTGAAATGATTTAAAAGCGTTTTAAATTGTGATATTCAAAGCTTCGTAATTCAGTCCAATTTAGTTGTAGCAATATGGAATGGTTATTTTTATTTAATATGTTAGTGTGTCAAAGATATTTTAATAAATATGGCTAATAAGACAGGCGGATTGTTTAAAACTTAGAAAATTTATTTGCTGAAACAACTAAAAATGTAATTATTTATGCCATTAGAGCATATGCCTATTTCTAAGACATTTAAAAATTGCCCATTTGGTCTCGATTACAATGAATTACTTTATAATAATTCATGAGGATATTATTTCATAATTCTGAATTTCAGGACGATGATCTTTAATTTTGTTATGAGTTATCAGATATAACTAGCACTAAATTTCATCAATCTTACAAATAAGAAGAGGTTTAATCCTTCAACTTCATTTTTTTTTCTTTATCTGTATAAATTATATTTCTTTTATTGTAGTAATCATTATTTACATTCATTGATTTCTAGATTATTGCAAAAGGAATGTCTGTTAATTTCTTTTACAAGTGACATGAAAATAAAACGGCGCAATAAGTACATATTTATTTAAATCATAAGTTATTAAATATCAGGCCTGAATTACTTGTGAAGAAGTGTAGCAATTCGATTCACTTGTTTGAAGCTATGTAATTGTCTTAAATTATAACTTTGCAACAGACCCCAAGAAATATCCCAAAGCTACTTCAGAAACCATCAACTTCTAAAGGTCATTAACATCTGTGAATTTGCATGTTTTTTTTTCTATAATACGTTGCACGGAGAAACATATTGAAAAGAAAACGTGATAAACAAATGAGTTAAATATCTGGGGAAAAAAGACCTGCTCTTTAAAGCTACTGCATAATTTTGTTTTCCGTCTAAGTTCTCTCTTTAGAAATTGGATGAAACTATCCCCAAGGCTGACATTCCAGCAACCAATATGAAAAAGATTATTAATTTTCTTATTATAACCTGTTTACTAGAGAAAAAAATACTGTGTTTAAACGCTTTTATTTAAGTTCACATGTTTTATGCTTATAAGGATGTATTTTGTAATATATTTTTCTTTTATTTTCTCATACTGTAGAATTCTGAAATTTCGCATAATTATTGGTTACCGAAGATAAAAGAATATTGTAATAAGAACTTTTAATTATCAACTAATAAATTATTTTATCTAAAAAGTTGAATTTCTTAGTAAAATTTTGTTACTTATATGCACATCTTATGATATGCCTTTTTTTATTTAGTCATTGACTCCGGTTCTGGCCCAACATACATTTGGAAGAATAATTCGTTTCATTTTTCTTGAGTTACTTTTAAAGTTCGCCGAATGATTTTCGAAACAGCCTGTACATGTTTAATCAGTAACATTTCGAGCTGGCAATACATAAAAATCTATTAGTAAATCTTATCATCGATGAGTGATGTAATAAACAGAATTACATTTCTTAGGGTTACAGGAATTGCTCAATAAATAAAAAAAAACTCATTGAACAGAAATTCAATGCGCAGTTACTATTAAAAAATTTATTTCATCTAAACACATTTGGGTTACCCACAGAATTATTCAACGTGTTGTAATGATACATCACGTAGTTCTCCCTTTACTTTTAAATTTAGTGTACTATAGTATATGTATATTGTATTTGCCCAAAGAACCGTCTTTATATTTATTTTAACATCATCTTCAGAGTTTTTACTTACAACTTCATGTTCTTTAGTCTCTAAAGCGATTTTAAACATTTCTATACGACTGGAGTAGAATTATAATGCAGTCCGACTCATTCTGAAGAAAAGGCACAGAAAAACTATTTATGGAACCTCTCGACGTACACGGTTGCAGTCCTTCTGTGAAATGCTTTTGATTATTAATACAACTTTATTATATGAAAACTCTTATTCTGGTGGCAGTTGCTTATTATTTGAATAAATTCATCTAAAAAAACCGTAAAAATGTAAAAAATATATTTTATATTTTTTATAGAAACTATACAAAGCTTTGGGTAACTTATAATTAAAAGCATACAATTTATTAAATTTAACAGAGAATCTTTTATAACAAACTTCGTATTGAATAGTAGATTACTCTTATGTGTAAAAGTTCAGACATTACATATACGAATACTTGAATTCAAGCTCTGACATTTATTTGTGCGCTTTATGCAATTCATTGAAAAAGTAGTCTTTCGTAAAGTCATTTTAATGAATTTAACAGTTTAGCAAAATGGATGACTGTCCCACAATATGGCTTTTTAAAAGTTGTAAGAACATTTTATCGAACAAAGGAGCTAATCATATGGTCGATAACACTATTAGCCGATATGACTTTCAGATGTTACCTAGAAGCTGATTAAGCCATGTAGTAGCCCTTTTCTAACTTCCTAAACAAGATATGTTTTATTGATTTTAATTTAATCTCTATGTCAGCAGATTTTAAGCAACAAATATTACGACAGACTGGAAGAACAAAGCTTTTCATTGTGGGTCGCCATGTAATAATCAGAAATAACTGACCTGTACCACTTGGCAAATATGCGAGGAAAATTGTTTGGCAAAATCTTTATTTTGAGCAAATTTGAGCAAAATCTTTATGATGAAGTCTCTGTAAAAAATTGAAACGCAATCGTTTAATTTATTCAAAATAAGTTTTAGTCGGGTTTTTTAATATCTGCTTCCCAAAATTTTCAAATATAATTTAAGAATGCCCTAAAATGAGACTTAAAATGACTTTTTTTAATTAGAAAATTTACTTACCGAGAGTATTTAATATCTATAACGTATTGGACTAAAAAAAATAATTTTTAACAACAAAAATTTACAAACTTTTATTCTTTATTGTTTATTCTGTTTCGTAAACAGTTAATTAAAAATTTGTCGAAACTCCTCTGTGTGTCCTTCAAATTAAAATGAATGCATCAAATGGCGAAGCGGTTACAAAATATTTTTTGGAACGTGGTGGTTTAGTGATAGGATCTCGGTTTCGGGCTTGGAGGGGATTCAGATTCGAAACCTGATGCTGCGAAAGGATAGTTATGTTTGTGGGTCTGAGGCACGCTCACTTCAATGCCGCAGGCTAAACTTCTTCAGTTAGTATGGTGTAGAAGTTTGGAGAGGAGGGTGATAGTACAAAAGTCATAGTTGGCATTCGAAATATAATTCAAAGTGGTTCATCCCAAAATAGCTCTCTTATTTCTCCCACACATACATTAATATAACTAAATTCTTTAAAAAATTCTAAACTTTAAAAGTGCTTGCCGTTTAAGAGAAGAGGAATTACGCCTATGAACATTACTTTAGCATATTGTCAGCCAATATGATGATGTTTTATGCTTTTTCTCTATTCGGGCTGATGAGCTTGTAGATTAAAACAATGTTTCATATCTTTTGATGGAACAGATCGCCTGCAAAAATAGTATTTCTCGGAAAATTTGATGAGCGGCAGTTTTTGTTTTCTTTTCTTTTTTGAAATAGACTAAACATTTTCATGTTTCTACTTTTTATATTTAACGAATTTTAGAAACTTTTTATGTAAATATACATTTTTTAACTTTTTAACAACGAAAGGCTTTTATCTCTATTAAATGATAGTCAATTGACACTTGAAACCGCCCTAACCATATTTGTCAAGTTAATTAATTAAAATTTTGTCACTCGGACATCATATTTCGTACACAGCAGTATAGGATCAAAATGTTTAGAAATCGTCCGAATGGTCTCATCTTCAAAAGATAATATTCATCTTAGTGAAACAGCTATATGTAATTTCAATTTATCTATGCTAAAATATTAATTATTTTCTAATCACCTGAAAATTTTCTTATTTTTGACTTAACGGACTTTTATTATCACTCATAGTTGCTGACACATTCCGAACCAAAAATAAGATATCAGCAAATTCCTTTCTAAAACAATATAAGTTCAAAATGCTTTCACACTCCTTTTTTTCCCTGCTTGAGACTGCGTCTCCCGGCTGGTCATTGCTCTTATTAAGAAATCTGTATAATCGATAAAAATTGAATTTCTTCCGTATCATTGAAAAGAATAAAAATTATTTTTAAAGACTCCACGTCTGCTTCTCCTAGAACCAAAGAATGTTTTACAAATACACACACGTGTTGAATTCTTTAAAAATACTATAATTCACACCTATGTGTGATATTTCATACACAGCAGCACACGCCCATACTGTGCTAAAATCATCCAAACAGAGTGACCTTCAACAACACAATACTCGTCGTTAATAGAAATTATTTTTAAGAATCCCACGTGTGGTTCTCCTGAAACCAAAGAATGTTTTACATACACACAGGCATGCTGAATTCTTTAAGGAAACTAAAATTCACACCTATGTGTGATATTTCATACATAGCAGCATGGGCCCATACTGTGCTAAAATCATCCAAACAGAGTGATATTCAACAACACTATACTCGTCGTTAATAAAACATGAATTCATGTCCATCTAATGCTACTACCGAATTCATCCCATGCGCAAAAATCGCTTTGTCCTGAATCTATTCTCAGGCGCTTCCTTACCTCCAGCAAAATGGACAAGCTTTGAAATCCCAATAAACGTATACGGGCCCGAATTTGATGAACGATCATGAGCTAGCTCTAAAACGGTGCGTTAAATGTGCCATCTAAGAAACGAGTAAAATGAGGACCAAGTAGCCTGATCTGAAAATCCGAAGATGGATGTTATCTTCAGGAGGATGATTTGTGCAGTCATCAGAATCGAGCGGCCCATTTTTTCTCTGACGATGGCTGTCTTCTATTCTAATATCCTTCTTTTCTCATTTTTTTCTGCTCCTTACCCTCAGTTTTTTTCTCCTTTAAGAGCAAGAATTGTTTTTCGTCCATCTTTTGCAAGTGGCGAAGATTTGAAATAATAGAAGCGAAATGTTAATTTGAAAAGAGAATGTTAGTGGAAAAGCGAAAAATGGGGCGTTTTTTAAAAATCTTTCTTTTAGCAAACGTTTCGTAGCTTTGGAAATATTAACCCTTTAAACTGTGAAAATTCTGCATTCATTCGTTTCGTAATACATACAATAAAGCATGCGATGAAATAAAAAAACTGAAGACACATAAAAATGTTTAAATAAATTAAGGATTATTTTAAAGATTGCTTAATTTTTTAATTTTTTTACTATGCCATTCTTTCTTTGCTAACATTTAATATTCTAGTTCTTGCTGTAAGTTATCAAAAACAAAGAAAATAAATGTTCATAATTTTTCATACCTAAATGAATGATCTTTTGATATTGTTATACTTCAGATTCTTGTAATTCATTGACAAGATAATGCGCGAAAGATATGGTGATGACAATTTTAGAATCCATATTGAAATAACTTTGTGCACATTTGTCAGTTTTAGAAAGGGAGCTACTGACTAATTTTGATTAAAAAAAATGTAATCTTAAGAAATCGGATATTTAACAGCTAACTCTGTAATGAATAAATGGAGAGAAATTATTAAACTTCCAAAAAATCATGAAAAGCAGTCGACTATCGCGGTTTCTTAATAGATTTTCAGGTTATTGCGAGAACGGAAGATATCATTCAATTTTTTTAATTTATTTGTTGCTTTATTTCTCTCCAATTCAATGATGAATTAAAAATTGCAGTGTGAAATAATTTCACGTTTTGTTTTGTCGATTTTGGAGCGAATATGCAGAAAGAAGTTATAGACCAATTTCAATAAAAAATTGTTACTCTTAAGAAATTGGATATTTAACAGCTAACTCTATAATAAACAGTTTGAGATAATTTTTTAAATTTAAAAAATTATCAATATTCATTTTATGACTCTTACGTTCATATGGGAACGGAATATATCAACCAATTTTCTGATTTTTCCAATTCGCTACTTTCACAGTATAGCAATATTAAAAAACCTATATAGCAGCTTAAAAGCATCATGATTTTTTTTCAACCCACCTTGGTGCTAATGCCTCTATTTAAAGATGAGGAATTTATTTAAACAAATGGATTCAAGGTGTATCAGTATCCGCTTCAAAACTATCTGGCCTGATATTTGTATTCACACCGATAATACGATATGGATCCCAATATTTATATTCATATTGACCATAAAATATAGATCCTAATATTTATATTCATATTGACCATAAAATATAGATCCTAATATTTATATTCATATTGACCATAAAATATAGATCCCAATATTTATATTCATATTGATTTTAACGTTATTATTTGTTTAAAGTTACAAAGATTACAGGCTAATTTTAGATTTTGAATGATCTTGGAAGAAATTCGTGAATGCTGGTATAATGCTGTGAGTTGATTAGAGAGGTATAATATTTCATCTAACTTAATGCATATAAATAATGGTTTCTATTTTATAAAAGAAGCATTCAACACTAATATACGCTAAAATTTCTTAAAAAAGATTGATGCTTTTCAATAGAATAAAAAAAATTGCAAATATAACCCTAAATATTCTTTGTGTCGCAAGGCAATAATATATATAAATTAATAACAAAATTTTAATTCACCTTATTAAGCATTAAATATCACATAGTTACAAGGGTTAGATTGATTATTTTACTCGCAATTCTTCAAAAATAAGTTTGATGCAATTCACCCAATAAAATGTTGCATATAATCACCGCAAATGCAGCGATTCACCGAAAAAAAATGTAGTACATAAAAAAATATTAAATGAAAATTTACGAAGAACTTCAAGAATTTCTCTTTTTAGCTAGGTTGAAAAATACTTCTCATAAAAAGATTTATTTAATATAATATCGTAGTATTTTCTTATTAGATAACACTTTATTTTGGTTTTAGCCAAAAATAATGAAGATGATTACGAATAAAATGGAATAGTCATTAAGATATATTCATTTATGTGACTCTAAATCACAAAGGCGGTTATCTAAAAGAGGCATTTTTCCTGACGGAGGCACAAAAACCAAGAACTAAAAATTCAAAACCTCTAAAATCAATATTTTTTCCCATATCTTCCGCTGAATTGCTATTAAATCTTAAGGGCAAAAAAATGCAAATATTCAACATATTTATTCTCCCTTCCCATTAACTCCTTATCTTCGTCTTAAGGTTTGGAGCTTACCTCATTAATTCAATCCCAATTGTTCGTAAGACTCAGGAGCAAAGAGTTTCTTTAAGCAGAAATTACGATTCTTGGGGACGTAAGGCCCCAGGCCCATTGTTTAAAGACAGAGTTCTTTTAAAGCTAAATATTATTTGATTTATCCGGATCTCCAAAGCTGCCTATCAGCATTTTAGGTCCAGATCGCCAGATCTAACACCTAAAGTGATATTTTATGGACCAAAAGGAATATCTGAAAGGGAACGTTTTCTAGCGCTTTTAGGACGTAAGGCATCGCAAATCACAGCTAACGGCTTTCTGGAATCTCGTTACCGATGGGGGGATACAACCCCCAAATATAACCTCCCCCTTTCTTGTTGTTACCCCTCTAAAAGCTGGAGTTAGAAATCGTATTTCCGACCCGTTAGCCTGGTCTTACGCTAGGATTAACTAAAAATGAAATGAGTGAGAACTTGTGATCCGAAAATATAACACCCGAGGCAATATTCCCTCAACCGTTAAGATCGAATTCGCTTCTTTCAATTACTGTTTTTTTTTTTTTTTTTGCTTCTTTTTTTTATTCTGAAAGTTATTTATTTATTTTTTTACAGATTTATTAAATGAGCGCAATCCTTAAAACTGCTATCAGATTCAGAAATTAGTAACAGTGAAATGTAGGACGTTTGTTTCTAATTTAGTCCCTTAAACTAAGAGAAGATTTGGGTTGTGAATATTGTTTCTATATAATCTGCGAGTTTTTTTTTTTAATTATGAAAGTCGTGGGCAGAATATTCTTTAGTTTTCAGTACAGTGAGCATTCGCTTATTTAATAATATTTCTTTGTATAAAAAATTATGGAAGTTCAATAGAAAGGGAAGTATTTGATTTTCTAATACTATACATTTAAATATAAAATTTAATATACATAATCACTCTACTCTAAACTGTCCATACTTTATTTATGAGAGAGATTAAAATCTTAAATATAACTAATCTGTTGGCGCAAGTTAAGTAAGATTGCCGTTTAAATTTATAATTTAACTGTACTACAAATAATGATGTAAGTAAGCTATCGATAGAACAAAAAATAAATTTACGCAGAAAACAATGTTGTAATAATTTGTGAAAATGATTTTTTTCAAAAAAGAAACCTAGCGCACGATATACAAAAATGTTTTACCCTCTTTTTAAATGGTTTTGTACTTTCTCATATTCGAAGTGTATATAGAGAATGTTAAGTAATCCTGAAATGTTTTTGAAATCAAAATTTTAGGAAACTCGACATTATAAATTTCCCTCAGTGGGAAAAAAATTTGAAATTATTTCTATCCATCTTATTGTCTATCTGTCCCTTTTTACGTGCGTGAGTATAATGACTAAAAAACATAGTAACCTGCATGAATAACATTTTTCCTGAAGTTTTTAGACAGCAATATCGAATTTTGTATTAAATCCACCAAAAGAATTTTTTTTTTGTTTTATACAGTACACTTGTCAATTTCCTTTATTACATTTTGAAGCTTAATATAAAAAAAGTATTTTAATAGATTTTATTATCCACTACGAATGAAAATATTTTATGCATTTCAAAACTTGTGCATTGTCATTTATTCCTAAACAAAAGTTTTAAATTTATTTTTAGCTATTTTTTTATTTACATGCGTATTGCTACACCAAACGTGAAAATAAAAATATAAAATTCATTTATTTGTATGTAAAAAGTTGTATTCTTCAGTTTTGAAATCAAAGGGAAAATATGATGATTAAAATAAACATCAACATTAAAATTGAATTTTTTTTCAGATTTTCAGATAGTTGTTTAAAAGAAAAAAAAATGTGAGTGAATTTGAATGAACAATAAAACGTGAGAAAATATTTTGTTTAGAGAATAATTTCCAGAATATCATCGGAAAGTTTTAAAATTTGAAATTGATTAACAGCAGTGACAAAATTGACATTTTTTAAATTCTTAGAATATTTTTTTATGTTAATCGGGGGCATTTGTCTATATATGCGTTGCTTTTTTATAACAGGATTAATAATCATTTTAATTAACATAAGTGACAATATTCTGAGACGATATACGAAAAAATAGAGGTAAAGCAATTCCTAGTATTTTCAAATTTAATTAATCAGCATAAATCGTAAAAAAATATGAATAAAAAAGGATATGTAATCAGGCAGAATTATAATTTTAAATTGAAGGGATAAGAAATATATATAAATAAAGAACAAAATTAAACGCTAAATACAATTTATGTGTAAAAATATGAAGGATAATATAACTCAATAGTATTTAAATAATCGTAAGAATAATTGCTCCTGTTTTTCCTTTGATGTCTTATATCGTTTTCTTTTATGTGCCAAAGATGAAATACAATGGATTAGAAAATAAGATACCGCATTTCAAATATAGATGTCTTAGCTGGCACAGTATTTTGTAAAATATAGATGCCTCTTTTTTTTCACAGTATTGAAGTTAAATTTGTTATTAAATAGAAAGGAAAAATTATAGGAAACTTAAGCTCTCAGTATTACCAATTACTGATTCAGATGTAACATAGTTCAGATAATCAATTGTCTATCAATTCGGCACAACATGAGTTTTTAAATTTTCCAATCGTATTTGAATAAATATGTATAAATGAGAAAAATAAATACCCAAGGTGATAAAATTTAATTTTCAGTTAATTTTAATGAGTTAAAAAAACTAATTGGTTAAAATTTCTTCATTAAAAATTTTTATACTTTGAGTTAAAATGCATCGAAAAAGTTATTTTATAACTAAATAATTAAATTCTTTAAAACTAATATAAAAGTGATAAAAATGCAAGCGTTGCATATACCGTATTATGGTGTTAAATTCAACTTTAAAAGTATTCCATATCAGTTTTGATTTAACTAAACCAAAGATAACTAAGTTAGAGAATACAAAAAACAGTGAAGATTATCATTTACAATGTATTGAAAAGTTGGAAATTTTTTCTAAATGTATTGTTTTAAAGCGACACTTTAATAATATTAGTTATTAATTTAACGCCGTATAGTCGATCAATGATTCAGCAATATTTGTAACAGATTATGGTTAGTGAAAAATATCATGTCTACAGCAGTTATCTTTCATCGTTAGTAATTATTTAAAGGCGTTACATCGCTTAGCTAAAAAAAAAAAAAAAAAAAAAAAAAAACTATTTAAAAAGCGGAAATTATTTTTATTGTTTTCTTAAAATACATCACTTATGATTAGTAGAGGCATTTTGAGCTCTAAATCTATCCAATTTCTCAACAGTTTAAATCATGTCATGTGAATCTTCATTAATCTATAATGCATAAATATATTAATATTTTTATAAAGTAGGTTTTTTTATTAATTTTTTTAATCACAGAATTTAAAGTAAACATGAAAACACGTTTTTGCATAAACCAGTTTGATGTTAATATAAAATACACAGATTTCATTTGAGTCTAAAACAAAAATAATCGTACGATTATCGCTGTGTAAGTAATAATTCTTAATTAATTTACACTTTCAAATAATTTTCTACTTACTCGAATTTCGGATTTACTGTAACTTTAGATTCTGAATTACTCAGGCTATTATTTTTACCACGGGACCAAAATGATGTGTCTGCAAATTTTTTCTGAAACTATAAGTTCAGAATACTTTTTCACATCGTACTGTTTTGCTTTCTGCCTTCCTATTCGGTAACCTACAACGCACTCGCCATTCCTTGTACAAAGAAATATTGCCAAAAGAAAAAAAAAGCACTATTTCCTTAAAATTTTAAAGAATAAAAATCGCTAAATTACTCCACGACTGCTTCTTCAAAACTTGCTTTACACACACACGCACACGCACGCACAAACACACACACACACACACTAATTTTTATTATTTTTTTAATTTTATGTTTTTAACTCAAGAGCTTAATGTAAATTATAATAGTAATTTAATATTAGTTTAATTTAAAAATATGTGTTTAATTTTACATCTTTGAAATAGTTCTTGAATTATATAGGTTTCCAATTAAAAAAAATGAAAGTAAATGTTTAAAGAATAAAATTTGTATCACTCAAAAAGAAAAAAAAAAAACGGAAATCCGAAAGTAAATTATGTTATAATCATTTACTTCATGTATTAAATATTTGTTTAAAAGAATTAAAAGAGCCTTAGAAATAAAAGCTTAGAATAAGAAAAATGCAAAAATCAATTGGATATTGTGTTAAAAATTTTGGTAGAATAAAATTTAACGTTTCTCAAAAATAGTAAGGTTAGGGATACAATAATCAAGGGAAATCTACACTAAACGTTAACGATTTATTCTCTCTATTATCAACGTAGCTCAATCTACTCACTCACAGTAAGATTTGGCTCTACACCAACATTACGCTGATGCGTTTTCCATTTTCTTTTAGCCTCCTTTAATATTAAATTAGCTGCATTATGTATTAATTTATTTCTGCCTTATCGTGAAGATCTACGTTGCTCTTGACATAGATCCAAAAGTTTTTTTTCACCAGATCTGAAAACAAATATTAAAAATTAAAATCTCAGTTTGTATGTGAATTATAGCTATATTCTTGGAAAATCTAGGCTATCTGGAAATATATTCATGCAAAATAGAAAGCCCCCGAGTATACTTGGATTCGAAGTTAAATATAGTCAGCTTATCTGGTCTGTTATTATAATGCCGAATTCAAACGTAAATGAAATTAGAAAAATAACTTTGTAATAATTTAGAAGTGGATTTAAAAGTTTAACGCCTTTAACCTAAATCTGGAATAAGTTAGGATCATTTCATGAACAATAAATCTGTTTATTCATTTTAAAATTAAATATAAATTTGTCAGATGCACCTTGACAGGTTGGGGTATAGATCGTCTAGATGCCTTGAAAATGAAATAAACATTTATTTGCATTTTGTAAAGCCAAATATGGCAAAACGAACAAGAAAAAACACCATATTCAAAACCTTTGCTACACCATTAGTAAATTTTTAAAAGATTCTTTCTGCATTATATCTTACAAAAATGATTAGGAACTCATATATTTAATAATGTAACTATAAAGTAGAAGGGCCAACAAAACGCCATCAGTCTACAGTTATAGAAAGCTTCAAATCAAGATTTTAGAGTTTTATACGCACATAGACATAGTTACAGTTCCACCGTTACAGACTAAAAATAGTACAGAATATGCAACCTAAACATATCCAAACCAAATGATTTTCAATGGAAGAACTATACTTAAATTAGAACGTGATAAACTTCTAATTGAAACCCTAATTACGAACTTTTTTAAATTTTAGTTGCATCAAAGGCAGCATCTCAAGTGTAGTTTTTTTCCCATTTTGATAAAATTTGGTGTTAAATTTAATTTGAAAAAAATAAATTTGCAAGTAAACGAAAGCATAATAAACATATGAAGTTATAAATAGATTTTGTGATATTTTAGTAGTATTTTCATTGCTTCAAAAATTAAACTATATAAAAGTTAAAGACAAAATAAAGAAAAGGGAATAAAAATCATATAATTTGTAAATAATTATATAATTTATATATATAATAATAATATTATAATTTATATACTAAAAAGGCTCTTTTGGAATTATGTTATTCTGCTGATCACTACCATATTATATAATAAACTCCTAAATGAAACAAATTTTTATTTCCAAATTATGTTATATAAATGGCAAAAAAGCTTGATACAATATGTGAAAACATAGAAAAATCCTTAACACCTGTTTCTTTTCCAACAAGCAGTATGAATCTTTGTGCTTTTACTGTAAGCTTAAATTTAATAAAAGTACTTTTTTATATACAAATGTAAGAAATCCTCGCTAATGACCCTCGCTAAGAGTGGTACATAAAAATTTCGATTTTATTCACGTGTTTGATATGATGAAGAATATTCATTTGACAAAGAATAAAACAAAACGTTACAATAATGAAATAACGCTAATAATTGAATAATAACGCTATAATATTGAAATGCAATAAATAATGCTACAATATTGAAATACAATTCGTAAAACAGACAAAAAAGTGCATATGAAAAAAAGTTGAATCGACGAAGCTGTTTCAAGAATTAGAATCGTTGATCAATCTTTAATTAAGCATCTTGCTAATAAAGCGTATTTTCACAGAAAAGATAACAAGTTTACAAATTTGAAATCTTTATTGAGAATGTCTATGATAAATTTATAACTTTCTAAAGAATATCAAAGATATTATTCAAAACCATATGAGAACCAGATGAATTTAGCATTATACATATGATCTGAACACTGGCTCGCGACTACAAACTGTACTATTGAAAAAAAAAATTATTTACATATTTAATTAAGAGAAAGAGAGGGATTTATAATGGCAGAAACGATTAGAATATTAATTTATAATTGTAATAATGTCATAAGTTATACAATTGAAAAATATTATTCACAACTTTCATTCCGAGAATCGGATCAATTTATATTATCAGAAACAGTTAAACAACAATTTAAGATGGTATCAGGAATACAAATATCACTATTGTGTTAGCTCAAAAGGTTATATATCGCGAAATCTAATTTCTCACTATATAAATGATTGATCGTTTTATAGATGAATCTATTCATTATTTATCTGTGGCCTGTCTCTTGAATTTCGACTTTTTTCTTCTTTTGATGTACTATGAATGAATCTCCTTTATGAATCTCATAGAATATGCTGATAAAGTATATGAGTACATTGTATTTGGGGTTTCCATGTATTGCTGGAAGTTTGGTTGGTTTCTTCTCTTTCGTTTTCGATATCAAGATATTCATTTTTTTCTCACTGTCTTAACTGCAAATTCTTAGACTTTAAGCTTGAATTTTTTAGCACATGCGCATTCATACATACGGCCAATTGCATTTCGAAAATTCAAGATGGTGACATGTTTATTTCTATCATCATAATAAAAAAATGCTACTAATACTTTAAAAAGAGAAGCTATGTAAATACACATTATTTATATCCTCCCTACAAAAACTAGATACGGCCTTTAATGTTTAATAGTAAATGGGAAAAATGAGTTTTGGCATTGAAAAGTTAAGCGAAACAGATGTCATTTGATGAATCAGACGTAGAAAGTTGATAGCGAAAGCCACACATTTATTTCTTAGTGAGTCAGCTGTGTATTGAGGAAATGTTATGAGTTCGTTGAAAGCATATTAAAAAAAGACAAATGAAAATGGGGATGGGAAATATGAGTTCTGCAACTGAGTTTTTGCAAAATACTTCGAAACTGTGCTCTATTAATGTATAGTAAAGCTTCAATGCTGAAAGAACACTTCATCTTCTAAGTTTTTGTGTGTTGACTTTACGATGAGATACGCTATTCAAACGAATTTTTCTCCCTTTATCATTTTTGACGCTTCCTTAGAAAAATGACCATGACAAATGTAATATTTTTTGGATAGAATTACCCGTTCTCAGAGTGAATGTCTTAAATTGTTATGTTGAGAGAACAGGGAATATTCACATCAAAAATTTATACAACAAACTCGCATAAAAATTTCGGATTACGAGTAAATATAAATTTAAATGCTAACTTCGTAAGATTTTTTTTTTGTATTTGAGGGTTGTTTTATGTTATAATTTTATCTTTAGATGTCTGAATCTACTTTGTGCTCTAAGTATGTAATAGTATTTCAATTATTCTGTGCAGTTTTACTTGTTTGTATAATATAATGTTGTAAATAATTTTTTTTAATATTTTGGTAGGAGGAAATATTATTTCTATGTTGTTATTATTATAAGATATCATAAGATTTATCACTGACAATTTACTACTTTCTCATCTATGAGCAAGCATTACACATTGCAACGATGAGCAATTTCTAAAGTATTTATAATCACTTGTAATTTACTCATTCAATCATTTGTTTGTAGACTTTTAATCTTTTGCATAAGCAACCTATTTTAGATATATTATATGCAAACATTTATTAATAAAAATGCTGTACTTTCTTTCTTTAATCGCGTTATTGACATTTTTCGGCTGACAAATGAAATGAACTAAATGACAATTCAATTTTATCTTTATTCTCATATTTTTGTGGTTTTGTAAAATTACGTTAATATAAGTACGGTAGATTTTCCTACAAAGTAGTTAAAAGTCTTTGAATGAACATGCACACGATAAAAATTCTCGCATAACTGGAAAATTATTAACATATAATTCTATGGTAAATAAATTTGCTGTACGGCGAGAGTTTCTATAAAAATCGTACAAAGTGTGACTTTTCAACCGCTTTATGTTAGAGTATATTGTATTATTCATAATGATTAAGAATGAATGAATTATGAACAGAAAATTTAAAATTAAGATTAAAAATATGAGAATTTATATGGTAAGCATATTATCATTGATTTCTTTTTTAAAGGAAGAGTTTAATTCTTAGAAAATGGTTCAGCTGGGAGATATGTTTTGTGTAAAAGCAAAGAAACATTGTCTGGAACCCTTCAAAGAAAAAGGGAAAACGAATTTAATCCCACGCTTCATGTGATTCATAAAACTGAAATCTGAATCAGTTTACGTTTATTACTCTAAGTCACGCTACTTAGCATTACAGAAAATGATAGCTGTGTAATTCTGTCTAATGCCTTATGTTTTTACATTCTACGAGATTAGATTACGTCATAAGATCTCATGTCATAAGATTTTTCACAAAGACGAATCAGCTGTTTTCATTTTTTAATTTTTTTCAGATATTTTTTTTAGCATCAGAATATATCCGTACCCTACACATCTTCCATTACTTTCACAATAATTTTCTATTATAGAGTTCGAGTTATTCTCCGTGGATTACTAAAACTCTCACGCAGTTAACTTATTTCAGATTCTTCTACATTTTAAAGAAAAATAAATTTTAAGGCTTCATAATTTTTTTTAAAATTTTATCATTGAATTTCCTGTTAGTTATTTTTTGATGGTGTTTCATTTTGTAATTTATTTTTCAAATTTGAGGTAGGAGAAAATTGCTTTGACTGAAATGAAATTATTTTGACAACGAATCACAAAAAAGATTTCTAGACACTAAATAGAATGCGGTTAAACACGTCAAAGAAATTGCTGATATATTATGCTGGTATTTCAAAGATTTACATTTTTCATTAGAAATATTTCACTGTTTTATTTTATTACCAGCATAAGAGATGGAACTTTCTCGAACAAATTGATTCAACTCAAATATTTTCTTTTTCTATTTTCTAGTATATGAAGTGCAGAAAGCCCTGTAACGATCAAGAAATTCGACCTTCTGGTTTTGATAAATCTCCACATTTTAAAATTCCCTTGAGTCTGAAGGGATTATTGTTAAATTACGCCTGTCTTTCTGTTTGCCTGTATATATATATATGTGTGTGTGTGTGTGTGTGTGTGTGTGTGTGTGTGTGTGTGTGTGTGTGTGTGTGTGTGTGTGTGTGTGTGTGTGTGTGTGTGTGTGTGTGTGTGTGTGTGTGTGTGTGTGTGCGTGTGTGCGTGTGCGTATTTAAATTAAACTCCAAATGAGAAAACTGTTGTTCGGAGGATGATTTAAATGCGTCTAATTTGAAAGTTACATTGATCCTTTCTTTAATTAGAAAATATTACTAATTATCTTTTCTTTAGAAATCTCTGTTCTAAATACCATAGTTTTGATTCATAATTTCACAGAGATTGAAAATTCAAACAGATGAAAAATGTTTCAACGATACTTTCCGACAGCTTCATACAAGGTGTGAAACTCCAATTGAAATCCAGTTGCTGAAACAAAGACTAAATTTTGAAGTTAAATCATTCTTGTAAAAGAACGTGATTAAAATCTGTAATACTTCTGATGTCTTTAAGAACAAAAATATTGTTGACTTAGAGAAATCGTAGAACATAATTTAAATATTCATCGTTGCAATGAAATCTTAGTAAAGGATGTGAATATTCATTACTCTCTTAATTTGAATAATTACGAAATTTCTCAATCTAGTACTAGAATAATTTATTTATTGGTAAATTTTAATGTTTTATGCTGATTTTCCTTAATAATATAATTTATAAATACTCACATAGCAATTGATACATATGAAAAAAAAAACAAAAAACAATTTGCTTCAATATGTCTTATTCATGAAACCCTTTCTCCGAAAAAAACTTTAAATTCTCATTTAAAAAAGAAATCTCATTTCTTACAATTAATCATTGCTTTGATATGAAGAGAATTGCTGATTCCTATATAATTACTTTCTACAGTAAATATAATTGGAGGAACAAAAGTTGTACTAATGGGTAAGAAATTTGTTAATCTACAACATTTGAAACGAGGAAAAAATTCAGAAAAGAGAAAAAATGGGTATTTTTAATTCATTTTATATATATGAAACAAATTTATTTAAAAATAATTAATTAATAATATTTATTAAAGTTAAGAAAATATTAATTTCTTAGAATGCGATATAAATTTTGTGCACTAAAAACAGCCTAAGATTCTATGACTGTAATTGATTTAAAAAACAAAAGAAACAATTGTGATAAATTTAAATTTTATTATTTTTTAATTAAAATTGAGGATGCAGTTACAGCAAAGTATTGAACTGTCAGAAATAAACATATAATATTTTAAAATTTTTAGTTGTGAACTCTTCCTTAAAATAAAAGCAAATAAACCTATATTCCATTTTCTTCAATAGTGATGTGATACGAGTTCTATCACAATATATTTTTAGTAAAATTATTAAAAAAAATTGTTTTATGTTTATAGATTCCATTTATGAAGGAATATTGTACTTTCCCAACATTCTTTTTTAAATTTAAGATTTTTGGTAGAGTAGCTTAATATTAAAATAAAATTCCCCTGAAAAAATTATTTTGATTAACACCTTTAGATGAAATCTAATTTTTTAAAAAGAAATACCGTCATTTAAACTTCCTGCTATTTATTTATTTATTTGTATTTATTTATTCAGTTATTTATTTGCTCCAAACTGCATTTGTAGATTCACTGAAATAAACAACACAATACCTTCAATGAATTTTAAGATATATCTAATATCAAGTTTAATATAACATTTTTACAGTTATGTAAGAAGAGAGAATTAGTGAAAAAACTGGGCACGGTATCAGATTTTAGTAGTCCTGTAATGAGTACATAAGTTGTGATCCATGCCACAATAAAGAGAAACCTTCACGAGGAATTAAATTAATAAGGAATTAAATTTTTCTTACTGAGACCTGAAATTTTCTGGTACTTATAAATTTCTTTCATATTCTAGGAATATTTTCATTCATGTTTTCTGGCTTACCATATGAATAATATTATACAATGAAGCCTTTTTTTAAATGCAAAGTCAAAATTAAATCATTTTCCGACTATATTATGATAAATGCTAAAGTAAATACATAACTACTTCATGCTTTTCTTCTAAAAAATGGTGTGTTAAACAGAATTCTTATGCATCAAAAGGAAGAAACGGTAAATGTTCATTTTTTTTTACATCCACTTCTTTCCATGATTCAAAGTATCAAGAAATAACAATAAACATCTTTCTATTTAATCAAAATAATTTAAGCAACGAGTATAAAAATAGCTTCTTTATAAATCTGTAGATGAAAAAATGCTTTTAGCCTATGCAAAGAGTCAAAATTATTTATTTCATCCAAATATTGACCAATGGGTAATTTTCTGTCACCTACTACGATCTATAAATCATAATACCATATATTTTAAGTATAATCAGTCAATAAAAAATTTTACCTTAACTGATTTGTCGATATTTTGAATAAAAATTAGTGTGAGCACTCAAAGATATAAATGGCCACATTCTGATTTTGCCCATATTTTAAAATGTGGGGAAAATTTAAAAAAATTAAAATGAAAAACATTACCCTTCTTCTGTGAACAGTACGAAAACGAATTGTGTTTACCGAAGAATGGAAAATGGGCAATTTTTACAGTCATCTCCTATTACGGCTCGAAACGTCAGTAAGCCTCATCCAATTTATTAAAAGAATGGAAGCAAGGCGGGGAATAAAGCCGTCCTAGTTAGTTATATTTTCCTATTTAAACGACAAAGTGGGAAAGAGTTTTCCTCTGAACGGCTGAGACCTATAACTTGAAATTAAATTCGCCCCATCAGCGTTTTTACTGTTTGCCGAATAACTTCCAATAACTCGCAATGTTACTTAATTTCCTATTCCTAATGCGAGTTTCATGTCTGGCTTAATCAGTTTTCGTCCAGCGCCTTTTAAGTATTCCACCGGGCTTCATCCTCAAGCCCAAAACAAATTCGGAGGAGATATATTAAAGTAACCGCATTAAGTAAAGTTAGGCATTTGACAGATAGGGTGGAGCAAAAATTCTTTGCCACTTGCAAAAACTCGGGGACGAGAGATTGTGAATTTCAACGGTGATTACCGCTTGGGATTCTTCCCGATCGATCACAACTTTTCAAGCGATCGTCGCAAGCTTATCGGTGCCTTCGCACGGTGTCAGCTCCAACCCTCGAAGGATAATTCTTTGATAAATGCATTGAAAATATTTATTTGATTTATTGATTTAATTCTTTGAATTGATTGTATTTAAAGAAGAGAAGTAAATTACAATCTGATGGGGAGGGGTTAAAAACATTTCTTTAAAAGCAATTTTTTTTTAATATGAAAGTTTTTTTTTTATTGATTTCAAAAATTTCAAAACAGATTACGATACTTAGTTGAATGAAATAATATTAATAATAAATTATGACAGTGCGAGTTAAATTTTTCTTTTATCTCGCTTTTCACGTAAAGTTTCATTTTCAGCGTTTCTGCCACCTTTTACTTTATTTCAAGCCAAAAAGTCAAATATTAATGAAAGTACTGAAGATAAAAACATTTACGAAATATTTTAATTAAAATACTTTTACGAATTGATCATGAATTTTGTATTAATTATCGCAACTTTATTGATACTTTTATATAACCCCAACTGTTCTTAAAACATTTTTAATACTTGAAGATTATTAGCTTTAAACTAATCTTTTTTATTTTACAAAAAATATTAATTAAATTCACATGAATGAGTGAAAGAAATGATGGAAAATTAATATAAAGATTTAATTTTGAACTCAATTTTCATCTATAATCAATTAAAAAAACTTTAACAGTGAGAAATAAGTAAATTTTTTTATAAAGTAAGTTATAAAATAATACAAAATTAATTAACACGAAATAAAAATAGTAATAATATAAATAATTGTGCAATATAAGGTATATAAAAGGAGTGATATTTTATTTACCTGAATTAATATTTGAATCTAACACATTGATGAAAACATTGAAGAGCAATAATCATAGGTTTCACAGGTAATTAAAGTACCGTTCAAAAAGGGTGAAATAGTATTTTCTTAAAACTTCCTTATTTTTCAATTCAAGACACTTGGATGTACATTCAATATGTAAATGATCCTAAAATAATTTTTTTCGCAATAATTTGTTGAAGTGAAAGATAACTGTATACATTTACATCAATGAAGATATTAAACTTCAGTTTCAAATTTGAAAAATGTTCATTAAAAAAGATTTCCTTTGCTTAAAATCATCACATATATGAACAGAAATGTATCATTTACCAGTAAAAAACTATCACCTTTCAAAAAATATGAGGATTATTTACAAGGTTTAGCCAGTTTCTATTTATTTATTTTTTTAAAATATCAAAACAGAACATTATATATATTATTGGCATCGATAATCATTCATATAAAATAAAATTAATGGCGAACTTCAAAAACCAACTTCGAGCAAATCTGTTATGTAGATTCATCCAGTAACATGTTATAAATTATACATTTTCATGAACTGTGTAATCACATGTAAGAATTTTTTTTAAAGTCAAATTTATTTCCAGTCGAGATAGTCACGAATGTTCATTGCAGACTTAAACAGAATTCGGTGCTTCATTTTTTTCAAAGAAATTTCATTGTTATATATAATTATAGTACACCTATCAAGTGCATTCAAAGCATTTAATCATTGATATTCGCCTAAACATTACGTGATAAAACTCGGTCACACTTTTTGAACATTTAAGGTTTGCTCATAGATTCTTTTTCTGACTCTCTGTGATTCATTAACAGCTTTTGATTTATCTGAGAATGATTAATGAAACCGAGAGCATTAACATAGGGATTCAAGTGGTTAGGATCTTTAAGAGTTGTCTGATGATTCTTCTTTGAATTCATAGCTATTAGATCTCTCGTATTAAACTTAGTCACGTCTTTTTTGATCATTAATAAAGGATTACTATTTAGTGACGGTGTATAAATATGCTCTAGAGATCCAGGGTCTTCGGAAAAAGCACTAGGAAATTTAAATTAACCCCCATTAATTACATTTTAATTTGCCTCCTTAAACTAATTATTAAATGTAATTTCTTAGATAACATTAAACGAATATCAGATGAATGGATGTCATTCACATGAAGTCATACGCACATCATAGAAATTTCATAACTCAAATGAATGAAAAGAAATATAGAACTATTTCGGCTATCGTAAATTCAAATTAATAATCACGATTATTTCCACTTCTTTTTTCATAATTGACATTAACTAGTTTTAGAATCTGTATTAGAGCGACCGTTAATTTGAGTCCTTCCTATAATTGGCAAGGTTCAAAATTAATTTTGATTACTTTTAGCAGAATGAATAATTTTAGAAGAACTTCGTAGCAGAATGAATAATTTTAGTAGAACTTTGTAGCAGAATGAATAATTTTATATTTTAATTTATATACTATTAAATATAAATCACAAATCAATAAGAAATAGCAATGTAAACGGTAGAAGAAAGCAGTTATAACGTTTTCATTACATTTAATGAGGGTGAAATCAAAACAGACCACGCTATAATAAATCCAATGAAGAGGAATCAAAAGGTTAAAGAAAGATGTACATATCTAAAAGAGGAAACCAGCAATTCAATAGAAAAAACATACTTTTTTACGTCTTGAGAGAAAAATGCATTGGTCAAATGTTTATAGAGTAATAAAATTTGGTACCAGTTGGTGCCAATGTCAACAGAAGATAAATAAATTTGTTGTCCTTAGATGAAGAAAACTGCAGAAATGAAGAAAAATTGTTAATTACTAATAACTTAATATTAAAGATTAATAAAACTGTCAAGTGCACATATTGAAACATCCTGAAATACAATAAATCAGATACTTTTTATTCCCTTGATTCTTTATAGAATGTATGGATTTATCACATTGAATAGCATATATATTATACTGGATGCTGGGACCTTTCTAAGCTCTTAACATACTTATATACTTTCAATTGGAAAATTGCTTTAAATGTCATAAAAAAATTATACTTTCAATGGAAGTACTTCGGAAAAATTGCAAGATCTACATTTTTATAGAATAATCCTGTCTCGTGGGTCATATTTAGCAAAATATTCTTGACGCACTAACTTTTTAAATAAAAAGAAGCTCCAATCTTCAGCGATCAAAACTGGTCGAGTTATAATTCTTTGAATTTTCACAATTTTTGACCAATCAACGTAAGCCCCTGGGAAATTCTGTGCATTGATTACGAATTTCTCCCCCCTACCCCCCCCCCAAAAAAAAAAAATAATTTTTGACCACTGAAGCTTTCTAAACTAAGAAAATTCAAAACTTTATGACTCAATAAATCTTAGCCGCAGAAATATAGAACTTTTTTTAATTTTGAATATTAGTGTGACATGTATATTTTACTAAATACAACAAATAGGACAATAGGACTGTAAAAACTCAAATAAAGTATTTGTTAGAGGTACATTTATTAATTCAAGCAGCATAAAATATAATTCTTTACGCTTTATAATTTTTTATGCCCTGAAGAGCTGCGCCGACTTTTGATTTCATTTTTATCTCAGTTGGTTTCGAAATTATCTATTGGATCAAGATTAGAATAGGCATCCTGTGTAGAATAATAATACTATTTATATAATAATTACTTATTAACTTGATTATAAACAAACTTTTGAATTATATAAAACAGCGCTTAAATGATTTTACCAACAAGATCATCCGAGTATTTTAAACAATTTTACATTATCAAGCTTCATAAGACAATCTATCCCAATTCATTTACCAAAATCAAACAACCGAAAACAAAGCTCTAATGCTCTAGCTCACATGATCATGACTGACTACCATAATACAGCTTAATTGATTTGTTGGTTTCAATCTCAGCTGCATCTCGAGAATAGCAATTTGTCGGTAAATGCTAAGTGTTTTATCCAGATCTTTAGAGTAATGATTTTTAGGTGTGGGAAAGCAAATCAGTTGAAGAGTTAACTTTGGGCATTGCGTGAGTAAGACTATTTACAGGAGTAAAGTATCGTTATCGTAACATCTGAGCTTTTCGTTTCATTAATGTAGATTACATTTCCTTCCGCGAAACAGTGATTTAAGGGGATTATGATGGAAAAGAATCTGCTGTAAGTATAGTATGTGTATAATTTCGCGTATCGATGAGAAGGCAAGCTGAGATCAGAAATGTTTCTTCTTGTAAATTGAGATACAGAAGTGTTCAGTGCTTAACAGATTTATACTTTAATGATTCCTGGCTGAAATGTCTTTAGACCTGATTCAAGCATTTGCAGTTTTTATGCTTTAAAATTAGTAAAAATAGCAACACTATAGAAAATAATGGTTCAGGTGTCTCCATTAACACAAAGTATATCGCGTAAAATATTTAGAAGGAATTCCACCATTTAACTTAACTTTCGTTTTTCATTGCTTTTATGAGTACATTGTAAAGCTATCATTTGTGTCTCAGTGGCTTTAGGGCTGAAAGGATTCATACAAAGAAGGAAAACTGAGATCAAAAACGTTTCATCATACAAATAGAAACACAAAATCTCAAAGTAAAAAGTATTAAATAGATTTTAGTGATTCTTGTCTTAAATATCAAAATGATTCAACATTTGTGGTTTTTTATGTTTTATTTTATTTTAAAATTAATAAAAATGAAGACCGTGTCGAAATTAGGAGTGTGGATGAAACCATTAATACGCTATGAATAACAACATAAAATATTTAAAAAGTAATATTAACATCCAATATATATTTAGTCTTCTATTGCTCAAAGAAATCAAATTAAATTTCAATAAAGATTCTTCATGTAAACTGCAATACGGAATCTTCCAAGCACTTAGTACTTAACAAATTTATAATATATCTTAAACCGGGCTGATTTTGACACATTTACTTATCTTTCAACAGCTTTGTAAATTAGCAATGTATAACGATATTTCAAAACTATCCTAAATCATTAGTCTTGATCTCTAGTTCCAGATTCTTTGAAAATATGACAATTTAAGTAAACATTTATGCATTAAAATCATAAAAAAACAACCCTGGCAAAGTTATCTTGGGAGAGAAACAACTTTAACAACGGAGTTAAAATCCGTCGAAATACACAGAAATTTTTTAAAAATAGTTTTTAAATTATACACATTAGCACTAAGTCTTTATTATAAAGGAAGGTATACAAAAATATTTGAAATGCAAAAATTGGAATGTTTGAAGTTCACAGAGCTCAAAATCTAAAAAAGTTTTTTATGGCTTCATCAAAAAAGGGAAGTTTTCCAAGGTTAGCAGGTGAGAAGGATTGATTACGTATATGATATCTCGTACATTCAGCAAAGTTTCACCGCACATATTTGGGGAGTTACAGCTTTTTCTGTATTATCCGTACGAAAATATGATTAGTCAAACTCCCGTCTGCATACAATTGAGTGAATTTATCAACAAAATGCTTGAAATTCTTTTTGTCTCAAGAATTTTATCGTAACAAATATCCATGGTTTAGTTTTGAAGAACCATGACGCTATCTCCCGGATCACGTTGACCCTCAACATTTCATCATATTCTCCAGATGTTTTATACAAAAAAAAAAAAAAAAAAAAAAAAAACTCAAATTCATCTCTGGTCTTATGTCATTCCTCTGAGTGTTCTTCCGTTTACGAACCCTCTCCCCACACCACGCAATTCGATCTACTGTAGAAGTACTTGGAAGAGATTGGTCTCTTCTCATCAACTGTAAAATTATGGAATCAGCCTCCCCAAAGAAAGATTACTGTATTACTGTACAGATTTATACTTTAATCTTTTACGATGAGTCATAGATTAAGAGCATCAAGAAGCATTCCCAAAGACCTTGAGTAATTAATTGTTCTAGAATCTAATCTTTCTCATCATTGCTCAATAAAGTTTGGTATCCTGGTTTCATCGAAATCAGATACTTGACTTGATGCACAATGATTCTTTGAGGAATATTATACCTTACAAATGCTTTTACACGTCTCATTTCTTTATTAACCACAGTAAAGATAGCATATTGCAACTCAGTATCAATGTAGTTTTGACTCCCAAGACTTCCCAATGTGGTCCTAATGCATCTCGACATCTGAAATACCTATAAAGCAAACACGGAAACACACGGTTTGGACATAAACAATAATATAAATAACCAAAAAACTTGAACGGAATTTTTTCTTATGTTTTCTTTTTTATGAACTCAATGATTTATTTAAGAAACAAAATTATTCTGCTAAAAAAACTCCTTAATCATCATTATTTTTTATTATTTATGCTTACTTTATTTTACAGTTTCCAGCATTTCTCTTCCCAAGTATTTACAGTTTATGTATATCTGAAGACAGAATTGTTTCCTCGCATTTAATTACTTCGGTTTTATTGCGCGATTTTATCTCTTACTTATTGTTTGGCGCAGTATGACAGAAATTGACTCGAGCTTAATAAAACCTTACCAACCAACTTAATACTTCGTATCCATTCGGCAGGAAATGTTCTTCTTCCGGAAAGCTTATCTTTCTGATTTGAACCTTCTACTAAAATGTCTTTAATTTTAAAGCCTATAAAGCAGTGCACATAAAAGCTCAAAAGTCCAAACAATATTTAAAATATCATTATGCAGCAAAGGGTAATTAAGTAACATTTATTATTTATTTCCAAGAAAAGAATTTAGAAACATGTTTATATTAATAGCCCCCAGTTCTGATAATTAACATTTAAAATGCATATAACTTACACAGATAGTTTACAATTTACATTCGCATGAAGAAGATATTTTATATTGTTTTTTTTACAATAAATTTTAATAATTTAAATAATAATAAGAATACATTTTAAGAATTCTATTTAAAAAATTTTTCTCAATAGAATTTCTTATAAGAAATGAAAATATAGGAAATTTTTGAGCAGTAATATAATTGAATTTGGTTTCAAATTAAAAATATCATTGATAAGCAGAGTATCAAAATTCTAATCCAATAATTCAGGGTCTATTAATACCGTGCATTTAAAGAAAGCCCCCAATAATGAATAAAGGAACTCAAAACCATGGGAAAGGGGAAAAATAAATTTTTAAAAATATAATTGGAGACAAGAAAGTTCTTCTTGTTAACATAAAAATAAAATAAATTTCTTAAAAACAAGTAAGTATATATAAATATCACAAGATTTAACTTTTACTTTAATATTCAAACATTCAATGAAATGGCGTGAAGCAAATTTAAAGGAGATGCAAATAAACAGGCACGAAAACTTGATAAGATTTCAGTTCTAAATGGTAAAAACGAAAGTTTCATTAAGTAATGAAATTTAAAAATTCTTTTCTATATTAAAATCCGCATAGAAAAAAACTACAGTACTTTAAGTATTCATGAAATAGTTAAGAATTATTTCAAACACAAAAAGAAAAAAGAGTTTTATTTAATATTTCTTTGACCAAACCAACAATATATTTATGCGAATTTTAATTAGCAATGTTAGTGGTTAGCAAAATTGATTACCAAGAGTATTTATTTCTGTACTTATATTAAGTAATTCATTGTAAAAAGGGGATAACACTTTTTATTGATTTAAATACTTTTTATTAAATCATGAAGTAATATTTCCTCTTGTTGTTGTTTATAATGGCACTTGCCATGGGCAAGCTCGCTGACGAAGTCAGCGATTTTAAGCCAAGGGAGCGTCTCTTGCTTTAGTAGCGCCAGCTAGGGTCAAGAGTACGTCTTAGCTACTCACGCATCACATATTTTGCACAACCCCTTTTTACAGGGGGGCACATTCACCCATCTCACAGATAGAACACATGAAGAACAACCATGCCCGAACCGGGACTCGAACCCAGGACGCCCAGATCACGGGGAAGACGCGCTACCCCTATTCCAGGACGCCGGTAATTTTTCCTTTGAAATTGGAGATCAAGGATATGACAACAAATAAACGAAATATTTCACCAACATACCAAAATTCAACAGACTTACAAGGGAACTTTATTTACTTGAAGTTATAGTTCTACAACAAGTATAAACGCACTATGTACTGCATGCAATGCCACGATATTATGTGGTTTTTTTTTCCCTTTCTTTTCTTAAGTTACGACATAGATTTCAAATTTACATATTCAAAGATATCATATTCATAGATATTTGATATGTTTTATTCTAGACTACTGCCTAGCAACTACAAGTGCGTTGCACAACCATAAGTTGTAGTTATTGTTTCTTATTGCACTTGCCACGGACAAGCCCGCTGTAACAAAGACAGCGATTTAAGCCGGAGAGGGGAGCGTCTCTTGTTTTTATAGTAGCGACAAGTAGGACCAAGAGAACGACTTCGCTACTCACGCATCACTCATTCGCTTGCACAACCCCTTTTTACAGGAGAGCACATTCACACATAGAACAACGGAAGAACAACCACGCCAAACCGGGACTCGCACCCGAGACGCTCAGATCAGGGGGAAGACGCGCTACCCATATGCCAGGACGCCGGTACAACTGTAAGTGCATTAGATGATAAGTGCGTATACATACATTTATCATCTAACTGTGCATTGTCTGATTTAGTGCTGTAACATCATGTCTTTTTTCCTCCTGCAAGCACGCTATGAATCTAAAAGTATTTCATGTAAAGCTGAATGAAAGAATAAAGAATTGAAATTATAAATTTTTTTCTTTCATTTGCTTCCGTCTTCCTTCAATTTCCCTCCTTTCCGAATTTCTTAATCTTAAAATTAAGGAGGAAGGAAGTTCTTCTATCATCCTAATATCTCACTCACTGAAAACAGCCTCCCATTCTTGCCTTATCTGACACCAGTAGGAAATATTTCTGGAATCCTCACTTTTAACTGCCAGCTTGTTCAACTGACTTAATAACAGAACAGACCTGTTTGTGATTCTTTAACTCTAATAGCAGATTCTAGCCCCTTCGACAAAAGGCGTGAAGTAAGGACTATAAATAAGCTCTGTCTCCTTTTGTAACTTAACGCGTGCAGCTGTCAAAATTTCTTTCTCCCGCTGACAGAAGCAGAACCACAAGTTTTTTTTCCTTCTTTTCCCCATCTCAACCATTAATGCAGTTCTCGTTTACTAAGAACGTGCCAAACCTCTTCATTAGCCCTAAATGACATCTCCTGAAGAAGAATCATCTCTTGCTCTTATCTGCCGCCTTGAGTGAGAATGCTCATGGTAAACATGGCCTTAAAGCTGGTAATTCTGGTTGCGGGTGATGGCAGGAGTGAGATGTCAGGTTGAGACTTCTGTTGTAGAACATGTTGTTATCTGGTTCATTCATCAAGAACTGAGATGTCGATGGTAATTAATCTTGCTCTGGATCTTTTAATTAATTAAAGAAGAAACAGGAAGCAATCGTAACCTTTTTTTTTGCCTGGCAGGTATAGGGAATGAATACATTAAGTACAAATGAGTAGGTATGTACCTTGCATTTGGATCTCAATCAATTTGACAGTGGAATTCAGTAATCTTTATTCACATTCAAAACTATAAAATTACCTTCCGAACATAAAGAAATAATATATATATAATATAATAATAATAATAATATAATATATAAATAATGTTAAAAAGAAATCGCACATGAATAGCTTTTAAATTGCATTAAAAGCATAATTATGAACAAAATAGTTTTTATGTGCTCAATTAAAAAATAGGATTATTATAAAAATAACTTTTACCTTAATAATTTAATATAGTACAGTTATTTTATTGTCATAAAAATTTTAAAAAAATATTAATAACTTCCAGAGACTTGTTTTTAATATAATAAAAAATCTCAGAATTATTCCCCTTTTGCATTTTGCCTTGATTACTTTTCTAACTAAGTAATTAAAAGAAACACAATTTAATTAAAATTTGTTTATGTGTACCTTTTTATTCTTAAAAAAATAAAATAGCTATTTAATGTATTTGAAAAAACATATAAGAGTTTATTTAGTTACCTTAAAGAAGTATTTAAAAATGAACTCCAATTGCAATCTAAAATCGAAGAAATATTAAGCTGATAAAATGATAAATTAAAAAAATAAAGAATTAACCAATAAAACATCACAAAGAAAAAAATAAGTAATTCTGTAATTCTTAACTTATTAATTCTATAAGCACGCTCCGACTTTCATCGTTTTTAGCAGCACTTCACATTTTAGCATAATCAAAGTATTTTTCATCGATTTTTATTATAAATATTTTTATGCGAATCACTATATACTGTGTTTAAAAAACGTATTATAGACTAATAAATTCACATAAAAAATTAGCTATAGGAAATTATTTTTTAATCTCTCTCTCATTAAATAATTCCTTATATTAGAATTATATATATTCCATGTTTTTCCAGGGTGATTTTGATTTCGACTTTAGTAAGATGCAACACCTAATTCTGAATTTATAATTATTTGCTATGATTTCTAATTTAAAAATAACGATAAACAAAATGAAACTGTTTCGTTTTTAGTCTTATTTTTTAATTATTCCAAATAATAATATTTAAAAGAAAGAATTATTTGTGGCAGAACATCAATATTTTAAGTAATTTTAGGTTCATTCTGATTTTAATAAATGCGTTTAACGAATTTTGAAATTCAAAACTCCCAGTAGTGACTAGAAACTCCACCAATGTCATAATAGATTTAAATCAAAGTAAAGCTTTAATTTTATTAAAAAAAACTGTAAATATAAGCAACAATTACTGTTTAATGAGTGTTTGTAAAGATTAATGAAGAGCAAAAAGTCGAATTGCTGGATTTTCTTCATTTCCAATGAAGCATCCTCTTTAGTGAGCGTACCAACACTAAGGTAATTTATATACTGCGGTTCAAATAAATGCTCGATTTTGTGATGCTTTAGTTTTCTGAACAAGTGAATCCTTCAGCTTTGTCAATTAACAAAAGCAAATCAGTTCTTAGTCTCCCTAAAGATGAAAATAGCTAAGCTAAAACTATCCAATTTAATCACTCACATGGCTGCAATTAAGCCAAAGTGCGCTAATCATTCGCTTTATGTGTGAAAAGTCTTTTAAGAACGTTCCTAATTGGCAGTAATGCGTACAAGCCGGTAATTTGCATAAAGTAAATGATAAGAAGACATCAAGAGTGATGGTCATTTAAATAAGTAGAGAAGAAATAGTTGGAAAAATAAAGAAGTTTAAAACATCATCTCACGAAAGCGAATTTCAAGAAACTTTTGAAGACTGGATAAACTCCGTATGCATTTTTTCATGAATTCCGTGAAATAGACTTTACGTCGAAAGAAATTTAAAACCCGAGTACCTTTACCTTGCATACACTTAAAGTTTGTTTTAAATCCAAAGCAATGCCTCTCTAGGCGGTCCCATTTCAGATAAGACCTGAAGAATGTGTGTGTTGTTCTTTGGAGAATTCATTTAAACAACTGCAATTTTTGAAAACTATTAAAATTTTTGAGATCAGTTTTATCCATCAGTGATGTGAGTTATTAAATTGGAAAGGATCTCGTGTTCTTAAATATACAATTGATGAAAATAGAAAAACTTTATGTTATTGGAAGTTGCAGATAAAACTTTTATATTTAAAATTTTTGTATTACTGGAATTAAAGCAGATCCTCTGTAAAAGTTTCTAAAGGTAATGACTTAATTAAAGAGCATTTTACTTCTCTAGCTATCTGTACAAATTTGATTTTCAAAAGTAGTCTTCGATCTTTTATCATATATTTCCCTATTTAAAATTTTATATTATTTCTCTATTACGAAACTACACATAAAGCTTTAAAGTATTTTTTCTTTTCTTTTTTTTTGGGGGGGGGGGGGGGGGTGTTAAATTGTAAGTTAGGTAAATGGGAAAAATTCTGCTTTTTTTTAATATAATTTTTAATTTAATATAATTTTTAATATAATATAATTAAAGTACTCAGATTCGTTAAAGTTTCACAAAAAATATGACTTGAGAAATTTGCTTGGGAGCATATTTGATTTAAATTGTTTTAATATATGCTTTCTTTTTAATGATTGTTCTACTTCTGCCTAAATAGTCTTTAGTTGATAACAATAAAAAAAAACTTTATTCTCGACCTATTTTCAGAATAACTAAGACTTATAATACCTTGCTGTCAGAGATCAGCAACTATTCGTAATTTCCAGTTAAATATTCAAATTATATATGTAAATTCATTATTTTAAAACTGATGTCCGGAATCTTTTATGACAACTTTTATCGAGGACTTTGGTTTTCAAAGTAAGTTGTACTTTAATAATTGGTAAAACTGATCTTTTGTTTCTTTAATAAAGGAATAAGCACTTCAAAAAGGAAGAAGAAAATACCTATGAATTTAAACATATCCTAGAAAGCATATTATCTTTTAAGCTTTATATCAATGTATACTTAATTGTGTGTATACTTAATGTATCAATGTATACATAATTGTGTGTATACTTAATGTATCAATGTATACTTAATTGTAATATTGTGTGTTTTTTAAAAATAATTATACTTAGAGAGTGTATTCTCCGTGGAATTTAATATGATAATTTATCATTATTGACATTTTTATTTCACTTTATACATTTCTCATTATTCCATTCAATATTTCTACATTCCACGGATTCTTGTAATATTCATCAGTTTTTCTTTTTATTTATTACTCCTTATTTTGATTTACTTTTCCTTAAAGAAAAAATATTTAATTTACTTATTAAATTTCATTACATATTTACTTTTGTAAGCCTCATATCTTATATGTGTTGGGAAGTATAACGAGGATGGATCCTAGCACAGCCCACTTCTTGGCGTCTTTTTGAATTCTCGCCAAACGAGTGGCGATAACGTCGCCAATGTGGCAACCTAGACGGATTTTTATTTATTTTTATTTTATTTTTTATTATATTCATTTTATTTATTTATTTTTATTATTTATTTATTTATTTATTATTATTTATTTATTTATTATATTTATTTTATTTATTATTATTTCTGGCCTTCAAGTATTGTTTTTTTAATTGAAAAATAATAATAACAAATATTCAATTAGTAGTCAACTTGGTGAGATTTCAAATAAGTCGCCAAGAGGTGGGTCCATCTAGGATTTTACCTATAACGAGTTAGTCAAATTCCAAGAACACAACTTCTGAACAATATCAAAAATAATAATCAAATGCCTTATACAAAAATTATTCCACATACAAAAATCATCCCATATTTTCATTAACTGAATAAATACAACGCTGTGCTTTACAAACTACAATACATATTTATAAATATAATATTTTCATTCCAATATGTAGTTTACTACTCTAAAAATTATCATTAAATTTTTCTATCTGTTTGTGATATAGAGAATCGATTTAAAGGAATCCAAATATAATACTCTTTTTCTCAATCACAGCCATTTTAGAACAGTTTATTTCCCGCTATACTTCTCATAAAAATTCATAAACTGAAAATAAACGTAACCCCCTAACGGGAAAACCATTTTTAAATTTTTTTATCTTAATGCTGACTCGAAAACTGAGAAACTGACATCACAAAAAATTACACATGCTTTTATTCTCCATAAACTCTTCCTCAACTATATCATTTGACTTCTATTTTTAAGACTCGCAATACATTTAAGTTTAGAAAAAAAATCAACTCAAAAACAAAGGGGAAGAAGATACATAGAGTACGTTTCAAGAACAGCAACTTTGCATTTGGTTTTCGCAAGAAATAAGACTTTCTTTGACAGCCTTTTTATGTGCATTAAGTAAACTCTTCACCAAGAAAACACTTTTAGTTTTATTTAACAGATCGAATCCCAATTCTCCATGCAAAGAATTTAATCTACTTTCCGTTTTCGATGCTCCAGCATTTTCTTCTCGCCTTTTCTTCTCAGAATAAAATGAAAAAAAACAACCCTCCAAACAAAGAATGAAATCTGCCCTTTTTTTCTTTTTTCTTTCGAATACATACTAAATAGTTTTTCGAAGCGTGTGAACTAAACGAGAAGAGTTTACTTTTTAGAATAAGAATTCAATCGATGAAGCTGGGTTTTATCAATAATTTTATAACTTTTCATTTTGTTTTGAGCAAACAGAGACATCCCAGAATCAAGAGATATTTTATTTAAAATTTATTTATTAAAAATGTTTTTTAAATTTTTTTTTCTGGCAAAAACGTTATTAATTATCATTTTTCTGATGAGTTTTTACAAAGAAACTTTATAAGATAAAGCGCTTTCGATGCGTTTTTCATTTTTGAAATTTCTTTCAAGTAATAGATTTAATTAAAACCCCTCACAATGCCATGATAAAAAAATCGATATTCTTTTCCTTATCTGGGAGAAACTGATTTTAAATAATTCTTTAGTTTAAGTTTTATTATTAAACGACATTTCTCAAGTAGTTTTCGCTAATTTTCAGTGTTAACCATACCAAAATGAATGAAAGAATATTTTAAAAGAATGATTTCTTAAACATTTATTTTTCTAACATATATTATTAATTATATTTATATTAATTAATAAACATAAATATCTTGTTGCATCATACAAGTAGTTACGGAAAGAAAGAGAATTCTTCTTTTATTTTTAGATTAAAGCGGAGATAATTCTGAGAATCTGCGGATATATGTACTAAGTCTCTCTAATTTTGAAAATATGTCGGGTTAAGCTTTAATAAATCCCTTTTAGAGTATGAATTTACTTTAAAAATGCAATTAAAAATTAACTGAATTTGCTTTGCGTATTTAATAAAATTGGATATATTTATGAAAGTTAAGTCAGTGTAATTAATCCACGTGATGTTATAATCACTTGGTAAATTATCCGTGGATGTCACAGTCATGTGGTAAATAGCACATAGATGTCACAGTCATGTGGTATGTATGGCTTGGCCTTTAATATCTGATTGTACCTCTTCGTAATTAATTCTGTGAGTTCATTAAAGTTCTATTCTTTCATGTAAAATGAGCGATTGATTTCTAAATGTGTGTGTGATACATCACTTGGAGATAACTGGATACTCTACAAAGTAATTGGTGCTTTTACTAACGTGTAACATGAACGTTAAAAGGGGACTAAGTTATAAGGATTGTAATCTTATAATCTTACATCCTAAGCTTCACTCGTAGAACTTAGAAACTATTAGAAGTCTGGTTCTTCTCTTTGCTCTCATTTATTTGAACACGAGGCATAAAACACATGGATTTCAATCAATTTTATGACTAATCGATTTGATTTTTTTGGTGAATTGAAATTTAAAGAAAGTTTTAACGATTAATAAATTTGTTGATAGAAGTTCAAAATGTAAACAGTCTAAATAGGGATTTTAATTCTTTTAATGAATTGTTTTAATTTCTCTAAAATAGATCTCTAATTATTTAAATTAAACTATCCGAATCATTTTGAGGGCAAAAAAAAAAAAAAAATCCGTAAATAAAAGTTTCAACAGTAGAAAAGAGCAAAGGCAACAAAACAAGACTTTGATTGATGTGTTCAGTCAATGATATTTTAATACAGTACATATGTAGACAAAATGTGTACAACATTGCTTTTGTAGTCATTAAATTAATATTTTATAAACATTTTTTTTATTTTACTTTAATATTTTAATAGTGTTAATACATTGTATTGTATTACATACACTATAGGCTCTTATTCTTTAAAATCTGAACTTCAAATTAATTTAACAGGTGAGGATGAGAGATTTCGATGATCAGTTGAGGTTAAATGGGTTAATTGACAATCTCTTTATTAATACTACTTTTCTATGATAGAGAGCAGGTCCTTCTGCATTCATTATGTCATGGTAAATGCTGTTTCGAAAGAAATCGAACGAGAATTGTTATTGATAGGATGATTTTCGTGATTTATGTATAGTTAACTAAATTCCAAAATAGATTTTAAATGTTTCAAGATATCAGAAGTTACTTTGTGAAATATGTATTCACACTAAAAATGATCCAACAAAATAATAATTATCAAGTTTCTGGGAGAAAACATAAAATCAGCAAAATTTAATTGAACAGATTTCTGAGAACGAATCATGTTATGATTCATGCTAATTCATTTGCTAATATTCAGTAATTAATGTATTTTACATCCTTTAATTAGTTAATTTTTAGTTCTTACAATTTAAATAGCGTTTATTTATCTTATAAAAATATTGTGAACTCTATTTATGTATGTTTACTGATACAACTTATTAATAATTATGAACATTAACAAATAAACTCTTTAATCATTACTTTTTAAGATCATAACTTTATTTAGTACAATAAATCTTCTCCTTTCCTTTCATCAGGACGATGCAGCAATGGCTCACGCAGCTCTCTAAAACTTTATCAGAACCCGTTTAGTCTATAACTCACGTCACGTAACCGCATTAAACGCCATCCAAAAGAAAATAAATATTCAAATTATAACTTTTTAACTTTCGATCGTAAAAACCGACAGAGAGAGACTTTTAAAAAAGACTTAATGAAGCTACCTGGGTAAACGACGAAGACCACCCTCCGCGCAGCAATTAGAGAAACAGAACACGGGATCTTAAAATCACAGTCGCTCCCTGCACAAATTAGAAAATACCTGGGGAACAGGGAAGCCTTTTTCACCCCAATCCTCCCTCTCCTGATCAATATTTCCTTCTTTTCGTCGTCGAAACCCGATAAAGAACGGCGTTATAAATATTTTGATGTCTTCGCTTTCCGTTCCCTATTTAAATCACTGAAAGAACCACGGATATGGCGTCTAAGTCATATGACAAGAGTTCTTGGAGACGCGTTGGTACATCTATATCTTTGTGCTTGTATATCTACATGAATATATCTATATAATAAATATAATATTTTTTCTAGGTATGTGAGACTCTTCTATGCCTTTTGAATTATTCAAGATCTCTCGCCAGCTAAAAGGAGGCATCTGGCATAAGACTTCATCTGTGGATCAAAGATCGGCGGAGATAAAAAAAGCAGAACTTAGATTTTTTCCCCCTTTTCTGTCAGAGTATTTTTCTGTGAGTTGAAACCCTCAGAAGGAGTTTAGATTGTGAGTTCAGTAAATGTTGGAGGGCTGGTTCTGACACAACAGACAATGACTGAAACATGGCCATTTTTTTCCAGCCGTCCAGTTGACAGAAGGAGAAATGTAGGGAACTTACGTTAATGCCGCTTTTCCTGGGATTTTCGGGAGAAGTTATGTTTACTCAAATATTTGCGGGGTATATCTTTTACAAAGCACTCTCTTTCAACGCCTGATGAGATATTTATCAAACCTGTATCCTGTACAAGAGCTTAAAATTTTTATGTATTATAGGAATACGTGTAATACATTTGTGCTCTTTTTTGCATCTTTAAAGATTGAGAAATTTGAAGAGAACGCAGTGATTTTTTTCTCTTTCTTAAAACACTTTCATTCGGCGTCTTAAGAAATGTTAACACCAGAAAAAGCTTCAGAGTCTACTATGTTATAGAAATTGATGTAATGTATTTGAGCCTTAATTATTATTTATTTATTTTATTTCATTTATTTATTTATTTTTGCTTTTTTTTCAAGATATTAGGTAAATTGAAAAAGAGATTGCATTTTTTTCCCAATTCTAAATAATTGTGGGTTTTTTACGTAAACTTAGACATTTAAAAATCACAAAGAAACCCTAAAACTTTTGAAATATTTGATATAGGACAGAAATTATTTTCAGGATTATTTTTCTCTATATTTATTAAACGATGAAATTAATGACATTTGAGTGAATGACATGTTCATATTTAAAAGTTTCCCTCCAGAAAAAGCCTCTTTTCTAAATTAAGTTTATAAGGAAATAATTCATCAAGGAAACTGTGTGATTATTTCCTTTACCTACAATTAAACATTATACCATAAATTAAATTCTTGAAATTTTGTTTTGTGCCACAAATAATTATTTTCTTTTCACAAAATATTTCAAAATTATATATTTTAATTCCAATTTTTATTTTTCAAAAAGTTGAATAATTCATCAAATGAAGATAATAATAATTCTTGCTATTAATTAAAATAATCTTTATTTAGTAATCATGCTTTTCTACAAATCGTTAAATATTTTCGATTTATTACACATCCTAAAATTATATAGTTTCATAATTTTTTTTCAGAAATCTTGCACACTAAAAAAAGGTTTAAATATTTTTTTCAGCTGAAGAACATAATAATTTCGATTACAGAAAATAAAAACATATCTGAATTACTCTAAATGATTATTAAGCGCTAAATGCAATTAGTCTAATGGATTTTTTAAATTCTTAAACTGATATGTGAAACAAGCAAACAAATGCCAAAAATGGAATAATGTTTACTATTATAGATAAAAATTGTTAGCAAGTGCAAAGAGAAGAAAAAATTACTCTTTGTTGCTAATTATTGATTTAATATTTGCTGTTAACTATTTATATTGATTTTAAAAAAAATTTTAGCAAAGAAATTTTAGTTAAAAATGCTTATTTCTGCAAATTATACATATTTCTGAGTTCTAAAATTTAGGCTCACAATTTACTTTTTCAGATTTTTTCAATAATTTCTTGCACTTATTTATTCATTATTTTTGCAAACCTTAATTTGATTCGGCAGCTTTAAGTTACAATCTTTAACAGCTCAAAAGAAGCCCCTAATCAGATTCTTTATTTTATACAAAAGAAAATACCCCTAAATCAGATCAATTATTTTATACAAAAAATATTCTGAAAAGAAAAACAGTTAAAAAAAATGCATGTTATGACGAGATTTAAAGTTCTTCATTATCTAAAAATCTTTTTCTTTCATTTTCTTAATTCTCGCTGTGAAGATATGGACATCCAACCTTTTGAAGCCACACATTTCTCACAAATCATTAGACTGCAGAAAATATAGTAGTAAATATTCCTGCTTCACCTGAATGAAAATGCGCTGACACCATTAGACCACATGTATAGAAAGACCACATGATATGCTTGCAAATGTCAGATAAATATCCAAGAAGTGAGGAATGAATGAACTGAAAGAAATCCTGAATGCCATTTGTTAGAAAAGGACAGCATACTTACGAATCTAATTATTTGATGCTGGTTCAATAAGGCAATTATCTGATACGTGTGTTCGTAGCTCTACTTGCATATAAATATATGACTGGACTATAGTTTATAAGTCTTCTGTACGCTTGAGTTACGTGACAGGAATTTTTCTAACTGGGAAAGAACACAAAGTTTCTTCTTGCCAGAGCACAGTATTACAGGACATAGCAAAATCAAAATTGAATTATTTCCATGGTTCATAAGTTAACTTGAGAAAAATTTTAATCAGATTCATGGTGATACAAATGGAAAAAAAATCTTGTCTATATTGATCACTTCAGCCATTTTTGATGAAGATTTATAATTGATTAGTTACATTAATTAAAGTGATCAAATCATTTATCAAAACCATTGATTTCTGTTGATTTGGAAAAATAAAAACTGATTAATTAATTTAATTAACATCAAGTTTTATAGATTCAAATATTTTAGTCAGACTTTTTTCGTTTCTGGTACATTAATACAAAGATATATAATGCAAAAGACAAATAATTATTTACGATATTGTAATGTAAAAAATTCGTCCACGTGATATTTCGCAATATAAATTTAAAATATTTGTCCGGTCTTGTAGGAGTAAAAAGAATATGATATCACTAAATAGTGTAAGACAACTGACATTTAGGTGTTAGATGATATATACAATAGCTTTTGTCAAGTGAGTATGACAATACATGAATTAAATCCACACTTTTGCTTTTGATAATTGATTTATTGTTATTAAATATAAAAAAAGAAATTATTAATATAAAATGCTTTAAGTGAAATAGGATAAACAGATTGCATAGAACTTAGATGTCATTTATTCATAAAATATAAACGAATGCACATTTACGTACAGATAAAAGAACCAATTCATGGGCCTAATATCTAATATCCGGCATACATATAAGTTAAATGCATTATTTATAATTGATGGATAAAATTAAAAAAGAGATTTTTATTTAACAAGGAAGCAAATCAGCAATATTAAAAAAATCCATTATATATTTTCAGGAAAAATTATGCTTATATGCATTAAAAGAATTTATACATTTCTTACATTCAAAATGGATTACATACTATCAGCTAAAAGCCATTTTGCTTAATTCTCAACAATTTATATTTTAACATGTTAAGATGAATAATAACAGGATGCATATTTTGAATGAGTGTAATAAGGTTTTATGATGCTTACACAGTTTTGTATTAAATAAAGCCTCTCCCCCCCTTTTTTTTCTTATCTCTATTACTTAGAAGGCGGTATTCAAGTTAATCCTGTCATCTATTTTGAACATTTCCAAGAAAGTACTTACGCGGGAATTCAAAATATTAATTCGAAATATTTTTATATAATCCACGATTTCAAAAACGAAAATTCTACAAAAAGCAAGTTTTAAGAAATCCTACACTAACCACCCGCTGTGTGATAACGTCAGAAACAAAATACATTTTCCAAAAGAAAGCCCCCCCCCCTCCCCACTTTTTTTTATTTATCCTTTACGAAAAAAAATTTTCAAAGGAAAAAAAATAGCATGAATGTTAAAACTAACGTTTTGCAATATTTCATAAATGTACAAAGCCAAATTACGAGCTTGGTGCTTTCAGGAGAAATAAGAAATAAAAAAAAGTACCGTCATTTTACGTAATGAGAATGCGGGGAAAAAAAGATTGCTTCCCTTAGAATGGAAACAACACAAAAATAATGCTGTAATGTTTTTGCTCGGCAGTTTCCCTTCACGTTCATTTAGTTTTGATTCAAATACGCGTTGTTTTGTATTTTCCACGCTTAGAAACTGGTTAAAAAAGGATTTCTTATCGTTTGATCTGAAAAAAGTAGAAGTAAAATTGCAGATAATTTATTAGAAGATGTAATGAAAGACTTATGCTATAGTTACTAGAATATTTAAGAACAGATACTTCGTTGAGAGATATTTTTAACAATGCTTTCAAAAATATGTTTCTTCGAAGATCACTTGCTCAAAAAATAAGGTATTTCGAATCAGGAATTTTTACCTTGTTTTTACTATAACCACAACGGAAGGAATTAGTTTTTGATATCATTTGGTGCTAAACTTCTTATTGTTTTGTAAAAGTTATTTCTTTTCGTACATTTTAAGGCAAATACTTTTTAAGACTTCATATAAAGCTAAAGAATTTTTTAAACACTCTTTAAGGAATTTATTATTTTTAATAATTCAAAATATTTTTAAAAATTAAGAACATAAATTTGTTTCTAAACCGAGACTTTGATGACTCTAACATGGCTTTTTAAAATATGATTAAAAAAACCAGCGGCAAAAAAGAGAAGATTTTTTAAATTAGGTATTTAACCTTATTTCCAGCTATCCCAAAAAGATCTATAAACGAGTTTTAAATTTTTTTTTAAGTTCTCTATTTTGAAAAGAAAGATGTTTTAAACAATAAAAAAAAATCATGAAAAGTTATTCTTCAATAGAATCCAGTTGAATAAGTTTTATTTTATTTCAGTAATACTTATCATACAGTAAAAAGTAGTACTTCTTTTAAATAAGAGTTTGAAAAAAATACCTTTTGAATTTCTAAACTACAGACGCCATCCTTCATTATTATTGAATGTTAAGTAATCAAAAATGTGAAACTCGGACTTAAAACGCAACTAGAAACTTCTTAGTGTTTTTCAGATAATTTAATTATCTGAAAAATAATTTATATATTTTTAAAAATATATATATCTTGAAAAATCGTTTAATTTTTCTTACATTTATTCTCATATACGTATCTCAAGAAAAGTAGCAATTGGAAAAAAAATAACTGACACCTATTATCATGCATTTAATAACTCTAAATAAATTTTAACTAGAAAAAAATGGACAAATTGATTTAATTTTTTACTTAAAAATTCCTTCTTCAAGTAAATGACTTATTAATCATTTATTATTTATTCCGGATGAAGAAAAAGAAAAGTAAATATGTAATCATTTGGCTGAAATTTAAAATTTTTCGAAACATTTCAAATCTGGTGAGACAGAGGACCATCTAAATAGTTATTTAAAATTTTTCAAATCAAAAATTGATCTTAAATATTTTAATATTAAAATGCAACCATGCATTCACTCGATATAATTTATAGCGAAAATTAAATCGAGCAAAAAATAACGTCAAATAACTAGAATTCGTTACGACTGGATACTATGAAGGATATAAAATGGCCAAACATTAAGAGGAAATAAAATTAATAAGAAAATGATAAGATATCAAACAATTATTAATCTATGCAATAAAAAAGGAATGTGCTGGAAATGTAATTTTCTATAATGAAGAAAGAGGTCAATCGGAATAGTTTTTAAAAAATTTTCAAAAACGAAACTGTGCGCCACGCAGAATTCAGCAAATCACTTCAAAATTTGTGATTCAGCGTGATTTTCCTTAAGATGACAATTGGGATTAATCATCATCAAGGACTGATGATAATCCAATAATGATTTTTAGTGCTCCCAATTTCGGAGGTCCACTAATTACTTGATAACTGCTTGATAAAGTGAAGAGGGATTCCTTTTCGCCAATTAATTGAGGAAAACTAATTGCTCCCAGAAATTGCTGAATTCAGTAAGCGCTATACACTAGTGTATTAAAGCAATACAAAACTGAAGTAAAAGTTAGAGAGATAAGAGTGTAAATTTAAAACATTTGCACAAAATATAATTGAGTTTAGATAGTAAGAATGGTTCTTTCATTTTTCGAAACTAGGAAATGTGTTATTTTAATGCTCGGAAAATTTTATTATGATACTTCACTATAAGTACCTCATTATCAGTTAAATTGAGAACGGAACAATGTGCATATATTGAGTGTTTTTAAGAATACGAAATTAATGCTCAATTAGATTGCTTCTGCGTTCTCAAGTAATAGTATTATGGTACTTAAGTTGCAAAATACTTACTCGGTAACGAGTATAATTATATAGTTAAAGACAGCTATTTCGGAACAAAATTTTAGCAGAACTATTTTTAATTATCATTATGAGTTATCATTGGTTTCGTAATTAAGAGTCTATATGTCCACAGCATCATAGTCCATATTTTATCATAATTAAATTTTGTATACGACAAACTCTCACTGAATAGCTTAGATCATTTATGAGTCTTCTATAATTAAATTTATCGCATTTAATATATGAGTTATAAAGAGCGAAGTATGGATGTAACTGGATATATATAGTAGCTAAATAATTAAAGTAACTATACAAGGGTTATCAAAATTAATTTCCGATTAGTTCATTTTACGGACCATTAGTCTTGCAGTCAGGTAATTTAATTTCATATAAAGGGAATTGTTATCTTGGATAACATGAATGAAATTGCATGATATTATATATATATATATATATATATATATATATATATATATATATTAGGCGTGGAAATGGTGGTGGTGGATAAAATTATCTTTTCGTTATAACTTTCTTAATTTTGAAGATAGAAAAATAAATCCAATTAGCCAAATTAGTTCCTCAATAAGACTAACAACTTTTGTATTTTTAAGTTTTTGATAACTAGATTATCTTAGAAGTTAGGGTCTGAAAATTGATTTTCAAGCCCTAATTTTGACTGTTTGTAACATCAATAATTTATGTTGCAAGATAGTAACTTAGATGTAAAGGAATCTACTTTTGCTTTCCAGTTGGCCGAGAGGAATTTTTTTCGTTCGTCTATCTTACTGAGGTGAGTGCGTCGGTCGAGTTACAGGCCATCTCAAATACCACAATACAATCTTTAATCCTTACTGGACGTGATTCCAATAAAGATATTTTCAAATTTGAAGAAAATCTTAACCCTTTACTTAAGAAAGAAAAGAATAAAGCTATGGTTTAAAGAGAAATACACACACACATGTAGATACCGCGTTCACCCAAATAAATCGGTAAAAGGTCAATAAAATCTGAGGAAGAAATATTTATTTACTAAAATATATTTAAAATTCATTATATATTTTAAATTTAATTAAAATATGTTTAAAATTAATTAAATATAAGTTCTAAATGCATTCTTTGATTTAAATTTAAAACCTTAAAGCATCCAGATATTAAGATTCTGAAAAAAATTATGAGTTAAAACAGCATTAAACTAATACTGCTATTACATATTTGAAATACTTTAATATCTTTAATTATAAGAACAAAACAACAGTCACTGTTTCAAAGCATCATAGCTATTATCGTTTTTTCAATAGGCGAAGCATACTTTTGCGACAGCCCCATTATTTTTACTTATATTTCGAAAAATAGGATAACTTTAAAAATTCCTATAAGGCAGCTGCGTTTATAAATTAATATTTGAAACGTATGCCTTTATGGAAATACTACTTATAGGAATCAGAAGCCGGAACTTTTAACCTTATTTTCCACAAGCATTAGCGTGATGCTGAACATTTCCTCTCATGCAATTATGTTTTCTTTCAACATCCGCCCGATTCATAACGCAGGAAGTTACACGAATATAAGAACTTTTGTGCAAACTGGGACTTTTACATCGCGTGTTTATAATTGAATTGATACTAGATAAATATAATGGAGGCTTGGTAATTAATTGTTAATCATAATAGCTGTCGGCGATCTGTTGTGAATAAAATTTATCGCTTTGATGGGCATCCACGTGTTGTCTACGCGTAACGACACTTACCGTTGGAACATCTTCATGCAAACATTAGAATACAAAAGCTGTCTTTTAAATCTTCTTTTTAAATAATAGGAAGCAAATAAAAACTGAAATCCTGACAAAAATAACGAATAAGTTCCGATAGAGAGATTATCATTATTAATGATATTTATCAGATCATAAATGTGAGATTTCCTATCCCATAATTGTACCTCCTATTTTCGGGGATTTGTTTTCCCTTTTACTGTACAACTTCCTGTAAGCTTTTTATTTTTTCTTTAAAATGATAATTTTACTCAATATTTACGTTTAAGTTGAATTAATTTTGCGAAGAAAAAAAATGTGATTCATAGGCAATACTATAACAGGAGAATCCGCCAAAGCGTATTGAACAATTGAGGCGCGATTTTAAACTGCCCGAGGCAAGAAGGTAAATAAAAAATAATTCATTATTCGACAGAATTTTCTTTTTAATTACGATTATCATTCAATAGTTGATAAAAATTAAGGTATTATACGTTTTGCTTAGACAATTATTTGATTTAATTTACAAATGATTTATAACACCGGATAATTTTTCATATAATGGATTATCTTAAAAATTACGGCTGAAATAACATAAATCAGTTTTATTTATATATTTTTACTCATATATTTCTCTTATTTCAAATTTTTTTGGCAGATTTTTACTGATGTTTAAATTTTTTAATGTAATTATTATAATGAATATACATTGTGATGAAAAGCATTAATCTTTAAAAATAGCTTGTCAAAATGTCAGTCTCGAAGTTTTACAATTAAAAAAAATATATCATTATGTCTTCCAAATGTGCTCAGTTTACAACCAATTTTCCAAATTTTACTTCTAGAAGTCATCAGAAAAAATAATTCATTTCTCATTCTGTTTCTGACATTTTTCAGTAATCTCAATTTATTTTTAAGAATTCTTAAATCTTAAAGGTATCTAATAAATATAATTGCAAATCTGTATCTTCTAATTTCTATGGTAATGGTAAACTATCTATAATTTCAACAGACTTCAGTTTAATAGAAATATTTGTCTTATATTTTAGAGAAAAAAAAAATTTATTTTCACAAAGAAACAAGATAACTAATATTTATGGTTTATTAAATTTTCAGAAAATAATTTAGCTCAAATTGCTCTTTCTGCTATTATTATCTACGATCCTTACATTTTTTTTGTCTGAAAACAAAATTCTCTCCTGTTCTTCAGTCTCATAATTTCGAATTGGCATTCATAAATGACATTTATTATTTCAAACTATACTTAAAATATAGATTTGTATGTTTGATTCATCTAATGAAGAATGACGAAACATTATAATCAGAGCAAGCTCAAGTTGACTTTATGTAAAAAGCTACGAGTAATCGAATCTGACAAATGACATAACACAGAACTGCCACCTTCTCTAGATAAACCTAATAACATAGGGTATTGTAAGATATCTCTTCAATGTTTCATATTCTGAATGCCGTATAATGTCGTGAAGATATAGTAACAACATTATAGGGCATTTTATGTCATAACAAATTAAACCGCTTTCATTTGATAGATTTTCATGACGCAAAAATATTTAAATTAAAATTCAACCCAAATTTTTAAATTGCTTTTAAATACAATAGTTTTTAATATTTTAAACAACACATTTTTCAATACTTTAAATGCCTTTTTAGTTTATTCAAATCGACGTAACAACACGCTTCGTAGATTTCGCAATACTTCTAACTTGAATTATTAATAAAATTGTTTCAATAAAAAAAATCATTCTTTTCGAATGACAAATAAAGATAATGAATGTTTTCATCTCTATATTATATTTAATTGTCTTTTGAACTTTTTAAAAAAACTAACCCAATTCTATTACGCAACAAGGAATTCGTTGATTTGGGAAGTACAAAGAATCCTTTGTTTATCGCCATTCCTACACTCCATTCTTTGATTGCCACCCAGGTACTAACGATCGCTATCACAGCTTAGTAGAGTTTTGGCAGCCTTTGTGTTATTTGCTCTGATTCGAGCTGTGATTGATCCAAATCTCAAGATACAAATTGACCTTGTAGGAGAACACGCACTTCCTTCAGAATCAATGCAGTAGCTTCTTATCTCGTTCGACAGGAATGACATCTTAGATTAAGACCGAATCCCTGAGGGAGTAATGAGGATGTATGGAAGCACTAATGAATCCCGTGGGTTCAGATTAAAGACGTTTCCGATGACAATCCGCAACACTTTACTTATGGATCGAAACCTGTGAAAAAGAGGATGAGATCCAGAAAATTAGGTCGAATGTGGAAGGCTGTCATTAAAATATCAGGAAATGTCTGAGATAAACTGTACCGTTTCATTTTTTGAAAGTCAACTAAGTGGTGTCCCAGAAGTGATCAGAAAAATAAACCTTGCACCAATACTGTAAAAGTATATACTATTCACAAATAAGTAGTTTACCATAACAGTAAAAGCACTATTCAAACTTTTTTTTAAATTTTGTATTGTAATAAAAGACATGACATAATTGCCATTCACCCTCCAACCTCGAGAAAAAATTTTACGCTATCTGTATAAAATAGTAAGTTATTTTTTTTTTTATCGAATAAGTATAAATAACGTTACTCAAAAAGGTTACTTTTGTTTTTTGCATTAACAGCGTGTTACTGCCTAATTGTGTGTCGGGATTTCCACATTATCAGAGACAAGAGGATTCTGTATATGGAGTTGTTTCAAGCAACTCTCGCAATATCAAGACACATATAACTAAGAATAACATTTAGCTTCTAACTTCACGTTATCTTGCGATGCACTTCGATGTCACTTTCTTTTTCTTGCCTCAGAATGCGCAATCAAGTCGAAAGTTAAATCGATCCGCTTATACATTTGACGTGAATATGAACTGGCCCATTAAAAAGGTGGAAAGAATAGGATTTCTGTTACATTTTATAATTGTTTTGAATGTTTTGGAATTTGAAAGAATCTAGATTCATTTCAAAAATTTTTAAAAATAACATAGGACTTCGTTTTGCCTTTAATATATATTTTTTCTTTTCAGCGAAAAATTCACCCAGATAAAATTTCTTGAAATACAAATAATATATTTATAAAAGGGCGAATGAGAAATAAAAGAAACAACCATATTTAAATATACCCGTTGCCCACTTTAATCATGGCCTAATATTTTTTTTCTAAACCATTAGAAATAGGAATATACTTTAAGCTCGGAAAAATGCTTTAATAAGGTAACGAATTTTATTTTATGTTGTTTGAGTTGATAAGCAAATTATGGAAAAAATTACGGATTCTAGCTTCAAACATGGATTTCTTATCTTGTTAGTCAGATTTAGTTGAATAGTTTTAATACGCTAACATTTTAAATATAAATAGTTACACTTTTCTGAGACTACAACTGACCTAGTTAAGAATTCTTAGTATCATCAGTTAAGTTAATCAAAAGCCTTCTTGGTGAAACTCTCAGCGTTGTCTGGTGGATCTTCTTTAATGGTGTTACTGAAATGGTCTATAATCGCATAATTATCTCCAAAACGGTTAGTTTTAGATGCATAAGAGTGTAACTTTTTTGTTTATAATGTTATTGTGTCAAGAATATTTTATTAAATATTATTAATAGGACTGAAGGAAGGCATAAAAATAAGACTTCTTTAATAAATAAATTTGTTGTTAAAACAACATAAAATATAATACTTAACGTCATTTAGAATATTTTTCACTCCGGAAGTATATGCCTATTTTCCATGGTTTAAAAACTGATTATTGCTACCCAATTAGAGAGGACGCCCTGCATATATACTTATATGTCCTGTTCTTAAAGTTTATTTTCGCAAAAGTATAATGTATATCATATATCTAATCCATGTTTGGAATTCAATATGTTATATAAAACTATTTCATCGCTAATTAAAGAAAAAAAGAACAAAAGTACATTTGTAGATTTAAAAACAAACAAACATAATCTTTATCCAAGATTTATTCTTTAAAAAGAGTTCCTTTCCTTTAAAGAATTGAAACCTTTCAATATTAAATGTTTTAAATACATTACTACTAAAATTCTCCTTTATAGAACTAAGATTTTAATTAAAATCCACATTCATATAATGAATAAATTATAACAATGTCTAAATTTACAGAAAAATTTTCTGGTAAATTTATTTACTTCCTTTTCATTTCAATATTCGTATATTTCATAAGAGAAAGAGAAAAGAAACTGCAAATCAAAGCATAATATCATATTCTAAATCCAAAATAAACTGATATTTTTCTAAAATAACAATTATAATTTTATTCAGTAAAAATGAAATAAAATTGAAATATAATAATTAAATAAATGAATCTCGAGAGGGATTTTTTAAACTTGGAAACCTTCCAAAATGTTACTTGCTTGGATCGGATGCTATCGCACAAAAATCGGATGCATACACTACCAAAAATGCTATCTACATTCGTCGCATACCCTCAAAAAGGTTTCTATCACTGTCTGCTCGAATTCTGTCGGTGATTTTCAACTCGCAGTTTTCTACTGAGCTACGATTTATTACGAAAAGCATTCTTGCCATGTCAAAGAACGATGGGAAAGGAATGCTTTCATTCTCTTCGAAGCCTTAAATTTATTTTATGTGAAACTGTCAGCATTGTGATTTTATATGTCATATTTTCCATTTTATGTGTCCTTATATTTCTTTTATAGTTTTTAGGGTTTTTAGATTACCTACATTTGTTAAGTGATTTAAACCCATCTCTGTTGCATTTCATCTTTCAGTTTGCTGGTATATATATATGCTTGCAAACTGAAGACTTGTAACAAACGAATTTAATGTGTGTGTGTGTGTGTTAGGTAACAGTTCTTGTATAGAAAACCCTTGAAATAATTTTTACTGGTTTGAGAAGTTAAAATGTTATTAAATTCAAATTAATTTGGTATATATATATATATATATATATATATATATATATATATATATATATATATATATATATATATATATATATATATATATATATATATATATATATATATATATATATATATATATATATATATATCCAATTCAATACTATTATATCAATATTTCAAATTAATTAATGCAATAATATCTATATTTCAATCCAATTCGAAAAGGGACAATTATTTATTTATACATTAATCATTATTACAATTAAATTAATTAATGCAATAATATCAGTATTTCCATCCAATTCGAAAATGAGCAATTATTTATTTCTACAACTTTTCACAGATGAGCTCACAGAATTCGAAAAATTATTAAATCGTTGCTTAACAAGCAACAACATCCTGTCTCAACATCCCAAGCTTGACTGGAGGAAGAAAAAAACTGAATTTTTCGTAATCAAAAGTAAATATTTCTAAATTTTTCTTCATTCCTTAGATGAACATGAGATTGCATATTTATTTATGTTTGAAGTGAAAAAAAAACCCCAGAAATTTCATTATTGGTTTTTTTCTCTCTCTCATGACTTATTAGTTATCACTTATTAAGTGACGATTTAATTGTCTTTGAAATTCTGAGAAACTCGTCCATGCCAAGTTAAACAAATAAATTTTTGTTCATTATTGTATTGAATTGAAGTACAGAAACTTTGGTATTGATTTTAATATTAAAATAATTTTATTGAATTGGAGTACTAAAATAATTGCATTGAATTGTAAGAATATCGAAGTGAATCAGAGCGAAAATATTTATGCATGTTATAACTCTTAAGAAGGATCTCAATGGAATATTTTCCAGTGTAATTTTTTCTTTTACTGTTTTTTCGTCGTTATGAGGTTGCTTTTCTGGGATATATTAAAATTTCAGAGGAAATTATTCCTCCACCCAAGATAAAATCTATTATAACATATATTTTCAAAACTCATTAATTAACGAAGCAACAATTTGTTCCCACTTACAATTAAATTCATATATAGTATAATTCAAAAAACTTTTATCCCTGAAATTCATTTGAATAAAAAAATATATATAATCTATGAGTTTGTAATAGCAGATGCATTTTATTACAAGTCACGAATATTCAGAAACAGTTACTCTAAAAGTTCACTTGATCCAAATCTCGCAAACACAAGGCAAGCCCTTTTCATTCTGTCCTTTGTCTCCCATACCCTGTTTTTCAGATTTACCCTACCTAGCAAAGCAGAACTGCTGTCTTGTCGTCCACCCTGACGTTAGTTCTGGCAAAATATGAATTGCTTATTAATATTTATAACCGGCTATGAATTGATAATTTCACTACGCATAACTGCCTCATTACTTTGCCTAGGCTCACATAAAAGTGGAACGACTTGTGAAGGCTGGAAAATACTTTCAGTTCTACTAAGCTGCCGTTTAAATCTCCCGCACATCTTATCTAATGCGCCATTTCAGATATTCAAAAAACCTCGGTATTTTAAAGTGATGATCAAAAGAAAAAAATGAGATTCATATCCGGTTGCCATCCGTAGCAGGGATGTAATAAACTGGCGAGCGTGAAAATTGATTTATTCGGTATGGCTTTCCAAGGAAAAGTTTCGAATTAAAACGTTTCGTTAATCCATAAATTATTCAAACGTTAAAAAATATCATTATATTTTTTTAACTTGAGATTTATCTTCTTTTCGTTGAAAAAAAAAGAAAGAAAGGACTCTCTCTTTCAACAAGTGATATGCAGTTGCTTCAGTCGGTTTTAGTTACATTTAAAAATAGAATGATAACGCAAGTTTTGAGTTTGAAATTTTTTTGTCGCTCAACTTAATTTTTCTTCAAAGATATACTAAATCAAATGTATAAAATGTTTTATATTTTTACAGGAGAGTTAGGGGCTTTAACAATTTTTGAATTTATTTTTTATATTTCCAAATGTATTTCAAACGTATATATTCAAATGTATTATAATTGTTTTCTTTATTTCTTGTCTATTCATTCTTAATATATAAAAAATATTATATTCATAATATGTATAAATTCATAAAATATAAATTCAAAATAATATATTTTAAAACATTCAATAATTTTGTTGATTTGAGCACAGGAATATTTTTTTTTCCAAATCTAGTCGATCGTTGCAATTTGTCCTGGACATTGTGCAAGTTATAGGAATTAAGATAACAATATTTAAAATTATTTTCTCTCTAACATCTTTTATTCATTAAAGAATATAACAAACATTTGGTCATTATTATCACTTGGCATAAATATAATAAATGATATCAAGTGTTTACAGTAAAATGAAGATAAGTAAGCACTAACCCATTCTGCTTTGTCAATATTTCGGGACTTGGTTGCCTTTCTAAGCTGTTCCAACGTACACTACATCCGAATAAGCCCCCCGCCCTCCACGCCAGTCCAGCACGCACATCTGCAGAGAGAGTGCCAAGTCAGGAGATGTTCTCGTCGTCTGACTGCAGTTTAAAATTACGTGTCCTGTCTCAAAATCACCCTAATTTCGAATTAAAGCAGGATACTAAAATGCTATATTATAATACATTATCAAAGCAGCTTATTTTTAACAATCTGTTCACGAGTTCAAAATATTCTTCATCGTCCTTTTCTCTTTTGGGTTTTTATTATTAAACCTTCCCTTTATTATATCTTCTTTTTTTAATTTCTTAGTAATTATATTCATCATATTCTTTTTCCACAGCCTGTTTGTAATGTGGATCAATTATGATGATTCTTTTATGTGAGCCTCTATGAGATATTTTTTTGGGAAAATACATAAAAATAGAACTGATCTTTAAAGATGCATGTTAATATTTAAAACAGACAACCTAATTTCATGAATCAAGGATAAATAAAGAAAAATCTTGCAACTTCTAACATGCTAAACTTGCGGCGAGATTTTCTTCAACTTGCTACTTTGCATAATTTTTGTTGATTAGACATTTAGACATTTTTGTTGATTAAAGAAATATTGTAATTAGACGAAAATATAGTAAGTTTTTAAAACTTAATAAGAAAGAAATAAGAAATTTACTAAATACATATATTTATTAAAATTATCAAAATTTACTAAATATTTTTTTATTTGTCAACTAGAAAAACTGATCACAATACTTCACAACTTGTTTCGTCTGGACACTAGCGAAATAGGTTCCTTCATGACACTTGTCTAATTTAAAATAAAGGATAAATTTTAAAAATGACTGCTTAACATGTCGTGTTACAACTTCCCCTTGGCTTACCCATTTCTTTTAATAGTTAAATCGAAATGATTGTTTATGATATTAAAATAAGAAATTGGATAATCCCGTTATGATAAATAGATTTCAAAAATACTCACGAGAAGCTCCTTTTTAGAATAGAGTATATTATTATTTTCGTCTGCCAAGAAACGTAAACATTGTTTAACTCCATGAAAGAGCACTTATAAGAAGCATTAAAATTCATTTTAAAGCATTAATGCTAGAGAAAATATGCAATTATGCAGTTAGCAAATTGGTAAAAGATACATTAATTAAATAATTTTAATGTTAAAAATAACTTTTACTCATAACATAATTAGCTGAAAAATAATTAATTATAAAAATAATCTTTGATTAGAGGATTTTCATTATTTTTATCGAAATGATGTTAATTAAAAAATATATTTATACGTTTATTACATGGAACATGTGTTTGTGGAATATTTTTAAATATATTAATGTTAAAATAAAAAGTCAAGAAATATAATTTTTTTAATAATGTCTCAAAACACGTTCTTTATTTGAAAATATATGAACAAAATAATGTGCTATAATGATATCCATTTTTAATTAAATTGATCAATTAAATTACATAACATCTATGATATGACATGTTCTAAAAATATTTCTTTATAATTGTAAAACCTGTTTATCACACGAACAACGATTTATTTTCTAATTTGCACCGCCGAATATAAATCGACTGAAACATTAAGCAGAAATTGCTTTGTTTCATAAATATTATAGATAGCATTTTATATGACATTCAGTGCTAAACATTCGTACAAACCTCTCAGCTATTGTTTATTACTAGATGTGGAGCTTTAATTAAAAACCTCAGCATCTCGTAATCTCCGAAAGTTTAAAATTTATAATCATTTTTATATACATTTAAGCGATTAAAAACAAAATTATTCGAATATAATATTACATCGTGCTTTCACTATGCATTTGGTACTCTTAATCCTCGCAAAAATTACAAATTTAATTGAAAATACCCAAAGGAAACTTTATAATATAATGTAAATGCGGATTAGATATTATACGCTGTTTTACGTTCCACGGATTTTAAACATAATTGCGTAGTTAAATGACGAAGGAATACGATTAGAAGGAAATTGCGTGGAGCTTATTGGATTTGATCTAATTGAGTTTTAAAGTTATTAATTTAGATTTTGGTATTATATCGATATATTTCATAATCTAAGAACTAATCTTCCAATTAAATTGCTATTAAAAATAAATAAAATCTCTTTTTATATTTTCTCTGAATAACATTTAATCCAATAATCTTATCCCATTTGAAAAATAATTTGAATTGATTTCATGTTGATTTCACAATTTTTGTTGCAATTTCATGCCACGATTTATTAATTTAAAGTTTGCCTAGGCTGTAGGAATAATATGGTAAAATGGATTTATGGTAAGTCTTTCATATACAAATTATATATTACCCATAAGATTCAAGTGGAGTTTAAAATCTTTTACCTTCTTAAATATTTATTACAGAAAAATAATTTGTAGCAGCATTAGCAAATCTGAAGTACTTTGTCTTCTTTTTACTTAGAATTTTCTTTTAAATATTTAATTTAAATATTACTTATTTTTCAGTGCCGCTGCTGAACTACGCCAGTAAGCAGGGAAAGTAAATTGTATTTTTTGTTTAGCAGACATAAAATCTACTTCTACTATGCCCAAAGGAATTCCATATTCGAGTTTAAAAAAAATCGTGTAAAGATATAGTTCAAGAACGATAATGGAAAATAAGTAAATGGTAAGTAATATTTCAAAAAATACTACTATATGCTCCTAAAAAGAACTAAATATATCAAGCTCTTCTAGTACTTTTAGTTAAGGATACTTTAAATTGTGCACAAAACTTTATGGGAGCACTTAATACTCCCAAAGCAGCTTGCTACATTTTTGAATTTGTGGATTCTCCCCTACCAAAACCAAATTTTCAGCAAGGGATCGCTTAGAAGTATCAAATATAAAACGATAGAACCAGATTTTCTTGTCGCGTGAAGTAAAGACCATTATATGTGTGGCTATTTTATGGAGCACGCTTCCTTCAAATGTGTTTTATATGGCTATGAATACTAAGCATCCAGATTTTTTTTCAGTCCTGATGTCCTCTTGAGGATACTGTCAGACCTCCTTCTCCAAAACAATTACTTTTGTGTGAAGCACATAGGATAGATTCAATAGAAAGTATGGAATATATTTAACTGATTTTAAAGGAAGATTCTAACAATATAAAGGTTTTATGGTTTTTAAATGACTTTTTGTAGTGTGTTACCTATAAAGAATAAGTATCAATTAATCATTTTTAATGTATATACAGGATTATTTGCGTTATATAAAATCAGAAACGCACTCTTCACCAAGTTAACTGCCATTTGAGTTGTATTTAATTTACAGTACTTTTGACAACATGGCCTTGGGAAGAATATGTAAGTCATATATCACTTCACTTATTTCAAGATAAAATAGCAAAGCTCTACGAAGAAATTAATTTTACTATATGACTTAAGCTGCAAGCTTGACATTGTACATTTAGTTTTGTAGTTTAAGTAATCAGTGAATCTTACAAAAGATTAACTGTTTGCTGTAACACTAAAATAATAAAAATTAAGAGTAAGTAACTTTCTTGACTATTAAATTTATTTAAAATGCTTACTAGTTTATTTTAAATAAAATAATTTAGGATCGTTTAGCGTTAATTGTGAATTTTGATATAGTAAAATATTTTTTAGGAAAATTAAACTTTTTTAGTTTATGTTTTTTCATCTTTATTCTCCTTCCAACAAGAAATTGTGACAGAATGAAAAAAACAATATTTATCAACATTATTCCCATTAATAAACATCATAGTAAGTAATACATTTATATGGAAAGCCTTCAAAAATTGGATTACTATAAAAATAAAGGATTTTTGAATCAACTTATAATTATTCACATTTTTAAAAGCAGTAAGTTAGTGTTATATTTTTATTTTATAATGATCAACAATGAAATAAACGCCCACTATTATTTCAAATACATTTCATACTGATCAACTTCAAAAACAGTCCCAAGCCGTTGAGCGCTGTTGAGCACCCATCAAAATCATTAAATTCGAACTCTTTTTATTTTAGGAATTTCTTCGGATTCCTACGAGGCGAATATATATATATTACCCTCAGGAATTTCCCACATTTCTTGGAAAAAGGCGGCGAATGACAAAAAAGAAAGTGGAAAAAAATGTTGTAGAAAGCTTTCCCTCTTCTAACAAACGACCGAGGAAAAACTAGAGGGTAAGGAAAGCTTAAAATAATGCGATCACTGCCATCCATACGGGGTTAAAAAAATTGCCCAGCAATGCTGCCGTTTGATAGTATCGCTAGATTGCAGTCACACTTTAGAATTCTCACCGTAGTTCATGCTTTCCCATGTCACATTCTTCCCTGGCGAGAAGAAGGTAAGATACTCTATTTCTCAACGCGTTAAAAAAATCGTCCTTTCCAACACCTTCCGCTAGACTCAGATGTATCTAGAGATACCAAACACATCTTCCCGCTTTCGGCTAACATTTGCTCATGAGGGGCGGTATAGAAATTAAATGAGGGAGAAAAATTATCCATTTACGGACTCTGTTTGAGCTAATTACTTGTAAAGACTAATCAACTGAGATTTCATCACAAAATGGTTATATGAATTCGGAATTAAATCAGAATTTGATTTAAATTTAAATAATACGTGGTTCGCTTAGGCGTTTCTGTTGTAATAGAGTCTATTCAATAGATACTATAGTCACAGGATAAACATAACTGCTTCTGTCATTGAGCGTGTAATTGTAAGATGTGTTACAATGTAAGGACACATTCTTTTTCTTTTACAACATGCAGAATTGATTTCAAAATTAAAACAATACATAGCATTTGAAAAGATATTAATATTTAATAGTTTTATTTAAAAAATCAATTTGTTTAAAAAATCAGGAAGAAATAGTTAAAGAGCTTTTTCTCATGATTTTCTGTATTGCATTGCTCTATTCACTGGATTCATGTTTTTTCTTTTTTTTATTATTATTTATTTTTTTAATGTTTTTGCTTATTAATCCAGAATTTTTCTATAGAATGAATATTGATTTCTTAAATTTAGGACTTTCACAATTAGGATTTCGTAATGTTCACATAAATTTCAAGCTGTAACGCACACACTCACACTCACACACACACACGCACGCACGCACACACACACACACACACACACACACACACACACACACACACACACACACACACACACACACACACACACACACACACACACACATATTTTAAGCAGTACTTCGGATATCGACTATACTGGCATTCTTCGGAATTGTTAATGGCCGAAATTTGTACGTCCGTTTGGATAAGTCAAATTATCAAGAGTTTATTTCTTAAAAAAAAAAGAGCTTAATCGCGATATAAATCTGATATGCATTTATTATATATCATTATATTCTATTAATTTATATAATATTAATAAAAATCATGATATTTATAATAACAAAATCTTAACACATTAATATGTTCTTCTAAAAATAAATAATATTAAGCATATACATTCCTTTCAATGAAATAAATTGTGTATTAAATTTGTGTGATAATTTGATTAAATTATATTATTTAGTAATGAGGATTAGACTCAGGTCCTGAATATTAACAGCACTTAAAGTGTCAATTTCAAAATAACTCGATGTTAATATTAGCCCAATTAGGAAAGTAATTCAAATTAGTGTTATTAAACAACAAAATGTATGTTATCAACATTTCCTAACCATTGAAAGAAACGAAGAAATTCGATTCACTAAGCTAATAGAAAAGCTTTTACAAATTCCAAGGAAAATCCTTTACCTTCAGAACGGAAATAAGCCCTAAAAGTTAAGTCCTTTTGTCTAATAAAGTCAATTCATGTTCATGTGCAAGGCCATTTTAACAAATTTGAGCGCTTTGGGTTGGGTAATCTAGTATCCCATCAGAACAATAATTAGAAATTTGACCGCCTTTGGGGCAACGAAAATACTTAACAAATAAAGAGCTTATAATATTCCTTAATATAACGCTCCACATGATGATTAAATAACTAAATCTACTATTACTACTGCACTACTCTGATGATAATTCATTATTGGTAACGTAGGTAACTTATGTTTAGAATTTTCTTACTGATTGTCTGAAATACATTTTTGCTTCAAAATTAAAATAAAATCAATTTAAGAAATTATTAGCGCCTTTGTATCAATGGCACCCCAGGGTATTAACCTATTCAACAAAATGATGCTGCCTCGTGATATATGTCAAACTTGCAGCGTCAGTTTCATTTCAAAATATAGTCCGCATCTTGCAGGAATAAGAAGATAATGCCAACGCACAGGATATGTTAGATGTCGTACCCAGTTATGTTTGTCACGTGATTGCAACATTACGAAAATCAGACTTCTAATGTTTCTTCGTGTTTTTATTTATCACTTATTTGCTTTGTTCGAATGAATATCTACTTAACTTCTTCAAAAAAAATACGGATTAATATGAATAATTCCAATAAGAATTCTTTTACGAAGAATATTTTATAAAATTTTTTGTTCTTTTTTTAAACAAAATATTAACAACATAAAATGCCCTCCATTTGTGAATAAACTGATTCCACGCTTTGAATAATGTGCTTTTAAAATTATAAGCATTCCTTATCTTCAAGTGGAATTATAGAAGTTAAAGTAGAACTATAATTATTTTATATTAAAATGTTTACCATTATTGCGTTTCTTTTGAAACGTAAAAATTAACATATAATTTTTTATAAATTATTCTTCCTTTATAAATCATTTCAATCCACCGATTAAACTAAGCAATTAAAATTGCAAGTAGTTCAATTGGATTACATAATCTAAAGAAGAATTTAAATCATAGTTATTAAACCAGCTGAAAATTCTTCTCTATACAGTTTGTCAGAATCAAACAGAAATCTTTTATTCAGATAACGACCAACCTACTTTCGAATCGACAGCTCAAATATATAAAAACTTATTCTTATCAAACTTATATAAATTTATTAAAATAAATAATCAAATATCAACTTCTGTAGAAACATACTTTGACTTCTCTGTTTATAATGCCATTACCTTTGACGAAGCATTTTTTAAACTTCTATTTGAGATTCAAAAAGTGTTAAATATAAACTAGTAAAAAGAAATTCAAAACTGTCAGTTAATTAAGGAATTTTTGTCTTTTATTTATTTTTAAGTGATAATTTAATTGATTGAATCGATTTTTTAAACGATTGAAAGAAGAAGTCTTAAATTCTGGGCCCCAAACACCATAAGAAGTCTTATGTTTTAATTTGTGTCAGGAGATATTTGATAACATATGCCTTTATAGAACCTTCAATATCGACATCAATCGTTTTAACGAATGTCATTTTGATTAGGATACTTTATTAAAATGTATCAAAAAAATGTTAAACGATTTTTTCTTTACAAACTTTCAATCCTTGATCTGCATAATTTGCTTTCTATTGTATATATGTTACTACATAAGAAAGTTTTTTTTTTTTTCAAAAGCATGATAGTGAAAACTTTTTTGGACTGATAAAGGTGAAAATCCCTTCCTTTAAAGAATTTTCACTAAAAAAAATAAAGACCGTTTTATGATCGTTAAAGACCGTAATAAAAAATTTAAAAAAAAAAAACAAATTCTGAATAATTTTACACTTTTTTTTTAATTTTGTAAATATAGAACTATATTAAATTAATAAAAAATGATGTTGCTGGTTGTTTCTTATAGCTAATTTTCAATTCCTGTTTCTGTGGTATTTTTTTCCACCAAATTATAAAACTCAACTATTGAAAATAGGGAAATGCGGTATATTTACTTTTCTTTATTAGCAGAAGATACGTAAGCTAGCACTAATTGAACAGCTTTGCTTTAATTATATAATCTTATAGAAAATCTATTCATTTTACATTAATTCAAACGCTGGCCGAAACTATAGAAACTGTAAAGAAATTCACTAAATAGTGAATTAATGACAAATGAAAGTTCCAGCACTTTAATACTCCCAATCTTTAACTTCTTACCTTGACAAATTTCCCTCCGATTCCAATTTACGAACCCAAGCTACTGAAAAATGGGAAACTAAGGCATAATTACTTTTTTTCATTAGCAGAAACTACGGAAACTAGGACAAAATCCCCTAGGGCGGGATCGGAAACGGTCTCTTCCAAACGAAAATCCTTAACGGAGCTTACTTCTTCATCTCGCGTCACAGCTGAGAAAGATTACGACAGCTAGCATGTCTAGCAACGCTCATACATCATACCAAAGAATTCACAACCCCCTATCTTTCGGTAGCTCCGCTACTGCAGGGTGCTTCCCTAACTACTGTGTATTTCAAATTCACTTCCCCTTACCATGCTGCGTTACGCATTATTGAAGATACTTGATTATGCGGAACGCCAATTATCTAAGGTGATAACGAACAGTAGAGGAAATTCTTTAAATATATGCGGGGCGCTTACAGATTTCTAGAAGACTTTTAAACTAAATTAGTTTTTCCGAAGGAGACAACAAAGGGGGACGTCTAAAGAACTGAAGGACAAATAATTTCAAGCGCGAGGCATGCCTGGAATTAGGATAAGTGAACAGAAATGAGGTATTTGGATACTGTGCTAATGAAAATCTTATTATGAGTTTTCTAATTGAAATGGTACTGTGCGCAAACAGAATATTTAAATAATAAATGATTTATTAGAAAGGTGTCACAAACCTTTATTCTCAAGAAAAATCAACATTCTCTTTTAATTTCTGTGATACCAGATAAGTATAATTCTTTGTCTATACTCATTTGCGCAGATTTTTTTTTTTGTTTTGTTTTAGGTATTCTAAGATAGAAGAATACCTTCCTCAAAAATGTGAAAGAGGTCAACAGTAAAGTTGAAATAAACATTGGTTTATATAATTATAGTTTTTAAAAGATCAATTTTTTTCATTGAAATTATATTTTCAAAATTCTTTTCAGGTTCTCTTCAATTATTAATATCTATCTTTTCTCTATTTTCCTGTATGTTTTCAAATATTAGGTGTAAGAATTTGATTATTTGGCACTATAGGGTTACTTTTCTATCTAATGAAGTGTCTAAGAGTATTGATTCTTCTATGTTTTTCATAGAATACGTTCGTTGCACCCACATTCACCCTTTGGGTATTTTCAATGTACATACTAAGCCAATTTAAAGTTATTGCAAACGATTTTAAGCAATGACAATTATCCAAGGCGGTAAGAAATAGTAGAGGAAATTCTTCTAACCTATGCGGGATTCTTGCTGAATTCTAGAAGAATTTTGCCTTAAATTTGCTTTTCCGAAGAAGGCAATAAAGAAAACTTTTAAAGAAATAAATGACAACGAATTCCAAGAGATAGATGTGTCTAGAATTTAAATTATTGAACAGAGTTCAATAATTTGGATATTATATCGCTGAAAATCATATGAACAAATCAGTTCCAAAAAGGAAATGAATTTGAATCTTTACAAAAAAAAGTCTATATTCTCTTTTAATCATTGTCACCCATATCACACAAAAACTGATTACTTGGCTACATTTTTTATGCATGGCTTTTGTTATTTCTGATACTTTAAACTAGTAAAATATCCATCTCACAAACGTTGCATAAGAAAGATATTAAAAATCTTAATGGGAGCTAAATGAAAATGACTTTTGGATCTCTTAAAGAATATTAACATTTTCTTCTTTTAATTTTTGAATTTGATGCCAGATAAACGTATTTACTATATTGCATTTCTTTTTGGACTTTCATACTTTAAGCTGGTAGAAAATACATTTCACAAAACTGATTTAAGAAATTGTTAAAATCTTTCATTGAAGCTTATAAAGAAATAGTTTAAAACTTTTATTGAAGCTGATTAAGAAATTGTTAAAAGCTTTTATTGAAGCTGATTAAGAGATTGTTAAAAACTTTTATTAAAATCCATACAAATATCTATTTGCCTAGTAATTTTTTTTTAAAAAAATTTCTTTGGCATTTTTTAGTTTCTTTATAATTGTTAATAGTGAACTTTTTATTCTTTCTTCCTTTTTCTCTCTCGCTCTCCTAAAGATTTGGTATAGTAAGAATTTAACTCTACAGTATTATACAGTTACTTTTAAAGGCATGATACTATTACACTTTTAATAAAAAGTCTAAGCTTATTGAATTTTTCATTTCAATAGAATAAGATACGTCGATAACTACTGTATATCCTCAAATTCCAGACTATGCCATTTTAAACTTTATTTGGAGAAAATTTATTATGTAGAACAACAAATATATAAGACGATAACACACAGCGAAGAAAACTAAATGCATGCGGGTTTCTTACAGATTTCTTGAAGACTTTAAAACGAAATTAGTTTTTTTCCGTACAGCGGAGGGGAATGTCTAAAGAAATTAAGGACAAATAATGCTAAGAGTGCTGGCTGTCTGGAATCGGGATAAAGAAACAGAGGGGGACTTAGCAAAAGTTTTCGAGATGAAAATGAGGATTAACCTTTCAATCTCTAATGAACTGAAATTCTCTTATTTTAATTATTACAAAGAGTTATTTAATTATTACCAGGCGAGTTTACTTTTTTAAAACTCCATTCTTTTTCAGAAGAAAAAAAAAAAAAAACTTTTGTTGATCTTATTTTCTGAGGTCCCAAGTTAACCTGAAAATATTTCGAACCATTTTAAGTCAGTTTAATTACAATTTTCTACTTTTAAATACCGACTGACACTAGAAAAATTAAATTCTTAGATAGCATTTATTTTTAGATAAAGCGTTTATTAATTCTGATTCAAATAAATAAGTTGGTGAGGTATTCGTTACAAAAAATAAGAATATAATGTTCTTTTGTGTATAATTTCAGCTTTTTTTTAGACTACTATATTTATAATATATATATTTGTGATCAATTTGATTTACCTAATATTATTAATTAGAACCGGTTGAAGAGTTTGGTTAGTATTAATAATTACCGGTTATCATTAATACAAACAACGGTTATTATTAATAATAACTGATTAATTAATCAAATTGCCTTTAGCATGTATACTGAATAATTTTTTTGTTTTAATTTTCTTTCTTTTCAATGCAATAAGAATTTGGTTACTGTGAATAACATCATTTCACTAATATTTCTTTATAATAAAGAATTCTAATTTACAGACATTTGTCAAGTTTGTTGCATGCATGGGAAAAATTTAATATACATACATGAAAGTTGAAAACAATATTTTATAAGGTTTTCCAAATTTAAGTAAGAATTTTATCATTTACTATTATTTGATATAAAATATTTTCTTACAGATATTTTTGAATGTATTAAATATATTTTCTTGCGCTTTCAAGACATTCATTAAGATAACTTAATTTGTAACAACAGCAATTCAAAAACTTCCACCAAAGCTGGTTCAAAAAGCCAGGAATTAGAGCCATGGAGTATTGTAATCGATCTGATATTAATTGTTAACTGATTATCCAATAAAGATAAAATAGCGCCTGTAAAATTTAGCAAAGTTTTAGTCGGAGCCAAGAGAGCAACTAGTAAGCTGTATAGAACATTTCTTCCTTCTGTCTTTTCTGAATTTTTTTAATATTAATTGTTGTTAACTTTTTCGCATGTAATGTAACATTAATTAATAACTGTTATACTAAATTAATTGTTTAATATGCGCAAATGACGTCTTCTATGTACAAATTAGAATAAAAATTCATCTATTGTTAAATGAAAACTTCTCCCAAGAGCTGTTTTTTCTTTTCGCAGAAAAAATGTAATTTTTTAAAAGCATTTTGCTTGAAATAAAAAAGAAAATTATGGTACGTTATTTTATGATTACCAAGACGGTGATACAATTGGATTGTCATCCCATTAGTTATACCTTATAAATATTTTTTATGATATAATGATAGTATCTAACAATTATAAGGTGTATACGTCATGTATACGTTTCAGTGTTTCAAACATTGCTCTTTAGTGAGTATTTCCGCAGGGAATATAATTTCAATGATATTGTAGCTCATTGAATATGCAACAGGATAATTTTCAATAATTTACTCCGTCTAGAAACGCCAATGGTCATTCTAAAGTTTCATTGATTTTCGTTTTTATGTGCCTAGTGGTTAAATCTTATTATCAAACTCATGAACTGTGTTGCGTGATCTGGTTACAATATTTTAGCATATAAACCTGTTTCATGGTTTAATATATCGTAACCTTGGAGTCTAGTGCCTAAAATAAGTATTAATAGCACTTTTAGAACTTAAGAGAATTTATTCAAATGCCAAATAGTACATTATATACTACATGCGGTTTATTTATTTTAAAATTTTAAAACGAAACTTTATGAATCATCTACTTGAATAAACCTAGAGTATTCTAAAATTGCATACATGCTTTTCTTGCAGTTGATGAAGGATGTAATTTCTTTTCGTTGATGCATGACTAAGTTCAAGCTATATTCTTCCCCAGGGTAGCCAAAATTACTTCGTCCGAATTCTTAAAGCCATGATTAAAAATGATCTGATTATCTTCATAGAAAATAATTTTTGCCAATCAAGAACTTTTTGAAATTTTGCACTGCTCATTAATTTATAGTTGCATTATTTTTAAATTCTAACCAGTTTTGTCTTTTTTTTAGTTAATTTCTGCTAATTTAACAGATAATAAATAAAAATATTTCCCGAACTCCGAACTGTATTTTTGAGATGAGTATGAAAGGTCTATTATTTGTGTAAACTATTACAATTTTACATTAGTTTTCTAAAAAATATTAATCCCAAAATAAATCTTTAATTATTTTTCTTTTATTCCTTAATTCTCTCATATAGATATACACAATTTTCACTAAAACACAATAAATAAATTATCTAGTACAAGGTTAAAGTAACTTTGGTATCAAAACTGTAAACCAATATAGCTTAACTATCAGACTGAATTACAATGCTGAAGCTGAAATGAAAAGAAATGGCATTTCAGTTAATACACACTTAAAATGAAAAATGGTCCTTCTTTTTGGTTTTTTACAGAATTCTACTCTCTAAGAATAATCCAGCTGATTTATAACAGTAATGGTTATAGGCGCGAGGATATGGATAAATATTATGTCTAAAAGTTATTTCTAGCTGCAAGGATATGGATTGGCATTTTGTAAAGATTTTGTACAAGATGCAGCTATATAGAGTGATATTATGTCTACAGACATGTACTGGTATTGCGTACAAGGTCAAACTTTTGTCTATTCTAAGTGCAGGGACATGTAGCGTTATTATTGGTTCAGAGATAAGGAATAGTTTTCTGTTTAAGAATAAGCATTAGAATAAATAATTTCAAAAGATAGTATTCTGTGAAGAAAATAATAGAGCAGCCTTATGTATAAATCATTTCTGAAACGTCTGGCCAATTGATACAAATAAAAAAGTAACTTACAGTTCATATGAATAAAATTAATGTTAATGTGCTTCTGGTGTATATCAAAAAGTAAACCTGAAACATAGCTATTTGTCCCTGGTTAATAATACACAGCACTAAATTAGAAAGGCAATGGACACTTGAAAGAAAATTATATCTTCATCTATGTTCCCATTTTGAGCATATTTTTTATAAGTTTTATATTTAGGTTGACAAGGACGAATATCATGTTCAACCGACATTGTGTAAGCATAGAACATTGAAAGCTAAATTAGCTGAAGTTTTCTTTTTAGCATTGATCCGCTTGGTATATCAGTTACGTCTTAAATTCTACTTCTCATTTTTTTTCCTTAGCTAATTAAAGATTTATAAATATATTATTCTCCATAACGGAAAAAGCATTCCAGACATCCTCTAGAAAGTCTATTCAATTTCTAATCGATTTCGTGAACCACATTTTCATAAGAAAGTCACTCTTTTGGGAAACTTGAAGCCTTTGAACATCGCCAACAGCTATAAATTTTTTGGAGTTGGAGGAATATTTATTGGACTTTTACTTTAACCTTGAAGGAATAAAGTTAACTGACTACAGAAACGACTTCTGATTGCTTTAGGTTTTATATTTGTTTTCTTTATTAGAAACTTTTTAAAATACTTTATATAAGTTTCCTATATCTGCTGTATAATTACCATTACCATATTATCGTTTCGGGTATTTATTCCATGCTTTGTTGTAATTCGTGCAAATTGAATCATAAAGTTTTATACAATAATAAATATAGATTTTTTAAAGAACAGTATAAAACATTTATTTAGAATTTAATTTTTAGTAAAATATTCTTTTCATCAAGAAAGTAAGCTACTTGTTTGACAAAAATTGTAGTGCCTTTTTTAAATGTTTGGAATGACATCTCTCGGCATCATAAAACACGCATATCTAAGAGATATTGAATGAAATTTTAAAAGATTCAGCTAAGTTTTTGCATGAATTTAACACTTACCGACCCTGAAAGTTACAGCATGGCATACATTTTTCGCAGTATCTCACTTTGAATAAATATGATACTATATAATATGAAAATGAAGTATGCTAATAAAAAATTGAATTTCATTATAAATGCGCAAACGCTGTTCTATTATATTTAAAATAGTTCAATCTAATTATGTGTTTATTTTCTTATTATTTACTAGCCCTCTTTGGCGACCAGCCGGTTCGCCAATCTTAATGCTCGTTAAAATTTTAATAATTAAATATTTTATGCAATTCCTACTTTAATAGCTTCTTTGTCAAAATATTTTAAAACTTCAAATTTTGATAGTCATATAATTCACTCATAATATTATAAAGGCCTTCAGTCATAACGTAATATGTATCTCTCTAATTTTCTGTTTGCTCCCGTAGAATTTATGCTTTAAATTAAAGTGGAAATGATTAATCTGCAATTAATATAATATTATCTTTTATTGAAAGAAAATATTTTTTATAATATAATTACTGAAAACAGAGTCATTGAGCATTTAAACTTTATGGGCACTAAAGAATAACTTTTTTAATTTATGTAATACCTCACGAATTTACCAAAAATTTTTTCTCAGATTCATCATGAGCAGATCGATTAATTAACAATGTTTAATTTTAAATGCATCAAACACTAAGAAAATAAAATGAATCATTTAAAATAACTGGTCGAAAACAGGTTAAAAAAACTACTTAAAAAACAATGTACTTAAAATTATAAGCATACAAAGAATATATAACTAATATAAATACAATTTAATTACAAAAGCATACAACTAACCTAAAAATAATTTAAATCAAGTCCGCATTCGTTGAAAATAGTTGTCAACAATCAGAACACAATGCGCTTGCGTGAATTTTCCACGCCAGTTATGGTAACGCAAATGCGTGAATTTTTCTACTCCAGTTGGCGTAACGCTATGCAGATTAGAAATTTTTAATTTACTTGATTCTGTTTTATTTTAATTCAAAAGTGCTTCAGAATGAATCAGAAATATCGATTAATTAACAATGTTTAATTTTAAATCCATCAAAGATTAAGAAAATAAACCGAATCGTTTGAAATAATCGGTCGAAAATTGTTAAGCCTGGCCTCATTAGCGTGGAGGAAAAAACAAGCCTTACTCATTTGGCGGTGGGGGAATGAAGATTTTTTTTGGCGGAAAGTTAGTTTTTAATTAATAATTAAAATTCTAATTCAAAATTCAAAGAAAGGGACCCCAGGTACACATTCCCGGCCTCCAAGGTATACATGTACCAAATTTGGTAGCCGTAGGTCAAACGGTCTGGCCTGTAGACAGCCAACAGACACACACACACACATTGAGCTTTATTATAAGTATAGATTTATATAATGATAAAAAGCAAATGCCTTGATCAAACACTTTAAACTTTAAAAACTTTTTAATTTAATGCTAAAAAATACTGAAAAGGACTCAAATGTTTTAATGATTTTTCATTCTTAAAATTTTATTTGTATAATTGGACAGTAATAAATAGCATTATATAAAGTGTATACAGCAAAATAGAATTATATAAAGTGTATGCACATTCTTTGTACTTATACGCGAATACCGTAGATCGAAGAACAGTAGAGTTGTGGAAGTATATTTATTTATAATAACAAAGTGCATATACTCTATTCTCTGAGATTGATCACAGCACTCTCACTCTTAGCATCGAATTTTTTTTCTATCATCTGAAGAATCATGCAAGATGGAGAAAATAATCAACAACCTTTCCATTTTAGTGTAAAATGCATAGTCCATGATAACCAATCACTGTCATAATTATGTTACGAAACGAGTGGCAAAGATTTGATGGCGTAATTAAATAAGAAATTTGAACAGAAGCACAAAGTTTCAGCAATGTTCCTTCAAAACATCCTTTGTGTTTTCTGTACCTTTAAGGTTTCTAATGAAGTAATAGGTGTACGTAGAAAACTATATTGTACCAAATTAATGACCCTCTACTTTTTCCATTACATGACTTTTTTCGCTATCGATTATATTTTTGAGATATATCATCCAACTTAAAATCGACAGATAAGAGTGCAAGGCGGCTTTACTAAACACAGATCACAACTCAAATCTTTTTTCAAGTTTGACTTGTTGTATAAATACATAGTCCTTCATCTAATAACAGTAAAAACTTTATGAATACATATTACGGAACTGAATGTTTGTCAATCAAATAATTTAGAAAAAAAAATAACATTTTCGCGAATTTATTTTTTATTCCCAAATGAAGCAAGAAATAAATCGATGGATGTCTCTGTGAAAGTCATTTTCAATTCTCCATCACATACTGATATCAATCAATAAGCTATATGAAACAATAACACACCCTTCCTGCCTGACTGCTTATTCTTTCATGTGAGAAATATTGGCAATTATCTTAAAAGATCTTTACCGACAATAGCTCGCCGGAAAAATCAAATGTTCAGCATCTGATAAGATTTATCTTCCTGCCTCTTCTCCCAGTGGAATATAAACTCAATACAATGCATGGATATCATTTCCAAAAATGACCTTTCTTTATTTGACCGTGAAAATAATGTTAATAAAGATAAGTGCATTTTAAAGCATTTCATTTAAAATGGTCGTAAAACTTTTATTACTTTATCTATTGTTTATATTACGTATCATAGTAATTCAGTGAGTTCATTGGCTTTTTATGGCTTTTTTTTTTTTTTGTATATGGTTACAGAAACGAAGCTAGAAGATATTGAAGTCACTCGTTTTGCAGATGCTTTTCAATGGTTTGAAAATTTATAACTAGAGATTAAACGTAATTTCAAGCAATCAATACTTTGAATTTCATAAATATAGATCATAATAAATAATGAAGATAATAAAATAGATAAATTTTAAATGAAGAACTTAGAAATAGATTTTGATGAATCAATTTCACTCTTAATACTTTCTAGATATTTTTGGGTGATGGTAATTAGCCAGATAATAGTAATAAAAGTTTTATTGCAATTATATAATATTAAAAATGAAAGTGAAAAGTTCGTTTCAGTGTAAATTATGACATTTTTTTTAGTTTTTATTTAAATTTTTTGGATGAACTGAAGAATTTTATTTTCATTGCGACAAATCAATCTGACAGTCCTTTGGATGCAAAATACTTCTTCATCATATTCTAAAATAATAATAGTAACAATAATTTTTCAGAACTTTAAGCAGTGAGCGAGTGCAATCAATAAAATGTCTAAATATTTCTAGGGCATACGGGATATTCATACGTATCAGGTTCTCAGTTTGATAAACAATTCAATAAAAATTGTTGCATGTTAAAGTTTCTAAATTTTCTGAACTGCAAACCAAAATGCTGTAGATATTCAGAAGGAGCACTGGGTTACTGGCTCAAATAGTAACAGTAAATTGAAAACAGGGTCTACCATGACTTATATGATTAAACACTTTTCAGTTGATTCTAACGCTATTATGAACTTTCACATGAAATTTAATAATATTCAAATGAATAAGTGATTAGTTAAAGGGAAAGTAACTGGAATTAGTCGTTAAAATAGGACAATTATGTTCCATAAAAATTGGGAAAGAAAAATCTTGAGAAGCAAATTTTTAAAAGCAAAATCAAATGAACTGTTTTAGAAAATATTATTTATAATTATTTACTTAAAAATAGAAAATAGGACATTTTATTCAAAAACTGCCCGATACGAAATGTTTATTCGAATTCAGACAAATTCTCCGCTATCCGAACTTTGCCAATTGATACGGAATGACTGGTCTTATAGTTATACCAAAGAAATAACTTGCTGAAATATATACTATATATTTTTCTAAAAATGTTGGTTTCATCTACTGCAATATGGCCTCGACTTCGGGATCAGAAAGGTTCCAACTTCGAGAATCAATTACACCGATCCGTGCTGTATTTGGCCCAGGCTCTCATTAAATCTGACACCGAGCCACATCAACCGACCAAGGTTCGAAATTATGAATACTGTCCCAAAATAGCTTTTGTGTTGTTTCTAAACAGTACTTTAATACAATTTAACTAACTTATTAATTTTCTCTCATTAAATTTAAATATTTCAGCGAACGTGCAATATTAACTGAACATTATTTTACTGAATTTTTGATTGCGATGAATATTTCGTAAAATTATTTATTCCACCATTATAACAATGACCGTTTTAGTGTGCTTCAAGAAAATTCGTATACCAGCAGGGAGAAGGAGATCTTTAAAAAATTATAATCAATTTTTAACTACATTTCAACGAGTACTAAAACTCGGGATGATTTCACAATTTTTAATGTTTTTTTTTTTTTTTGGACAAATGCGTTTATTATATGAGAAAAAAAGTAACGACGCAACTTTTTTCAACGCCTATCCGTCACTTTAATCAAGTTGGACATCAACGCGAAAAGGGGAAGAAAAAAAAAAAAAAGATGGAGCTGAAGGCATTGAATCTTTCATCGACTACATAGCTCCAGCACGACACTGCTTAATGTGTTCCGAAACCACGTGATCTCAAAGAGAAGTGCCACGCTAAGCTCTGTTGGTGGTTATTGGTCTCAGAAGGAAAAAAAAGAAAAAGAAAGAAAGAAACCGTTTCGGTTCGACAATCTACAGAAAAAGAAAAAAAAAAAAAAAATAGAAACCTTAACCAGAATTTCCTAGTCATATATAGTACCCAAATAATTTATTACAGTTTTGTTTTTATATTTCAGTCTCAGAACTTTTTTAAGACCAGCTGGATCATTATAGCCTACGCAATCATATATTCTTTCCGCTGGTATAGTATAACGCTCATCTAAATCATAAAAATGATGTTTTTTGTCATCGAATCAAAGAGGAGCAGCGGCTTCGTTTATTTAACAAGGAAGAAACATTTGTTTGTGTATTGCAATTCTAAGTGTTTACAGAAGGTTGCAGTAAAATAATTGCAGTTTTAATGCTGCAGGAGGTTGCAGTTTTAATGTTATAGTGCTTGCAGAAGGCTTTTAAGTGCCTGCAGAAGTTTGCAGTTTTAATGTTATAAAACAATTATCTTCTCTACGAATAGACTAAAATATAAATGATCTTATTATCAAAAATAAATGAACATTAACTGTTTCTTTGTAAAAAGATTTAAAAATCGTTATTACTTCGTGTATAATCTTAGAGTGAGTACATTTTACCCATGGTTATTAGAAGGAATTCATTAAAATATCATGTGGCCTTTCGATTTTTTGCTGAGGATAAAGCAAAAAATAAAAAAAATAATAGCAATGATTAAAAGTTAGAAAAATTGCTTCAATATTTGTAAGAGTTAATAGTAAGTTGTTTAAAATGAAACGTTACTAAAACGAAGAACTATTGTTTGGTTATTGTTTGATTTCAATCTCAATTTCAAAACAGAAATAGTTAATAAACCAAAGCAAAAAGTATTCACACTTATACTTAATTAATTCAATTCTTAATGAATTAATTTAATATGGAAATTTCAAAATAATCCAATATAGAGGTTTCCGTGTTCCGGTGAGCAGGAGAAATGCTGGTGTATGGAAAATAATTTAAATGTTATTCGTGCATCATGAAGGATAATTATAATTACTGGGAAATGTATGGTTTATAAAGGTAAAATTTGCTTGGATTAATTAATTTTCCTACTTATTATTATTGCACTATTGCATACTTATTGTATTCTAGAAATAAACGTGTTTTCCAAGAATACTATTCTATTATTCCAATATTTTCATTGTGTTATTAAAAAATTGTAAAACAAACAGTTTTGAAAATTAACCTATGATTAAGAAATACTTGATAATGATCTATTTCAACATGTCTATAAAGTTTTATTTTTCGACATTATTAAAGCATTCAATTAATCAAACTTTTGCTAAAGAATTGTTCAGTTCTGTTCTTTTCATTTCTCTTTTCATTTTATAATCTCTACCTTCTTAAATCATCATTGGAATGAAACGAAAAAATCTAGTTTATGAAGAAATGCTTAAATTGTGTTCTCTATTTTTATTAGCTGTTTTAAAATACGTGAATTTTTAACACTTTCTTCTATTTTTCACGAAAATGCTAGCTTCTGATATCATTTAATAAAATCAGAGAAAAAAAGAAATCTGATTTACAATGGATAAATAATGTTTCTTATTTCTTAGAAATACCTTGCGTCCTCGAATTTAAATTGCATCATCGCATGATAATTGCGCATTTGTTAAATTTTATGAAAGAATTCTTATGTTCTGTTCCTTTTCTCATTTTTTTTTTGTGTATGCCTAATGCAAAATTTTAAAATATGAAAATTTTTAACTTTTTCTCTCAATTTTCACTAAACACAAATTTAAATTATCATTCCCTTTGATCAAAAATTTAAAAAAAAAACACACACATCTGCTTTACAATGGATAAATAATCATTCTTATTTTCTTGTAAAACTTCGCGTCATCGAGTTTTCTGGCTTTTACTCCGCACTTTGTGATAGCATTCTGTTGTCTTTTTTGCTATTTCTTCGGATTTTTTCTCTTCGCTCAAACGGGAGCTGACTCTTCGAAGAATGAGTTGTCAAAAAGAAAGAACTGGAACAGAAAGTGATAGATTATCTGCCAAAACCTAAAACTTTTTTCTAGTAAATTGCGACAAAGAAAACGAACTTCATACTTTTCTATTTAATGCTACTCACCCAAACGGAAACATCATGGAATAGTTCCAATACAACTTTAATAAGCTGGTTCAAGAATAAAAAATAATTAAACTCAGTGAAATTGAACAGAACAGGCAAGGAAACAAATGTCTTAAAGAAGCACAGCTGAAAATTCATTCATTAGGTATTACAAAACAATAATAATAATTAATTGATGTAATAGAAAATATTTAGTGAAAATAATATGACATTTTTTCTGAAATATATTTTTTTGTTTGGTTGGTTTTAGCTGTTTGTGAAACATTTTTTCTTACCAAATATTTTGTTTTCAAAGACATGTTTAGAATGATATTTTTAGACATGACACCAGCTCTCAAAAAAATGTATTACCTTTATTTTTCTGAAGTGTTTTCCTTTTATTCGTGTTTCTTCTTATAATATTTTATTCCTTTAATTTATTTACTATTTTTCTAATAATTTTTATTCTTCATCATATATTTATTATTATAATTATATATATTATTTTGTTTATTAAAATGCCTTTATATTAAGAAAAATATTGAATGCTATATATTTCTGATTCGTCAGCAATTCTAATAATTGTAAAACTCATGTTGTTTTGATACACAAACAGATATTTCAAACTCAATAAAGTTTCATAATTTAAAAAAAAATAGAGTGAAGATTATAATATTACTACAATAAATTTAAGTAGAAAAATCTTGATTTTCAATAGAATGATTTATTACGAGTTCGCACAAAATGTCAGGAATAATTGTTTGGCATGATTCATTTGTAATAATTCATTGAAACAATTACTCAAAGTGTTGATGGGATATTTATGATTTTAAATTAAGAAGAAAAGTATTTCACTCTCGGCGGAAGTACAATGTATCAAAATAATAAGTCATAGCACATCGGCCCGATTCCCATGTGCGACTTATGATTAATGGTAAATACCTTCCAAAAATGTAAAATATGTAACAAATTTGTGCAGAATTGGCAAGCTATTCTTATTTAAATTACCTCTGCTATCTATTTAATGATTACTTGATACTTATATATAAAAAACATCAATATCACCTAAAAATGTATAATTAAAAAAAAGACAAATCCCTTTTGAAAAATTATAATATATTTCTGCATGTATATTATGTAAAATTTTAAATTTATGTTATCTTTAATTCATAAATTTTATGAAAGTTCTAATTCTTCTTTTTTTTTAAATTTTTTTATTTATTTATATTCTAGACTTATGGTTTCCTTAATTCATACATTTTATGAAAGGTCTAATTCTGTTTTTTTAAATTTTTTGTAATTAAAATCTATTAGTTTCGTTTATATTCGTGATTTTATGAAAGAGAAAATATGTGCACGCCATGCATGCGTCCTGGCATAGGGATAGCGCGTCTTCCCCGTGATCTGGGCGCCCTGGGTTCGAGTCCCGGTTCGGGCATGGTTGTTCTTCATCTGTTCTATCTGTGAGATGTGTGCCCCCTCCCCTTGTAAAAAGGGGTTGTGCAAACGAATGTGACGCGTGAGCACCTAAGTTGTACTTTTGGCCCTAGTTGGCGCTACTAAAATACAAGAGACGCTCCCCCACCGGCTTAAATCGCTGTCTTCGTAACAGCGGGCTTGTCCGTTATGCCATAAGAAACAACAACAACATGTGCACTTCATAACTATATATGATATTATAAATGTAAGAACATTTAAAATTTACTATCGGGATGAGCTACTTTATGACAATATTTACTTTATTGCAATATTTAAGAGAGGTGGAATCAGAAAGGAGGGAATTTCTACATTTTATCCACGGAATTTTGATAAAATTAGAATCTTGATTTATTCATATATAATAAATATATCTAAAAATTTACATATACGTATATAAAAGCACAATAGTAAAATAGAATATTAATAAAGAAAAGATAAAAATATTAATGGCAAGTTCCTTTATAATCTGAATAATTACTGAAAACTTTATTTTATCTTTAGAATCCAATACAAGCACATCATAAATAAAGGGAAATAAAGGGAATTCAGAACGACGCAAAGTAGAAAGTGAAATAGCAATTTAATCAATGTTGAAAGCCTTAAATGTGTCTTACACGTATGATGAATATAGAAACAGTTTCATGAAATTAAATAAATGTTAAATCTACAGTTTAATTCCTCAAAATGTTGTTCAGCGATGTTTCAAATTAGTTTCTATTCAAATATATATAATACTTTTAAACTCATTAAAACTATATTAAGAACTATTTACCTGAGTGTAAAGATACGCCAAAAAGCTTCCTTATACTATCAGCTGTCACTGACGGACGACTTTAGTTTATTTTAGGAACACTTGAACACACGAAATTAGTTTTGTCTCTTTCTCTGAAGCCGTAAATACATTTTAGATTTCGGCTTCAGCTATTCTCCAAATATTTCAAACACATAACCAAGAATGTATTATACTTTTTTTCAAAAGATAAGCACATTCTTCTTTCAGACCCATACTTTCAACTTATTTCTATAAAGTTATGCAAATCAGGTTGTCCTGGTAATAACCTGACCGTAGTCTAGACACACGGGCTTTCAAGTTAGCTATTCTGTATATCTATTTAAATAAAATCTTGCATGCAGTAGACTCAGTAGTGTAAAATTTTATCTGGGAGTTTTAGAACAAACTTTTACACAAATTTATTTCAGTTTTATTCATTGTTTACTTCTGAAGTCGTTGCAATAAAGCTAGTTATAACTGACATCCATCATGGAATTTATAGATGAGAGTTTGAAGAAATAAACTACATATACATTTTTGTAATAATAATAATAATAATTGTGTATTTTCTAAGCAAACCAAAAATTTAATGAAATAATATTTTTTGAAATTCTATATGAAAAAAATTCTGGTATTAATTCAATAGACTGGATTCATTTTAAGTTCAGAAATATGAGTGTTTGCAAACTATTTTCTTTTAATACAATGGTTTATTAATTGTATAATTATCATAACTGCTGATCAATCAAAGCCAGCAAAAGTTTCTCGAATAAAATATTGTTTCTTAGAAAAACGAAAATTCTAACATCTAATTCATTCGCATTTTTTGAGTTAAAATATGAGTTGATGAGAAATAAATTAAAATTGAAAACATACCTGTAAGTAACAGTTTTATATTTAACTTTAATTAAAGCGATCAGATTTAGAGCCCTTTAGTAAGAGAGGAGACAGCAGTTCAACCGGAATTGCTACGAAAAATAGGACTTCAGCAATGACGGTTCCAATATTTGATTGTCCCAGCTTATATCCCAACATCTGGTCTTTTAAAAATTCCTCGCATTTAGAGATTTCTCCATTTTTAAACATTATTTAATAAAAGCGAATATTTAAATAACTCTGTTTTAAACACAATATCAGCATATGAGGCTACGCATAACAAATTAAGCATCCTGTAATCAAAGGGACAAAAGCTTACAAATGTAGGTCCACAAAACGTAGGATTTTTTTTTTTTACTTGTTTGCTGAATAAATAAAAAAAAAAATCATACTTCCTCCTACGTGAAAACCAGTTTGAAAAGAAACTGAAATAGATACACAGATAAAAACAGACAAAAAAGAAAAGGAACAGAATAAAAGAAGACAAAATAAAAACAGAACGAACCCTTCATAATCTCTTCCTAGGTAACCGTCGTTCACAAGGTCATGAGCGTCGCGATTTTTAAAAACAAGAATCCGTGTTTTTTGTAAGCATTTACGCTAACACGATTCCGCACCACGTTTATACAGTCGAAAACGAAGGAAAAAAGAGTACGTGTAATCCCATATTTTTAGAATTAGCAGTCACACATGTTACTTGTATAAATTAGATGTTCTTTTTTCGTGCATAACATATGCAAAAATTCAAAAAAAAAGAGGAAATCATAAGCTTGAGTCATTACCTTAGGCTGTATCTAATCTGACAGCTGTAACACTAAATACATTACAGAACGTGATTTTTTGCATGTGCAGTGAATTAATTTTATGTCCGTCGCGTGTCTCAACAAATAAATTTTTAGTTCATTTCCTAAGAAATAAGGAATCGGACTTTAATTTTGCATTTAGTGATATTGCTTTGGTATTATTTTACTTTCTAATTCGGAATTCGTGATCTTTGCTTTGGAAATGCTTTAACTGAAAATTTATGCTGTTGGATTAATTTTCTATGCTTTCCTTTTATTTGCCAATTTATTTTGCTTTGAGTTAAAAATGAGGAAGGATTAGTCAGATAATAATATTTGAATAGAAATATGAATATGTTTATTTATGTTTTCCTTCTTCAACTTATTATTAAAATATTTTAGTTTCATATACAAAATAAAATTGACATTTAAGAAATATTCCTAAGCTATATAAATATAAACTCATTCTATGCAAATAAATTTTAATTTAAAATTTCTGAATATCTGAAACATAGGTTTAAATGTAATAAATGTAAAGCAATTGATTAAAAAATTCTCACTTAAAGTTTTCGAGCAATAAATATAATTATTCTTAAATGTAATTGATATATACACTTTTATTTAATTATTTATGATGCTCGCATTACTTTTATTGCACTTTTGTTCTTAGATATGTCTTGTTTGAAATTGATGTTCGTGTTTCAAAACACCGATATTTCAGGTTTGAATCTGAAGTGTCGGATAACTCTCATGAGATATGCCAGTAATTCGAAAGTGAGAAAATTCAAATATCAGATTTCTGATTTAAATTCAAATATCAGAAATCTGATTTAAATTCAAATATCAGAAATCTGATTTAAATTCAAATATCAGAAATCTTATTTAAATTCAAATATCTGAAGAGTGAAGCATCTGTATAGACAGATTGGAGTAAACATACATTCTGCGTAAAATATAATCCCACAGTACATGAAAATCAAGTGCTGCATGTATATTTTGGGATGCCAATCTTAGTATAAATAAAAATCATTGTTACTATGTATATATACATACGTGTGTATGAATGTATATACGTAAGCATGTTTCACATTTCCTTCTAAAAGACTCAACTGATATCAACAACTTATTCTTTACGACAAGAAGAAAAAATACTTTTGGAAGTGCAATAATTAATAAAATATTCAACTAATTACAAATTAACAGAAATTTCGAAGTAAACAATCTTACAAGAGGAGGACACGGAGTTGAAATCTCAGATCGGGATGAGATTTAATATAATGATAATATACATTTGGAATGTTCCTTCATGAAAATATTAAAACTCAATGGCCAGTCAATTCCGAGAAAATGGTCCTCAAACTTTTGATAAAGCTTATATACTGATAACTTGATACCCATCCGGATGGTCCCAAGGGTGTGGTTGTCTAGGTAACCGTCTCGTGTGCGGAAGGTCAAGGTTCGAACCTGGCTGGGATTTTTTTTTTCTTTTTTAATAATTCTTATTCAATTAAAAATTTGAAAATACTTTTAATTAATATGTTTTTAATTTTTTTATCCAAAAATAAATAATTATTATAGAAATACATAATAATAAAACTAAAATTTAAAATATATATATAAATACAAATGCATTTTTAAATAAAATTATTTAAATTGAATTAAACGATTTACAGATAGTTTTGATTAATATGCTACTTACTTTTATGCAAGGATAAATGTTTATTATTTTAACATTTAAATTATTATTTAATGTTTAAAGGAAAATTAATTAAAAACGTAACATTAATGGCTACAGATAATTTAACTTACTTCTATCATTTTCAAACAATTAATTTTCAAATTCATGGATTTTAATAATAATAAATTATCAATTGTAACTCAACGAAATTGTATTTGTATCAAAAATTGAAAGGAGCAGATGATATTTGTTAAATATGTAAGCAAACATCTCCAACTGCAAGATCTCGAAATATATTTTGTATTATATATATTTCGATAATATAAATATATTCAAGAGAAATAGTAGAGAGCAGGTGTTATTTATTGAATGCGTAGGCAGATGGTTCAAAGCGTATTAAGCATACACAAAATTCTTACTTAAACGAACATGATTAAGAAATAAATTCTCGCGAAGGTAGTATAAAAATTCAATCAGTTGTGCACCATAAATTGTCATCGCCAACTTTTAATAAGATGATGAGGTAAGTGTCCATCTTTCTGATGAAAGAGAGATAGTTTTAAATATAAACGAAGTTTGTTTTCCCATGAATCTCTTAAAGAAACATTGCTCTAGTGGACAATCATCGTTTATCAGTTGTGCAAGATGTCGAAATTTATTTATTTCTAATGTTTTTACTATAGTTGCCATTCTGGTTCTGTTATATAATCGAAAATAAATGTATATAGGATAATTTTTAAGAAATATTGAATAATTTGTTTACGATGTGAATATTTATAATTAATAATTATCACCATTTGTGTTATATTTATTACTATTTTTTTAATATTAATTTACAATTTAAGTATTAAAATAATAAACATTTATCCTTGCATAAAAATAAGTAGCATATTAATTTACGCCATTTTAAAATTCAAAATTATACCTTTTCAACGATATCAATTATGTACAATTTTTCAATCAATATTAATTATAATTTAGCGCAAAACTATTCTGAAATTAAGAAATTATCTCCTTTTCTACGCACTGCAAATAATTTGCACTATTCTACCATTATTTTTTTAATATTTCTCTTCTTCATTAATACATATCTGTTGATAATGCTTTTTGTTTATTTTAAAAAGTTATTTAAGGATGACCAAAAGAAAACATAAACGTAACGCTTATGTGAGTAAATTAAATATATTTAATTGTTGACGAACAAAAATATATACAAAAAGCTGTTGTTAGAGCATAGAAGCAAGATTCTGGCAAAAAACTTAGAAGCAGAGACGATCAACTTAGCAGGAAAATTATTGATTTAGTTTATTTTCAAGTTTTTTATTAATGAAAAATTAACTATTTAATTAATTGACTCTCAAAATGTTCATTAAACTTTTTTACTATTTCAGCATTTGTGAACAATACTTGCAGTACTAATATAACAAATATTTCAAACTAATTATCAGCTATCGGTTTGTTTTTAAAATCGTCTGCTTTAAATGAAATTTAAATTTTAATTAAAATCATTTTAGGTGATAAAAGTATTTTGTTATATTAATATTGCAAATAGATCGAAATATAGTACTTCAAAAAGACAGGACTGCAGACTATAAAAGAATTATAATATTTTATAAAAAAAAGTAGATTTTATTTTTAAAAAATTACCTTTGAAAGAGTTTTAAAGCTGAACAGAGTCAATTTTATCATCTAGTGTAAATATATTCTTTATTGCTTTTGGGCTAAACAATAATTCTTGATTTAATTACTAGATTTAGAAGTTATTTCAATACGAGCTTCGAAAATCTAAATAAGTCAATTAAGAGGATTGAGTAAAATAATAATCATCCAGTTTTGATATGGATTATTTTATAAATGTTATTTCATTAAAGAGACAAGTTACAGAATTATTTTTTTGAGCTATCATACAATATTTATTCAGCTATTATTTAAAACATTAAACCATTTTACTTGCTCATATTAGTTCTACACTTCAGTTTTCTTTTAAATTTTCGAAAAAACGTTGATACAAATTTATATTAATAAGTGTAAGAAGTGCAGAAAAAAAGATTGTAAATAAATGCTTAATTAATTTTATTATTAAAATTAATTAATCCAAAATCATTCATTTAGTTATGATTTCATAGGAAAAAATCTTCCTTTTCCAAATTTAAAATGTACTAAGTAAATAATTAATAATAAATTATTAATTAAATTATTCAAAATTTTAAATGGAAAAACTGAAGTAATGCAAATGCCAGCCATTGCATAATAAAGAGGCATTTTATTCATAGTTATTTATTTTTTTAAAAGTTAAAACATACCAGCTATAAATAATGAGTTCCAAAATTCTAATCTCTTCATACCATTATAAATTCAAACATTTTCTTATTTCTTCTGATTTTTCCCGTTCTTAGCTATTAATTTTTCACAGGTGATAGGTGTGATATAACTTGACAGATTACATCTGTAACGACTTTAAGTAAGACCTAAACCCTAAAGACGGTTTCCACCGTTTTAATTACATAATTAAAACGGTGTGACTCTTATTGAATTTAATGCAGGGTTCACAACATTCCTAATGGGGATTACACGCAGCATTAAAATAAAATGACTCAAGTTATTATGATCGCTATCGATATTTCTCCGAACGGCGACTGCTTCGTTTTCCATTATTGCTGAGATCGAAAAGTTTATATCGATATTTCCGACCCTGTATTTTGTCAGTTTGTATCGTCATAATTTATATAAATGAACACCAGATCCGGTCATAGTAATTATTTTTTTCTATTCAGCCTTCCTGTAGTATCTCATAGATTCTGGTCACATTTTATTTACATCGATCATGTCACGCGCGGTGTCGGGGTGGTAGGAACTGGTCACGACGTAAGCGTAATAATTGTGATTATTCTCCTCGTTTGGTTCGAGAGGCTCCATTCTCCATTAATCCCCGTTTCTTCAAGTCAAAGCTCTTAAGGTGAAACCACCCCTACATTTACAACGCAGGCAGTAGTGAATGGCGATGTAATATGTCAATATTCTGTCATTAGTTGTGACCAATGAAAAAGGTATTGCGAGGATTATGATACTTAGCAGATGAGTGTTTTGAGCTACCAAGTAAAGCAAAGCATTTTTTATGATACTTAGCAGATGAGTGTTTAGAGCTACGATGTAAAGCAACGCATTTTTTATAGCGTACTGGAAGTCAAATTATAATTCAAAATTATTTATTTAGAAACCTCTTTCAAAATGAAAAATGTGTAAATAACTAGGAAGAATGCTAATATTTTGTTAATAGTTGTGACCAAGTATAAACGGTATTGCGAGGATTATGATACTTAACAGATGAATGTTTTGAGCTATCAAATAAAACAACGCAATTTTTATATCATATTGAAAGACAAATTATGATTCAAAATTATTTATTTCGAAATCTTTCTCAAAAAATGGGGAAACAACTAGAAATAATATTAATATTTTGTCAATAGTTGTAGCCAAGCATGAAAGGTATTGCGAAGATTATGTTACTTAGCAAATGGGTATTTTGAGCTACCAATTAAAGCAATGCAATTTTTAAAGAGTACATGAAATTTAATGTTAATTCAAACTTATTTATTTTAAAATTTCTTTCAGATTGAGAAATATCTAATCGATTACCAATATTTTATCAGCAGTTGTATCCAAATATTTAAGACAATGCTAAGATTACATTATTTTACAGGTGAATATTCTAATACCAAATAAAGCTCCATACTATTTTATACAGCATAATGTTAATAATCTGGCTGAATTTCATATACATTATTTCATTCTCTTCAGGCTTGTGATGTCATTTGATATCACCGAAATTATGTGCTTTCCAATATTTCCCGCTTTGAAATTGGGCTGGAAAGTGTTTAATAGAAATTGGATTGAAATGTGATCTGCATACAAATTATTAACGAATGAATAATTTTAATTAATTAATTAAAAAATAATTCAACTGTAACAAATGAAAAAAAATTAAATATGAAAAATTCGTAAACAGCTGATTAATTTTTCGATTTTAGGACTTTTTTTACTAGCAAGCAATAATTTGAGCCAAAAAAAGTTAATTACTCTAAAAACAATTTATACTATACTTGTATAAAATTTTGATTGTTTCTTTTATTCAAATTTAATTAAAGTTATTTATTAAATATATACAGTGAGTTAATATCAGTCTATTATGACAATACTTGTCATCAGTTCCATTTAAATAATGAAAGCAACGTTGAGGCATCAGGTTCTGCATTTTCAAAATAATTCAGTAAAATGTAACAAACAATTTGATTCAACTGTATGCAGATTATAGAGCAAATATAAATCATTTAGTTGTCTCACGGTTATTTTGATTTTATATTTTGATTTGATATTTTTTGGTGATATTTTTAGCTTGAACTTTTTTCAATACAATCATAAGTTTTTATAAGCATTTCAGTAAATTCTTTGCATGTTATTATTAATATGTCGATCATCTATCTCTTTGTGGCCATTTCTTTCGTACAGAATTCCATACTAGGCAATTATAAGTAAATGAAGGAGAAAAATGTGGGATTATAGTTTAAAAGAGTATTGGCTGAAAAGCCTTAAATATCGTGTCACAGATTTAAAGCTTTGATCAATGATATTGCAGATAATCTGTACTATTTCTAACTAAGCAGGGTAATAATCGATTATAAAACTCTGACACTATGTAGGCAAACGATCGAAAATTTAGTTAGATTCACGTTCTTAGAGTACTAACGGAATACTTAAGAGATAAATTATTTAGTTTTAATTACAAGCGGAATCATAAATTCATGAACCGACAAAACTATAAATATTCTAACTGTAAGACATTTTATATTTATAATAAATTTCTTAAGCTAAAAGCACTAATTTATAAACATTAAGCGTATAAGGTATAATAAAAACATCGTTTAAAGCTATTAACCGCGCAATCTTATCGATATTTTTAAAAGATATATGCTTAAATAAAAATTAGTAGTAGTCAATAGATAATGGGAAAAATCAATAAATATTATTATGCATATAAATTTAAGAAACAAAATGTGGATGAAAGTATACTCTTTGTCAAAATGATACGTTCATTTAAATCACTGTCTCTAACATGTAAAATCTCCTGATTGAAATCAAAGTTCATTTGTATTAATCTGTTTTATAACCGAATTAAAGCAATTGGTTAATTGATTTTGAATTGGAAACATACATTTACAGAATTAGAAGAAAGATTTTAGGATTGCATTATAGACTGAGGATTTCAAGAAATTCAATTATTTCAGCTATGTTACGTCATATGGATAACTTCATTCAGTCAAAAACAAACTATTTTTCAATAAACATTTTTATCAGTACATGCATTTAGTTTATATTCGTTAAACTGTATGATAAAAGTTTTTAATAGTATACACTCAGCAGATACATTCCATTACAAAGACATACAGTAAAAATTCATTGACCAGAAGAAACCAAGTAGTGTTTACTTAAAACATTGATAATCTTATAAATTGTATGCAACTGATTGTATTTTGACAACTCGACTGCATGAAGTTTATGTAATTCACAGTTATTTTCACAGTAAAAATAGCTTCCCAAGGGGATGTATGGCAAGAGGGGTATGGTAGCGTTCTATATGATAGTTAATATGTTAAATTTCATTATACAATTAATTTTTTTTTTCAATTTCTTAAGATAAATATACATATATCTTCAATTTCGTTATATTCATGAGTGGAAGATATTTTAGAAGAGTAAACCAATACAAATATGTAATAGACAAACTAATAATAATAATAATAGCAATCATATCAATATGTTTATAAAGTGCTTAAAATTGTCAAAGGAAATTAATGGAGCTGTTATTATTTTCAAGCGCATTTCTTTCAAATTTAATTTCTAGACCCATTTTTTCATGAAGTTGAATTAAAAAACTTAGTTATTGAGCAAAGTAGAGTTAATTATTTTAATTATACCGTAAGACATATTACTTAATCTGATAACAATACGTGATTATCATTATAAGCAGTTTCTTAAGAGGTAGATAATGATGCTTTTATGCTAGATTAAAAAATCCCATTATTTAAAAGCTTTGTTCTCTGTACTGAATGTATTATCTCTTTTATACTCTTAAATTGTTTTAAGCTTAAGTACTTAATAATTTTACATTTCTCCATTAGTTTAATCTAATGTGCAGTGCAAGTATGTTAAATAGTTCTCAGTAAGAAAATTAATTCAGGAAGAATGTAAGGAAATAAAAAAAATATAATATAAAGCATTAAAAAACGCTTATTGTCTTAAAAATAATTCTTTCCTTTGTTTCAGAATAATTACACGTTATTCTAAAGTTTAGGATCCAGATATTGGAGAATTTTGGATTTTTATTGTTAAAAAACTTATTCACTGTCTTTGTACAGAAATTTATTTAGGATTAAATATCATTTTTAAAGTATGAATTGGAAAAATTTCAATGAAAATGTAAGATTTAAACTTTTTTTTCATTTGCCAGATAAAACTGAAAAAAGAAAATTATTAGGCTTTAACTAGAATTCCTAGGAAAATTCCTAGGATTTATTATGGATTACTATTAATACTTTAGTGACAGAAATTGTGAACAACTATGGAAACTTTGCATTGGGATTTGCATTAATTTTTAAAATATTAACAGAAAAATGTACAAAAAATGGAATTATAATTTTCTAAAAGCATATTACTTTTATTTTGCTTAGTTTTAAATTTTAAGAATTGTATAGTGACATGATTATCAAAAAGTAGAGATTTCTTTCATTTTTTCGTTGATTTACAAAACAATAATGGAAAATTGCCTTTTATGTATATGATTTAGCAATCAAATATATTGCTCTAAAAGCTTTAAGAAATTTTTTAAATATTTTCTAGATATATCCATGACTGATTTTAATCTTTATTTAATTTAAATGTCTTTGGAGCAAATATTTCATAAGCCTGCATATCTAAAATAGGAATCTCGGGATCCCAACAGTAAATTGTCCTCGCATCATTACAAATATGTTATATAAAGTATGTCATTTTTATTATTTATGATTTTTCTTTTTCTTTTTTACTCAATTAACCATTATATCCAAAAAGCCTTCATCAGTACAACAAGAACTTCAGTTTTATTTTACAGCAATTTTGCTTACTTTTACACCTGCTACAAAATGAGTAAAAAACGTAGAATATAAACTCTATTGCATTCTTTAATGAAAAAAGAATTTGCTATTTATTATTTTGATGGATATATCGTCGTTATATAACTAAAAGTGACAAAATCAAAGGAAAAAATATGTTCAAGTTAGTGGAAAATATCATCTTAGCAGCAGAAAAAAATTTCGCTGTTCAATATATATGAAGCTTATACAATATACTGACGATATATTGATATCTTCAGCATACAATAAAAGTTTCCTCTTACAGAAATGACATTTTGAAAGGACCTGATCACATTACCTCTCTTTTTTTCTTTTTGGTTGGTTATTTTTAGCTGTATATGGACGATATCAATCATGATAATGTGTCTCGTCTGTTCTCCTAAGACATTTTATAAAAAATACATTAAATTTGTATTCAATGTATTTTTATTTTAAATTTACGCTCTTCCGCCACGGTGTTGATTATGTGATGGTCTCATCTTGGTTATTAAAACTAGTTAAACAACAGTTAAAGATTTTCATTCGAATTTACTATATATGATCAATTTTCTGACTAACTGATTAATTTTCATAGCTTAAAAAAGATCACCGAACCAAACAATACTACATAGTTTTTCCAAGAGTTTTTAGCCGTTGATATCTTAATGCAAGGAAAGAATAATTTTAGAAAATACTAAGGTATTTCTTATCGACATTCAAAAAGTTATGTAGTATTTCCAATATTTCGAAACAATAATGATAATTTCAAAACATTTCTGTTGTCAAAATTGGAATTTTTAACGTTGTATTTTTAAATTCTCTTTCAAACTTGGTACAAAAAAGTTGAATTTATAAAATAATGAATTATGTCAAATATAAATACCGAGAAGTAAAATAAGTATAATTAACTGAACAGTAAAATGAATAAATTTATACACAATGGGCTTGAAATATTAAAAATATAGCAGAGTTATTACATAAATGTAAATTAATCAGTATCAAGAATGATATAATTCGATTCCTAAAAGGATAATAAAAGCTATTTTCGCAGAAATATTCCATATCTGCACCTTATAATATGTAACCATTTGCTGTTATTAGGATAAAATTAGCCATAATTTGAATTATAAGAACTCTATTAACAAAACGTCTTTATTCCTGAAAACATACTTTAATGTTCCTTGCAAAGAATTTCAATGCATTTGACTTATTAAAAACATTACACCATAGTGCTGCCGAGCCAAATATTAGTCATTATTTACTTTGCGCCACTTTACCTTTTATTAACTTCGATGAATTTTGTCCGTCTGTTATCGATAAACAGAACAAAATATCCTTAAACAATATATGCAGCTTATGATGATAAAGGAAATTTTATAAAATAAGTTTGATGCACAAAGTCTGCATCCGTTATTGAAAAATGAATCAATTGAAACATCTATTTTAATGGACCTACTTTAAACCTTTATAACACATGACCTTCTTCCTCTTCAGTAGAAACATTTTTGCTTTATCTATTGCTTATAAAAAGTATTTTTTATGTAACTGTAAATGTATATTAAATTCGAATGACAACAAATAATGAAATATGAACAAATGATTGTGTATTTAAAATACTTTTTCCGAAGTTTTATAAAGAATGTTTGAAAAAGTATAATTTATCTTCCATTTAATTTAGACTTCAAAATAATGAATAATCAGCCAAAAGCACGATCGGCTGTACATTTACAACTCCAAAATTATTTAATATAACTCACTAGGGAATTGGGACCAGTAGTTTAACACATCCTGATATATATGAATAAATCTCTATGCTATTATTGCATTATTACATGCGATTTAAATTTGTCTTAGCTCGAGCGGCCGTTTAACCTGTCTCCTTAAATGAGAGAATCAAATTATATGAAAATAATCTTTAAACAACGGAACGCATTTTCAGATTCATGAAAACTCATTAACCAGACGAGAGTGCTTCCTAGTTAATGTCGCATGAAGAATTTTATTCATAAGTGCATGAGTGTTGCGCCAGGTGGATTTCTATGTGTGTTATGGCGTCGTATAAATTGGCCCATTCGTCTCCTTGATAGAATTCCGAATTTGGTATTTCCTTGTTATCAAGTATAACGTAATTAAATAGCTTAATGATATTGAAGTTTACTTTGATTATTAGTGAAAATGTTGTTTAAGTATGAAAGTTATGACAGATTATCTATAATTTATGAGATTTCATTAATTTAGAAATGAAGAGTTATTTAAAGCCTCGTGCCTTAAACATATTTTACTTGAAATTTAATTTTTTTATTTTTATAAAATAAGGCCTAAAATGTAAGAAAATACTTTAAAAAAACTAGTGAATACATTCTTAGAATTGAATTTAAGCAAAAAATCTTTTTTATATATACATATAAATGCATATGAACAAATGATACAAAAAATTGTACGTTTTAAAGATCCAACGAAAAGCCCAAAATTTGTCCAATAATTACTGAAAATGCCGTTTAAAAATGAAAACTATAACAAAATAACTGCTACCGAAGAGATGTCATAAGTTCAAAAATGAACTATTAGAACAGCAAGTTGTTTAACTGTAGCCATAAAACCCAAACAGTCTAAAAGAATTATAGGCAAGCAAAAAAAAAAAAAACTAATTTTAGTTTATTTGTATGTTAAAACATTACAACAACTTAATATTCTTAACTTCTTCATACCTAAATCAAAACTTCATACCAAGTTTTTTAAAAAAATGCCTGTTTACAAATGAGCACAAGGAAGAGGCAATAAAACCTGTTTTCATATTTTTCTAATAACAAAATTCATCTTAAAAAGTTTTGTTTGTATGTTTTCACCATATTACTTAAGTTTTGGTGAAATTTAAAGGATTACAAAAGGATTTGAAAAATACTCTTGCATTTTAGTTATATATTAACAAAAAAAAACTTAGATCGATATCTTAAGATACTGTTAAAAAATAAATCCACAGCAAAATAATCCATCTGAAGGTTTTCTTCTTTAAACTCAAAACTGTCTATAAAAGAAAAAAAAACACATGGCATTTCATTATGCTCGTAAACTTTTCACAGCCCAAAAAGTCTTCATACAAACATACGAAAAACATGCTAATTTTAGTATATACCATTGTTACTATTTAATATCTTAAACACATAACAAAAAATAAACGATCTTAACCTTTCCAAACCGGATTTACAGCTTTATACCAAGAAAAAGAATTTTTTTATATATCTTGCTTACAAATAAAGAACACGAGAAAGGTGTGATAAAATCCGTGTTCATTATTTCTTCTAATTGTAACGACCGACCCATATCTATAAAAAGATTAACGAAGTACGTACCCCAGCAATTGTTTAAGATTGACGGCTTTATTCAAGTTTCGGATTGGGACACTGGGTCAAATCTTATCATTAACTTCGTCTGCAGTAGCAGTTTTTAACAAATGAACTTGATGTGTTTAAGATAATGATGCTGTGAAACCGGTGTTATTCAACTCGTTTTACCTCATCCGTGTTTCTGCAAAGGTTAAGGGGTTGAGGATTCCTCTTTTGATTCGCAACGTGATTTAGTCTCATGGAATGTGTTTTGTTCTGTGGAATATTATACCCTCGCAACCTGCTGCGCTTAGATTGACAAACGAAGCAAGAATCAACAAAAAACGGATTGGATTTTCAGGAAGTTTATCCTCGGAAGTTAAATTACTTTGAAAAGAAGCTGCGGTTAGGTTTTTGAACTTGTAAACTTGGTTGTAGTTCCGAAAACTGGAAGGTCAGAAAAATACAGCAAAGTTGAACGGTTTAAATATTATACTTTTTAAAAAATGAGAACAAAGCATTATGATATTATATCTTCATGAAAAGAACATTATTTTAATTAAAAGATGTAGGAAGTAGGAAGACATTATATTCATAAATGTATATATATATGTAGAAATAGCAAGACATTAGAAAAGCTTTTTAAGGTTTAAAAATTTGGGACTCAAAATTTTGATATGTGGGTCTTAAATTTTAAAAGTCAAAATTCTTTTTGTTTTTGTTATATTGTATAGCAATGATTTCTCTTTCTCTTCTTTTATTAAAAAATTATAATCACTTACAATATCTTAAACTTACAGATTATGGCTGTAAATTAATGGGTAGTTATGTTTGGCATTATATTTTAAGAAAAGAAATTTTTGAATTCAATTTTACTTTTGATTTGACTGTTGAATGATAATTTTATTTGTAAAATCAGCAAATAACTGTATTTATAATTCTGTTAATTCTTAACTTTATTAGTAAACAACTTTATAACGTTATTAATATGCTATTTTATAAGTAAAATTTTTCGTAAAGAATAAAAAATTAGAAACAGGCATTTTATGCAATTCAAGTAATGTTGTCTGGCATAAAAAAAAATTATTACTAAAATCAGATCATAACCTATAGATATTTCTGGCAATGTCAAAATTAGATTTCTGAATCACTCATATTTCTGGTAATAAATGAATCGAGAATTAAAGCAAAGCTCAAGAATTAAATTTTGAGCATTTGAATAAAGAATTAGAATTCAAAGATTTATAACACTCTTACATATTCTCAAACATTGATACTTCAATAATTTATTGTTTTTATTCTTGCATGAAATACATGGATTGATTTAATTCATTTTTGTATTAAATACATCGATTTATTTAATTCATTCTTTTATGAAATATATAGATTGATTTAATTCATTTTTGCATTAGAAACGCAACAAATACGTTGTGTCAATTTTATTTTGGAATCCATTAAATACGCGGTTGAATAATATACTCGTAGAATGTAAACAAATATCGCTACTTTATTGCGTTTCAACATAGTTGCCAATCGAGGGATTTTCCCAAGCTCTAAATCTGTTTGAAAACCCAGATCTGTAGAGCAACGTCTTCTACAAGCAGAGCCGCTGTCTCATGGCCCGTTTGAAGCTATCGTCAGTCAAGCTTCTCACCATAGAGGATCATCTTCATAAGCCCAAACAGTTGAAATCCTGGGGATTTCATGTTCCGATTGCCTTCCAGCAAGTTTTGGGAACAGTTTTGCCCATTCGCGCAAAACTTCAAAGATTCGGTTTGGAAATTTTGGAGTACCCACCATATAGTCTGGTCAAATAGATTCAGGGTTTCTTCTGTTTGGATCCATGAAGTTCAGTGGCGGTTAGATGCTTAAATCTGATGGCTATCTCCAACGAGCCGTGAAGACAGCGTGTCTACTCGTAGCCGACGGCATTCTATGAGACCCGGATTTTCAAACTCATCCGGGGTTGGGGCAAATACCTCAGCATAAATGGTAATTATATCGAAAATTAGCAAACTGACAAGACCGTTTCATATCGAAATTCACAGCATTTTTTATTATGGTGTTCAATACTATTTGTGTTATTTATTGATATACCTATGTATCTAGCAGAAATAAAAAGAATTAATATTCCTAAAATATTCTAAGATCACTTAAAAACTATTATTAGATATGAAATTATGTTTGTCGGAAAAAAAAATTGGTATGAAGGAGCATTATTTAACTCCACTATTTAATTATGTAGTTCCGTTTGCATTTAATTTTTTTTCATTTACAATGCAAAATAATAATAAAATTTTGTTTTAAGTCTTTTGATTTTTCAATTTTACTTTTAAATTGCATCGTAATCGACAAATTAGTTTTAGAACTCCATTTTGATCAAATCAAAACTACGGTATTATTAATAGATATATTTGTAATTTGATTTCATTAAATGAGAATTATTTCTGCAATTTTGCTAAAAAAGTTTTTTTTAAAGAATTGCCTATCCAGAATCTCTGAATACTTTTTCCAGAATTAATGCATAAAATAACTTCCTCCGATTAAAATACTTTAACTAATGTAAAAAAAGCACATCTTTTCTTCAATAGTGCATCATTTTGCTTCAAAGCAAAAGCATTCGATAAGATTTACTTCCTCCAACTTTTTATTCCTTTTATAGTTTCGATGTAATATTGGCTCTGAGCGAAGAAAGATCTAGATTCACAAGCTAAAATGCTTGGCAGCATAAAATACCTTTCTTTCGAATAAAAATATAGCTCAGAAAGCATTTATCGAAAGAAATATTTGTTTTGGAGGAGATAAAAAATATTTGAGTCAAGTGTTTATGTAAGCCTATTTATTTTACGAAAATCAAATTTCATTTCTCTTGTCATCCTAGACAACTCAAATCATATACTGTTATAAATTTCGAGGAACAAAGTTTCATACGAATATTTTTTCTTTAAATCATCTGGAATTTTTTTTTTAAATATAATATCTCGTCTTCAAGAGCATATACATATATACATAGTCTTCACATCAAATTGAAGTGCTTTCATCATTTGGATGGTAGCCAAGGAACTGATTTAAATTTCAGACATTTTGTTTAACTGATAGTTAAGATCTATTTTAGATAACAAAAAGGATTTTACAAAATAGAATTGGTGCTTACAACTAAGCTAAATTGTCCATCCTTTAACAAATCTTACTAACTATCAATATTATTAAACTAGAAATATCCTCAAAAGTTTGGATTAGCTAAGATATATTTTAGTCGATAAAAATGAAACTAAGTGGTGTCTAAAAACATTTATTTAAGTTATTATTTTTGCTATATAAGAATATTCATTATAATTTTTGTGTACTAAAATTTAAGCGATGTTATATATCAGTTATGGTTGTTGTTGTTTTTTAAACCAGCCATCACTTTGACAAGTATAATTATATATAAGCATTATATTGCATGTATTAATATTTTATGTACCAATTCATATGTATTAACATTATATAATGGTAGATATCTTATATCAAAATATTGTAAGTCAGGAACTACAAATAGCAAAAACAAACCAAATTTTGGTCTAACAATTAGAACCACTCGTGGCATATGGCACGACTTACCGCATAGTAATAAATCTATTTTTCAGTACTCCTTTTGTATACACTAGCAATCCGTTTAATTTAGAAACATATTAATCTAATACCTATGACTAGAAAAAATTAATGCAGATTCAAATATATACCGTTTTAAAGGAAGCTCTACTAATAGTAGTAAATTCTTTATCTCATTATCTAGATATTAAGAAATAATCTAGATATAAGAAAGTTTTAGTAAACGCTTATTTAAATTATCGTCAAATAATTAAAGTAGTTATTCCAAAAATAAAAAGAATTCTGCCATTACTACTCTTTTCGATTATTGATATTCGAATCATTACCATTTAGCATTTTTCCTATCAATTTCGATCTTATAAAATGATCAATTAAATCATTAACTTGCTACATTTTTGATTTGAATAATGAAGAAAAATTAGTGAAGAAAGTTTAATATCAGAAGTAATATTTTTAATTGGTTATGAATAAAAAATTCAAATGTAAATTTCTAAAATTATTTCTTTTTTCATTTCCTACATTCCATTTTACAGATCTACATAACGTTCTTTGAAAATAAAACATTATTCAATGAAGGATAAATGAGTGAAGAATTATATGTCATGTATTATTATTCTTTCTTAAATAACAACGCTAGTTGATGTTTATTAATGTCACATCCTTGATAACATAATACAATGTTATGAAACATAGTAACAAGATTAACTAATCTCTTCCTTTATGAAGACTGTTGACAATAAACGCTTTTAGTTCTATACTGATATCTTTGTTAGGTCCTTTATTAACTGATGTAGAACGACAGGATAAATAAACAAGATTAACCAATTCCCGTCATTTATGACAATATTACATAGCCTTTATGACTTTAATAAGATCATACCCCTTCAAAAAACCTTTTTCTCGACCAGAATGACGTGAAGATAACTAATAGTAGAAATATAATTTTTAGACTTGGATATTCTTAAATTTTAAATTATATTAATTTAATTTCCTTTTATCAATTATTTATGTCAGAATTTTCTATGTTTCAAATAAGTCAGAAAAAAATGTCCTCAATATACATAGTTTGGTTTCATCCCGATCCTTTTTGAAAATAGATTCTCGGGTCGATATTTTTTGGAACTTAAAATACATTATAATGTGTAATTTTCTGAATAATCACGTTCACGAAATGAGACTAGCGATGTGATTCTTCAAGCTTTCTTTCAACATCTATAAAGAGTAGATAAAACTGATGTTGAATCAAACTAAAGGAAACAAACCTTTATGATGCCAAGATAGAAATCTCCAACACATTCTTGAAAACGATTTTTTTGCACTTTAAATTCATTATTCTTTTGTAGAAAAGAAAATATATCAAATAAATATATCTTTGAAGATATAAAACCGCATCTATTAAATAAAATGATGGAAATAAGAAAAAAATTCCTATCCGAATTATTGTCCTCGACTTTTCCTTTTAGAGATTTTTTTTATATCTTTTCTAGAATGATATTAAGACAAATTATAATCGATACAGATTTGATTATATAAATCCGTGCTTTTATAGAATCAATCTATAAGAAAGATATAAAAAATAAAAACCAGATCTATATTTGAACGGAGATAATAAAACTTTTGGAACTTAAAGTCTGAAATTGATTTTTAAAAAAATCTCTTGTTAGCGATATTATATCCAAATATTTTCCCCTACAATTTTTTTAGGATGACAAGAAGATAAATAACAGTTGCAGTATATTTGAACAAATAAATGAGGAGCCTTCGACGTATAAAGCTGGAAATAAGCAGAAATTTCTTGTTAACGAGTTTGATCGCTTAAAGTAATTCTAAATTTTGGATTTGCAAGTTCTCTGATGCCATTAATTGAAAACTACGAAGGAAACACCTAAAGCAATGAAGACAAACGGAGTTCGCTTGAGGTATTTGAATAGAGTTTTAAAAAGAAACTTAAGTAGGAAACTTTTCTCGCTAAATCTTTAAACAGTCTCTGCAGCTTTCGTTCAAATTAGAAATGCTTTGCATTTGAGAGTGCGACTACTTGAACAATCTTACACTTCGTTTGACCGCATCCTTTGGGATCGACCGATTTGATCTCTCTAGTGCATAAAACGGAAAGCTTGAAGTTTACGTACAATGAACTAACTAATTAAAATGTTTAAATTAATTGATTTTCACACTGAATTGATTTCTACCTCATGGAGCAAATTGGACGTTGTATGAGGAGGAAAAGTTCTCTAATTTTGTCAGAATGCATCTTTTCTAAAGAAATTTCTAAATGTACGAAAATAGTTGCTTTTATGGAAATGGCTGTTTCAACAAAATGTTAAATAACTAAGAAATAATCACATTTAGTGAATATTATATATCATATTTATTTATATCATTTGCATTACATTGAATATATTTATACCAATCATATTATATTGTATCTTTTAATTAGAACATTTCTAACAGAGAGAGTTTAGGTTATTGTGTCTCCAGAGAATTTACAAAACTTTTTTAAAATTGAAAAGCATTCTTAGAAATTATATTATATTGCTTCTTTTAATTAGAACATTTCTAACAGAGAGAGTTTAGGTTATTGTGTGTCCAGAGAATTTACAAAACTTTTTTAAAATTGAAAAGCATTCTTAGAAATTATATTATATTGCTTCTTTTAATTAGAACATTTCTAACAGAGAGAGTTTAGGTTATTGTGTGTCCAGAGAATTTACAAAACTTTTTTTAAATTGAAAAGTATTAATTTTTCTACTTAGCAGAGAAATGACAAAATCTCTGTTTTGTTTCCTGTATACTAAATAGAAAAATTTGCACTTGAACTCTGGCTAAAATCCACGCACTTTCAATGTTTATTTTTTTTCTATGGATTATAACAGAAACAAAAGAAGGCCAAATGCCTACTACATGTTTTCAGTATATTTGCATAAAGAAGAGCAAGACTTAGGTCACGTGAAGTTTCATATAAATAACAAATGATTAATATATACAGAATCGGTCTATTACGCAACAAGTTACAGACATGCATACTTCGTTGCTCAGCAGGACGGGAATATAAATGCAGCCAGAAACGTTTTCTTTTTACAAAAAAAACTAAAAAGAATCTGACTTTCGGTCCAAGTTACTAAGTTATTTTTACATAGTTACATAACCTAAAATTCAATTGATTAATGAACATTTCCGCAGCTTCCATACCTTAAGATTTTACTCCATCATCAATGTTACGAAATAAATGCAGCAAAATGGTTTTTAAAAATACACTTTAAATTAGTATGATAAAAATTCGAATTATTTTAAATCTTATTTTCGATTCTTTTGGTCTTTGATTTAAAATTCATTCTTATGTAATCATAAAATTTTGTCTTAAATTCTGCATCAGGTGGAGTTTTCATTAACGAATCAAAACTTAAATAAATTAATTGATTAACTGATAATTAAGAAACTATTAAAGTTGTATGCAGAAATCATAAATACCAAATATAAAAAAAATTCAAAATTCCGGTACACCAGTAAGTTAATGTAAAATTTCTAATAATATATTCTATCTTTAACAACATGAATCAAGTCAAATTAAATAAAAGTGTATAAAGATAAATGAGTTAAAATATCCTGAAATACAGTAATAAAATCCTTTCTTAATATCAATTGATTAAAATTAAAATATATACCTATTTCCATCTCAATGGGGAAGGATGTAGTCTTCTAGTATTTAAAATACCAAGTCTGTATAGTTCATTTTTCAGAAGATTGGAAAAATAATATGAAAAAAAAATAGTTCCAAAAATAAAACGAAAAACGAAAAAAGACAAGATAACCCTCCCAAGAATCAAAATAATTCACTCGTCATGAGACAATATTTCAGAACAATTATCACACATAAAGTTAATAATAAATCGTAATTGGTATAGGATTGAAAAAAATATAAATAATTGGGCACAAGCACTCACATTTCAATTTAATTAATTACTTAAAGCACCGATTCTAAGTAACTCTAAGGATATAGTTAACTCTAAATTAGGTTGAAGATATTAAGTGATTAATTAATATAAAATAAAACAATCTTCAACTTTTACCAGATGTTTTTTTCTTTGAATGCTGTGGAGAGGTGCTTCATTCATTTCCCCATATTCTGAAATAAATAGAAGTAAGGTTTTTTGTTTTAGTTTCTTGTGCATTCAGATTTTTCTCTCTATTTTTCTCTGTACAGAAATATATCAATTCGAAATTCTTTGGGGTAAAGATCCAATTGAAAAAATATCCATACAAAATATCTAGCCATCGCACCTGTTCCCTCAAAGTCTGACATCAATGTCTTCATGAAACTTGTTTCTCTTCCTACAGATGCTCTGAAGGTAATTGTGATAATGGAAAACATATTACACCGGAAAAATGATGAAAGAAACAAAACTGACTTCTTGAAGTTGTTAACTTTTAAGAGTCACACCAAGAGGTTAGAAACAATGTTTCTTTTTTAAATCCGCAAATCGGCAACGGAAAAGAAACAATGCATTATATTCACCTCACAGAACTTTATTTGATATTACATTTTGCATATTTTTAACCTCATCTTTACCATAGAGTGTTTTATTAAGCTGTTGCATTATACTTAACGCAATGAACTAACAGATTTTCTATTTCAGTTGGAAGATATTAGAATTGCTGTAAATGGTATCTAGGCATACCTAATAAATATATATTACCATAGTTCTTAAAGAAGTAATATATTTCCCACTAAATACATGCAAAAATTTCCAATACAGCTACAAAATATACTACCCAAATGCGAATATTATATACGTATTATATCAGTCAAAACATTCTCGAGTATTTTAATAATACTCTTGCTAATGTTTATGTTTTATTTATAAAAATATTTTTAGTACTCACTGATATTTTTTGGCCATAAAATTTCGTTTTCTTAACCTTTTATTCTTAGAAATCCAATACCTTTGAATAGAAATAGTACAAATTAGCTCATATCTAACAATTCGCAGCATTGTGAATAAGTATGCATTTTATACCTTTTGCCTTGCCATGGATTATGCCCAAAATTTCATATAGATCTATGATTTAAAATTATATAATACAATTATTTACGATTTGCAAATGATATAATATGCCAAATTCCAGTAATTTAGCTCTATGAATTTAGAGTCACCCTGCGCCACATGTAGACTTATAGATTTGTCGTACGCGCAGTTTGTCAAAAATTTGATTTCAAAATCAGCAATTTTGTACTAAAAATTACGAATGAAATTTTATTCGTGTCACTTATTCCATTTTTGAGTTACAGTGTTTACACAAAAATATGCATAATTCCCAAACAGAGTTTTTTTTTCCTTTTCGGACTCATGAAGGTCTAAACTAGTGAAATTTATCAAAGTTTCAAAATCGAATTTTTACAACGAATGCTCTCATTAGCACACTTCATGTGCAATAAATTAAAAAGCATTTATTTTGAAATCTGAAAAATTTTATTCCTGTACTTCTAAAACATAATGTATCGGTAGATACTGAGAAGAGGCATGCATTCTTTTTCAATAAAGTTTTTTTCCGGACCCAGGAAAATCTCTTGTTTGAATATTTTTAACGATTGCAATACTTAAGGAATCAGTGGAAGCAGTCTACTTGAAACTTTCTCGAATAATGTCTAATAAATGTACGTATGTATTATTAGCAACAAGTTATGGGTGAACAATAGTGATGGTAGAGCCTATTAGCGTGTGAATTTTGGTGATTAATCCCTGGCACGCGGTTAATACACAAGTATCCGGAAATCGAATGTGTATTTTGGATGCCTTGCTTCCGGCCGATTGAAACCAAAATGGGACATAGAATTACAATTGTTGCCGCAAAATTTTCTAATCCAAGTTTCATATATTTAAGTCAATGAGTTTTTGAGTTATCACATTTACATGCATGCAAAAGTACAGACGGACAAGCGATCAACCTCTTGGCAGATTTTTTTTCAAAATTTGATATGGATCTACATTTTAGGTGTTAAACTAGAGCATCAAATTTTATCTCTTTAGCTCTTTACGTTTTGTATTTATTGAGCTCTCTCGAACTCGAACAGTCATATTGACAAACATCCTCTGAATGGATTTCCTTCAAAATTTGATAGATATTTACAAATTTGGTCTGAAGTCCATTTACCAAATTTAATTCATCTAGTTCAAAGAATATTTGAATTATCTAATTCCCTGTTAGATAGACGAATATAATTTTCGAACTTTGGGAATTCTGAAATACAGAAAACTTCGAGTTCGAATTTTTGACGATTGGAATACTTTCTGTATATTTCATATGCGAAAAATTAAAAAAGCATGATGACAAAAAGGCGATCTTAAGAATTAGGTATTTTAAAATGATGATAAGAAAGATATTATTATTTATAAGAAAAGTTTTCAATTGAACCTACCTAAAAATTCAGTTCACAAGAAAAAAAAAGTTTTTTTTCTTTATGTATCAATCGTTAATACTTTTTTTTTCGAAATTCCATGGCAAGATTAATCAAACGGGAAACTCCAGTTTTTCCTTTGGAAGCGAATGAAAATAATTTTCAAAATCAATGTTTCAATTCCATTTTTTCTAATCAATTTTATTATTTCTTAGAACTTACAGAAATGTTATTTATTATGCTAATTCAAAGTGTGGAATATAAATTCAAAATTATGAGAGTGTAAGAACTTTTTCAATTTAAAAATGCAAATCATTAATTCCCTTTACAATGGGCATGGAGTATTAAAATCCTAACATACATTTGAATTCAATTTATTGTCAATTTTAAGCTGTTCTTGGATATTGCAACTTCGAACTTCTTTTTTGTCTTCTCCTTTAATATGACTTCAAAATCTATCGTTTAATGTTCCAATTCAAATTATGATTTAAAATTTCTATCAGTAGTTTTTCTACCAATTTGAATTGTTATGGAAATGTCTTGGATGCAATATTAATTTTTCATGGTTCCTCAAAATTAATAACTTTAGAATTCAATCTCTTCTTCAAAATTGATAATGAATAGAAAGAGAAATTGTGATGCGTTATACAGGAAACGCTTTTCGTCCGTAAGAAAGAATCTGAAGATAAAAATATTTAAAACTTAATTTCCTGGTTTTTATTTTGCGGATGAGAGCAAACAGTCTTCATCAAAATGTAATATATTTTTTCGTCATAAGAATATGCACTTTTTCTTTAAGAACGGTCACAAATTCATTTAAAATATATTCTTATTAAAAGGTTTTTTTGATAAAAAGATAATATTATTCAGAAATTAATTTACAGTTCGTGATTAAAGATGCTGTTTTGTGTATTTTTATAAAGAAACAAAACAAACCTCGCCATTTATGATAATTTTCTGCATTCATTTTCGTTTAAGATTCTAGTTTTAAAAGAAAAGCAATTGTTAGAAATGAAAATAAAACTTTTTTCGGCCAAACGTTTCACAGTTAACACAAAAAAATAGTCAAGGTTTATAAAAGTGGATAGTTAGTTTGAGAAGTCTTTTCTAAAGACGGTTAATTAACTCAAATAATTAAAATAACATTTTCTCGTATTCCGGCGAAATTTATCAGATATGTAAAAAAAACAGTAATACATTTTTTGGATATTTAATTTGCTGGAGAGAATAATACTTGCAACAGATTTATTTAATACAAACTTATAAATATACTGGTGTTTTTTATTTCTAATTAATTGAATATTTAATTAAGTATTGTGCTTTGGAAATTTAATAATATTCTTTCTCATGTCTTATATGAATGCAAAATTTAGTTGAATTTAGGTCAGTTGTTCCAGGAGGAGATGTGGAACATATATACATACAAATCCGTAATGACTTTATTTATATTAAGATCAAAATCATGTTTTTATTATTTATTTATTTTTATCAATTTTTAACTCTCAAAGAACCATATACTAAAATTACAATAGCTTTATACCCAACTAATTCGTTTGATTGCATTTTTATTGGATAATTTACTTTATTTAACTGTCCAGTCGAAATTTTACTTTATGTTTGAAAAATATAAAGGTAAAAGTGACTGAATAAAATTTAAAGTTAGAAATTCAAATGCATGTTTCCGGTTATAAAAATTTTAAATAAATTACAATTAGCCTAACTATCAGATCTTGCTTTATGGTACAAAATGAAAAAATCACATACGATTGCAAGTTAGAGAAATATGTGAGTTTCTATTTTAAAATACTGTAAATGAATACAATATTTATAGATAAGATTTTGTCTTTATCATGCTTAAATATGAAATACTTACATCTTACAAATAATAAGGTAATATATTCAAATACGGATTATCTACTTCGAAAAATGTAAACAATATATTATGTATGTGTCCCATAATAGCCGCATAAATTCAGCATATAGCCGTTTCTCACTATTAAAGTATGAAACTTATATTAGCTCTTACCCTTGCAATCTTCGTTTTTGAAAAAATAGCTCTGAAAAAATGATAACGTCACATCTGGTTCGTTTCAAAGTATTCTTGTTTAAAAATAAAAAAAATTTAACTCATATAATCTTAACTCAAATTCTCATAAAATATGAAGATATTTTCTTATGGGATATATTTCTTAATATCAATTACGAAAAACAATTAGTCACTCCTCATGTTGTTTGCATCTCCAGATCGGATTGAATCCAACATCCATAGGCAGATTCAATCATGTCTTGAGATGCAAGGTTAACATTTTTATTTGTTGCCATTGTAAATGTTATGGCTTGTGCATGCATAACGTGGTTCTGACAAGTTGCCAGCAGACCTTTAATTTCAGATCTCTGACAGAAGAATGCATAAGCCGAGAGACAGGAAAGAATGAAATGAAGATAGGGTCACAGAGAAATTATAAGGTTGTAAAAAAATGTGACTATGTTGCCTTCTCCTAACTTCTGACAGAACAGATTCGTCTGATATCGCGAAATTCTTAGGTCACACTAGTCAACCCATCAGAGCTAAGTCATAATATTGTAAGGCTTCTTTATGACCGGATATGACGTCATCATGCTTTGAGCATGATTTTCTAGAAAATTAGAGGTAATAGAAGTATGATTCTTTAAAGAATTTTTTCTCTACGAAAAATAAAGAATTGCACAATGCTGAGTTTATACAGTGAATTATGAAACACCTAGAATGTCCAATATAGTATATCCATGCAATGCACATTCCAAATACACAGACTAATTTTTAAAATGGGCATCTACTTGCTATATAATTCAGTTATAATATTATAATTAAATTTTAGAGACAGCAAGAAGATACATAGAATAATTCGAATATGAGGTGCGGTGTAAAATATGATATCCTAGAAACGAAAATAAATTATAGTGATTTAAAGAGGACCTTAGCACCTTAAAAAGGAATAATTAAAATAAAACGGAATGGTATATAAAATTCCTATACTGTCTTATTTTTTTACATACTTTGAATAAATTTATTCTTAAAAGAACAAGATATATGCACGGATTTGAGGGATTAGAAGAGCTGATATATCAAATTAAATTAACCCGGATTCATATCAGGTTTAATAAACTATTTCTATTGTAGTAAAACTAAATGAAGAAAATAACCGTGATTTAAAGAAAAAGACTGGAGCAATATGAAAGGAATAAATATCATAAAAAGGCATCTTTTACTTTCACAAATGTTTCACGAAGAAACTTAATTATAAATGTCGACTAAAAGAAGTATCTTTAAAAGCCCCACACAGCAAATAACTATGATATATTGCAGCCACTAATAAAGCTAAATGAATAACAAAACCTTCCTTGTCCATGAAAAACTTTAATCAGTCTCGTAATTACTCGCAAGTTTCCTGTTTCCAAAAATAAAAGATTGAGTAAACATCTCAGATCAAGTTAAGAAAATTGAGTAGGAGTCGCAAAGAACATTAATTCAATTTAACAGCCGGCTCATTTAAATAATTGATAAAACATCTGTGAACACACATTCTTCAAGTATTTTCTACTACGTCTAAGTAGCTTCTTGTCTAGTCCCTGAGCTACAGATTGCTGAAAAATAAGACAAATAGATTCCTTAATGGTTTACTATTATCTTAACATTACTGTCTAGACAATAATTTGTTTTCTTTATATTTGAGAAAAATATTGATAACGGATGGCTAGCATCAATTTTAGTTTTTAACGGAGTTCTTCATGCATTTTTAAAGCTTAGGGACTTAAATAATCTTCAGCTACAAGAGTTTGAGCAAATACTGCTCCTTCATATAGAAAGATATATTGTCAACTGAGAGTCATTGATTTACTTTTTCCTGTTTCAAAGAGGCTGCGTATGAGAAGCTTTAATACTGCAACATAACAATACTTAAATATAACATTTCGATATTACAAAAATCTGCTTTATTAGAAGATTTCACTTTGAGGAGTTTAGAATTGGGAAAATAACTGAAGACTTATTGTCTAGCTTTAATTAAGTTTCTTGATATGTGAATTCATGAAAGCTGAGACGCTAAAGGTTTTCTCCCATCAGATGAGAATGTGTCAGCGATATTTTGATACAATGTGCTAACAATATTAAAATTAAAACTATTAGATATTTCAGAAATCTGGCGTATTGAATTGTAAGAGGAGTTCAAAAGTGAGAAAATATTTATAATTTATTAAATTTGATTATGTTTCTAGCAACGAGTTATACAGTATGAATCATAAGATACGTTGATATCCCCCCCTCCAGATGAAATAACGTCCGCAAATTCTTACCACAACAATTTAGGATGAGTAAAATTTAATCTTTTATTAGCATTCCCTTTTGATATTCTACTTTAGGAGATTCGGTAACCGAAAAACATTCTATAATTTAGTGAGTTTGAGGATTTCTCGAAAGGAGAAATAAAATATGAATCAGAAAGACTAAAGAAAAGTTCAAATGAATTACACGAGTACATAAAAAGATTCAAATTATTTGTTTATAACATTCCTTTTTGATATTCTACTTTGGGAATAAACCGAAAAACATTCCATAATTTATTGATTTTGATAATGTTTGTCGAAAGGAGAAATGAAGTAGGAATCAGAGAGACTAAAGACCATGCTTTAATAAATTACACGAGTACATTAAAAAATTCAAATTAATTGCATAAGTTCTGAATGCAGATCAAAACTAATCTTAATTTATGACAACATAAAAAATTCATAATTTTGCCAAGCATAAAAAATGCCTTATGATAGAGCAAATAATTCATCTAAATAAAACGATAAATTGGAAAATACTAACATACATATGCACAGATGTCAAAATTTGAGCTTATAATTTAACTATTCTTAATATCTTAGATAGAGCTTTTGAAACTATTTCCAAATATGACTCTTTTTTTTTTCAGGAGAAAAAAAAATCTGTTCCAAATAATTCTCAAATTCTTCTTGGCCTTGGAAAAAATAAATGATTGAATATAATTATTATATTTGGAAAATATCAAAATTAAATGTCGAATAATAACAAATGTTAATAAATTCAGTTTAGAATACCTTTTCATTCTTTTTAATTAAATGTATTTAGTCTTATTTTAATTATCTTGTGCAAGAATGTTCAAGAATATAGTAAAAGAAAATCGAAAAGTTTCGATGATTAAAGCATTGCTTTACATAACCCTTTGGAACAAAACTTTAAGAAATGTCTCAAACAAATGATTAAATTTTTGTCAACGAAATAAACGAGATAATTGAAAGATGTCAAAAAATCATTAAAATTGTACTTATAACATTACATATGTAATTTACTTTCCAAATCGCACACAAACATTAATACAGCGCACTGCTTTTCAAATCTCTGTCAAAATGTTATAAGATTATTATATCAGTATTTTTATGTATCGTATGCACAATATTCTAGAAATAAGGTGGCATCGATTAAATATTAATTGAACAGAAAAGCAGAAAAATAACCCTAGTATAATGAATAATGAATATAACGCCAAAGTAATGAATTTATACAATTGTAATATTAGACAAATCGATGAGTTAGACATTTGACTGCTGCTAGATGCATGCTACATTGATTATATACTAGAGTGCATATCTTAGATTAATACTTTCTAAACATATTTATTAAAATTTGCGATGAGTTTCTTGAAATGATATTATCACCTTATATGAAATTCTTCTTAATCATACTCGCTCACTTTACAGTCTCACGGTAAAATGTTTACAGTTCCTTCTAAACAAATAACCATCGCTGGTTGAATATTTCATAATGCCACAGAGAACTTTTCACTTAAGGATTACCAAACCCATTAAATATAAGTCACGATCTTCAACCAATTTCCAACAAGAGAAGATCTCCTCCAAGCAAACCGCCCCAAGATCGACCGCGTTAGGTATCTGAATTATGAAGATGACACTGCACCTAGTTTATTGAGCAGGGAGAATGGTAGCGTTGTCGGAGAGCGAGATTGCTTGCCAGAATTGATTATTTATGAATATCTTCCGGAAAAATTCAAATGGAGAGGAATTCCCAAGACGAAGTATATGACAAATGAAATAAACCATTTCCTAAGACAAGAGACTTGAAACCGGCAGAGTTAATAAGTATAGGAAACGTGGTATTTTATTGCATCTAAGCACAAAACCTATTTCACGCTTCGGGAAAGTTTTTGATCAGAATTATCATTCGCCCATCGAATGAAGTAAATACTTCTGGTATTGTTCTGTTACGGAAAAGGATTGGAGTGCTTTTCTTTGATTAATGTAGTCTTTTACAGTCTCCAATTTATTTTTGGTTGATGAATTGGAAGGATCATCGAAATCGTCGATAAAATGTTGTTATCATTAATCTACCTCAGCGCTTTGAAATTCTGGAATACATCCAGATTAGTAAAACATGATAAAGTCTTATAAAATTGGAGCCCAATTTTCACTTGGCTATATAAGTGTACCAATAGTTCGATCACTAAATTTAACTGTGTCAAAATGTGTAACAAATTTAAGTGAAAAGTTTAAACCAAAGTTCTTTTTCTGTATAAAAATTAAGATTAGGTTGATTGACCTGATTTTGAGTATCAGGTACAGATAGATATTGATAATCGATTGTACTTCATACAGCCTATAACCAATACTTTTCCATCGGAATGAAACCGGGTACTCGATGTCACGGTTTTGAATGCTGATTAAAGACGTTTGTGAAAAGGAAACATGTTATTGATATAGTTAGTATAGGAAAGATAAGGATTCTTCAATGGTATGTTCACAGTTACGTGGGATAAAGAGCAGTAGTGGCTGGAGTTGAAACATATATAGTTTAAAAAAAAAAAAAAAAAAAAAAAAACATTACGCGTGTTATCAGCGTCGCCGAGGCAGGACAATGTACTATGATACATTGACCTGATATTATAAATAGATTGATAGAGATATAGATAGATTGAAATAGAGTGTATCATCCGATCGAAACAGAATGAGATCGAGGAGATTATCGATCGAGTCCAAAAACTGATATTGAGTAAAAATACTCTAAGTAGACTGTGTTAGTTTTGTGTACCTGATATTTTTATATACCTGACACAAAGTATCATGTTCATAAAATATCAGCGAAAAGATAGGAAATTAAGACATTCTTCAAATAAACTTTTAAAAATGTATTATGCCAAGATGTGATTATTAACTCTTTTTTTCTCACAAATATTATTAAAGATGCTGATTAAATATAGAATTTTTTGAGTGCAGATTGAAAATTCTAACTGCACATTGAAGATTCTGGAGGAATATGGAAAATTCTAATTTCATAAGCTACAAATGAAGATTGAGGATTGTGACTGAGAACAAAAGATTCTGAATGAATGAAAAAATTCTACTTGGGAAAATTTTCACGGTAGTCGACTTTCAGTGCGTGTATATTTGGTTCGATACCCACACTTTGAGAAGTTGTAGTTTTAATACAAGTCTTTTGATATGGCATATTAATTATTAGGTTTCATCTAATTTAAATGTATTTAATATTGTATATTATTTCTTAAAATCGTTATTTAAGAGTGTAACCTCGGCGAGAAAAAGTCAATTAAATGCATGCTTATTCTAATTTTAAAATATTAAGAAACATAGTTCGTGCGAAACTTTGTCGTAATTCCTGCCAAAATTCTCATTACTGAATTCAAATTTTCTAGAAAAAATAGAGTTTCCTACTTTATATTTCTCTACATGAAAACAACTCAGTAATGTAGTTTCTTCATTTTTAATGCAAAAGGCTGTTTCTTCTTTAGTATATATTTGCTAACTCAAGTTGATATTTAGACAGTAAATATGCAGAAAATCCTCAATTGGAGAGTGCTACTCGTATCTAAAATGTTATACAAGCTTTTTGAAATAAATCACATGTATTATCTTCTATAAACTAAATTGAAGATAATAAATTATCTTTATAAACTTAATTAAATCTATAAACTAATTTTATTGTATATAATACAGTTTTTTTCTTAATTAACAAATTTATTCATTTATTTATTATTATTATTTTGAAATCCTTAAAAATAATTACTACTTAATATAAATTCTTCTGCTACTATTATAAATAATATACTTTTACTACTAGTTTTACATCAGCACATTTTGAAATAAAACTAAACAATACCAACTGAACTGGAGACTTAAGTGAACATTTTCTACCACGGAATTTTAAAAGAAGATATTCGATTTCATAATATGCATTATAAATGTTTAGGTTATAAAATTCATATTTAAGTCATAATTTCTATTTAGATAAACCTTTTCCTTATTTTTTTAAAATCTTATAATTTCAAAATATACGATTTCTAGGAAATTTGTGAAATAACATTAAACTTTTACTTTATCCTGTATACATACAACTATACATTCAAGGTAACAAAGAAAAAATTGATTGATTAAATTTCGTTTTCCTTACATAACATAACTTCTGTTTTCCCATTTCAATTGCTATGCTTTTGATAAAGTTGTGCATTTCTGGCATCACTTTTTCAAATTCAGATGTAACCGCTACTGCTATTTGTAATTTCTACTACCATGCATAATCTCTATTTTTTTCTCTTATTTCTCTACTAATGCTGTGATCAATTGTGATCACGAATAGTGCAGCTTCTTTGATTCCCTATGTTCAACATAAATTTTGCACATCAGCGAATAATATTGATGTTAAAATAAATATAGTGATCACTGTGATTCAGTGATCAATAGTGATCACGAATACCGCAGCTTCTTTGATTCCTTATGTTCAACATAAATTTTGCTCATTAGCGAATAATATTGATGTTAAAATAAATATCGTAAAAAATCTTAGGAACATAAGTTACTTGGTTTCTTAATTATTAATTTTTAAGTTAACTTTCATGAAATAAAAAAGGCATTTTTCAAACTAAAACCATGATAAAAAGATGTCATGTAAATTATTTATTTTTAACTAAACTATTTTCATAACAGATTGAGTGATTATTGTTCAGTGATAAATATTAACGTTTGTGTATGAAATGCAACTTCAAAATTGTTGTAATAAATTTTTTATGCCAAACTTTTTATGAGGAATAAAAAGTGATTACTTATTAGAAAAAAAAATATATATACTAACAGTGACTACTAATAAGTAGTCACTGTTCCTTCACCCATTTGGAATATAACAGAACCATATAATGATATTTAGGCGTTTTTGTGTGACGAGATACTTATTATTTAACAGACTTGTAGTAATTAAATATTTATCATCTGACAGACTTATAGTAATCAGATACTTATCATTTTAGGGAGAATAGCCGTTTCATTCTTAAAGGGTCAATAAATGTCATTTTATAATGTAACTTGACTATCAGATTCCCTTGCCATCTATTTTCTATATACCTTTATCTATTTTCAAAATCAGTAAAAGAATTTAATCAATTTTCAGTTCTCTCAGCATCAAAAGTTTTTTTTTTCTGTTTTGATTCCACAAAATTTAATTTAAAAGTATTAACTGAATCTGTTTTCTCAGAAATACAACAGCAGAACTTATTTTCGTCAAACAAAAATTCTCAGAGCCTTTGTTTTTGAGATTCAGATTCTCTAAGCCATTTTCCATCACTGCTCCGTAATTTTCATCAAATAATTTGAATGAGGGTTGGAGTTTTAAATAACAAATAATAAAATACTACTTCTTTTACTTATATGCATTTGTTTAATTTAAAGGTTGACTTATTGTTTATATAATAATAGAAAATATCTTTTTTTTTCTTTGTTTCGAATTTAGTAATTAGCTTTTCTGATTTTTTTTTTGTCCCTTTATGTTTTCGCCTTTCATTCGGAAATTCATGCCACCCTAAAGGATTGTGGTTAGCTAGTTTATTGAGTTAAAGGTAAAAGAGCCAAATTTGGCTATGCTGTGCTAAAATTTTGAAAAACTATGAGATTTTCCTAAACAGTGAATCACTGCCTTAAACAATTCAGATTTTAAGAATCTAGAGTATTATCAACTTTTTTTCGTTTTAGTTAGATAAAAAAAACAAGTCTATAGAGTGACTATTTAGGCTCTGCGAGGAAAGCAACTGAAAAAAATCTCCCTCCATAATTATTCATCACTATATTAGAAGGCAGATTTTATATGCACTAGACGTATGTATATGGCATTTTTTTAGATGGTAACGAGATTCAGCTCTACAATATTGACAATCTGCAACAAATTCAATGCGAATATCGTGAATTTTGATTCCTTGGTTCAGTTCATTTGATTGGACAGTATTTATTTGTTATGAGAGTTGGATATGATATTCATAAAGAGTGCTAGGTTTTATACTTGATCAAACTATTATTGAACATTAATAATACAATTAATATATTCTTTGCCTTTCTTGGGCAAATTTTATATAAATTCTACCAATAGATAATCGTGACTTTAGTCATTATTGGCTTCGATAATTAATTCGATAATTAAAAGTAATCTCCCTAAATAATGTAGTCGTATGGTGAATATAATATATAGAAAAATAGGCACAATGGTACAATTTTTTTTGTTTTGCTGAGACGATTATTGAATACAGAAACTCCCAAATATCCGCAAAATCGGATGTCATGGCAACCACGTGAAAACCCCAAAATTACCGAAGAATGAAATGAATCATTTAAAAATGGGGAACCGACAAATAAAAATGTGACTTACTAACAGTAAATTTCTGTCATTAAAAGGTGCTAGTTTCTTACAAAAGAGAAAAAAAATGATAATTTTGAAAAGTTAAAGTACTTTTTAAAAAATATCATTTGAGTATTTTAATAATTCTTTGGATTATATATAATAATCTTATACCTTAATAATTCAATAATACAAATGTGCTTCTGTAGTAATTCCTGTCTACAGCACCAGGAATCATATCATCACCAAATATGAGGCTCATGAATAGTATTTTATCACGTTCCAAAATGACTGTTGCATATTAATCAAGAAATTAATGGATTTAATTGAATTAAAGCCTGCTTTAAAAAAATTTAATTGCTTGCCATATCACCTACACGTTGTTTTAACAAATCTTAAATAATTTCTTGTATAAAGCTTTATAGAACATTGCGCAGTAAAAAAAAGGGGTTAATGAAATAATTACAACATAAGCACTTTAAATCACTTTCATTAAAGTCATTAATCAATCTTGACTGTCAGAAACCCCAGATTAGAACTGTAATTAGCGAAACGAATTTCGGGTGGCTGCTTTTTTAAATTGGCTTGCGGTTTACAGTTTTACATAAAGCGGGGGCTTCTACCTTGAATAATGGTTGCTTCACGGAGAAAGAGAAGGCATTGAGTGCACTGAATGGTTAAACAACAGTAAATAATTGTACACGCTTTCCTGTGCCTGTAGGCAGAACATTTAAAATGTTAATGGTTATCCTTCATACAAAAGCACTCAGAATCGTCATTTAGCCCTCCACTGTTTTACAAATGTTACGGAAACTTCTGAAAGTTTCCAAGAATCTTTCCACCAATTACAGAATCGAAACTCACTAAGCTTAATTTAAGAATGGTTAATTGTAATTTAATTTTAAGTATAGCATACATTTTTCGAAAGTAGCATATGGCTTTATATTTGTGTCAAAAGATTAGTAAGAGCTTTTCCTCGAGAAATGCTTTATTTTCTCGGATCAAGATGTTATATAAGATTTAAAAAGCTGTAATAAAATCTTTATCTTAAAATGTAGCCAAATCATACTTCAATTAAATTTTAAAAATTAAATGCTACTAAACGGATATTAAACACAAGCAAAATGCTGAAAATTTTTTTGATTGAATTTCCAAAAGTTTTATGCACATAAAGTTGGATAATGTACTTCTCTCTCTTTTGCCATCTTCTTTCTATTTCAAAAGAATATCCTACTAGGATCCCTGATCCTCCAACGCCTAAATAAAATAACTTTTTCTAGAGAACACTGCACCAGGATAAACGATACCTTCTTTTCCTAGATTCAGGTTCAGAATAATTTCTTTATCCCAGCCCAAATTTATTTTACCTACGGCAAAGTTTCATTAATAGTTCTTTTCGAACCCTTATTTAGCAACTAAACTGCGCATAAAATCCCAAGATTTTGCTGTTCCTCATCAAACATACCCTGTTTTGTGATGTAGCCTTTAACATGTGACTTATATTTTTGTTTTGTTTTTCAATAAATCTTTCCACGAATACCCATTTAACTGACAGGAAACTAGCGGTTCCGAGTTCGAGGGTATATTGAGGCGAAAAGAAAAGGGGCATAGTAAACCAATATTGGCCCGAATATTGATTTTTATTTTCGTTTATTTCGTTGCCTTTACCTTTCAGCTCAATATGCCAAAATATCAAAGGTGTATATTTAATACTTTAGAAATTATTTAGATTTTCAGTTAAAATTATAAATGAAATATATTTACAAATGAACACAAGTGGCTGCATCTCGATGCTCAGATTTTTTCCATTTTTTCTTTTACTTTCATGTTTTAAAATTATAAACATTTTATTCTTATTTATATTAGAGTTTTACAATTTTTATTGTGCATCATAAGATATATAATAGAACTGAGCACTCGACTATTTAAATTATTATTTACAAAAAAAAATCGAATGAAATATTTTTAAACTTTGCGTTTCTCACTGTATGTTTCACTGAAGAAATATATTTAATTGAATTAATTAATAGAATTATTAAAATCGATGTTTAGTCGAAGGGTATATCTTTCAAATTTTTTAAAAAAACTGAAGTTAAAACACTGGTGCTTAAAAATTTATAGAACTAATTAAAAAAAAAATGAAAAGAAAAAAGTTAAAATTTTGCTTTTAAATTAGTTTTATTTAAGAGGCTTTTGAAAATCAGTGTTTTCTTTACAAATTGCTCCAATTCATTTATTTCGTATCAGAATAAGAAAAGTTTTTGAAAAAAACATCTTGTCTCCTTAAATATTAATATTTCCTTTTGTCCCCTTATTTGATTATCTAGTCTTTCGGAGTTATTAAATGTGTTCATAAAAAGACGGTATTAACTTTAAGAGGTTATACATCAAAACGATAAAGCAAGACAAAAAAAAAAAAAAAAAAAAAAAAAAAAAACTACGAGATGTGTGTCGTTATGTCCGGTTATTTTATTCGGTCTATAATCACAATGTTTTAAAAAGAAACAATTATAGTAGAACGAAATTTAGTTTCAAATTGATATTCTTTATAGTAAAAAAAAAAAAAGAAAGTTGTTTAAATTTTAGAAAATTTTTATGTCGCTCTAAAACACGGAGAATCAAGTATAATTTAATTCATCAGTAGGCTCAACAGCTCAACTTATGCTATGAATAATTTTATACAGTATATATTTCGCTGCTAAATCTGATTTTCGAAGTATAAAATTCGATTTACATTCTCATCATAGACATATTAATATGTATGATATGTGTATCAAAATATTCATGAATTCGTTTTTATATATAAAATATTGCCTATGCTTAACATATTGCATCAGAAAATACTGCGCAGTGTTTGTATCTTTAGGCTAAAAAGTTCTCAATTGTATATTTTAAAAAACAGTTTTGCAATTTTAGTGAGAAAAATGAATTATAAATTTAAAGATTATAAATGATTTTACTTTGACATCAATTTTACCAAAGTGCATTGGGAGAATAGGATTTTCTGCAGAGAAAAGAAAAAAATTTATATTAAACTAATTCAGAGAAACACTACTCATCTATTATAGTTAAAGAAGCAAGGTTATGTTTCGAATTTTCCAACACAATTTAAATACATCAGTAAAATTTTTTTTATTGTAATTGTATTCGATTGCCTTATTTCAATTTACTTTCTAAAGATGTGTTAATTACGAATTATCATTAATTTAAAGAATACTTTTACTTTTTATATATACTTTTTTAATACCTAACCAGAGAAAAAAAATAATAAATCTGGATTATTGGATCCCAGAGGGGGGAGGCAGCTCAGACAACGGAATGAGAAGTTTATGGCATGGTGGTTGGGTCTTGCTTCCAGAGTAGGTGCATTAAAGGTGTAGGGGCAAATTATCTCTACTTGCATGGTAGGACTAACCTCCTATGGAAAGGGTTATATTGTGGTCGATAGTTATATTAAAGCCGTATTCTGAACGACACGAAGGGTAATTTCATATGTATCCAGTAATTTTGAGCTGTAGTCAGAAAGCGAGGATGACGCAAATTCTCTCCAAAATTATAAAACAATAGGAAAGCATTTAAACTTCAATGGGTTTGGCTTACACCAGCCACGACAAAATTTCCGTGGAATCCGGTTTTGAACCCACTACTTTCCATAGCAGTATTGGTAAGTTTAAAAGTCAAGAGAACATTGCGATAGTCTGTGGCCAAGTCTCAGTTTCGGCACTAGCGGAACTTGGGTTCGAAACCCAAATGCGTCAAACATCCGTCATGTATGTGGGGCGGGACTCATTAAGTTTATCATAATTAAATGTCATCGCTAATGGCATGATGTTAAAATCTTCAGGAAAAGTACCTATTCAGTTGTTGTTTTAGTCATCTAATGTCAAAGATCCAGAGTTTAGAAAGATCAGTTTCAACTTTTTAAACAGTTAAATTCATTGACCTTGATGGCCTTTAATGAGGCTTGATGAGGTAACAAAAGTTTCACGCTGTCTATTTTCAGGCAAAATAGTTTTCCCTTAGAACTGACAAGAATTTTTCTTCCTTTGGTTTTAATTATGAATATCTGATAATTATACCTCTCATTTATAAGATCATTCGAGTTCAGGTACACCAGTTTACTGGAACGCCCGAGTCTCTCTTTCAAAGATAAGCAAAATTCCCTACTCACTTCAAAAACCACAATAACAACGGGTGTTCTTACAGGGTTGATATACAAAAAGAAACCTCGCTTGGCTGATGGCTACTAAGCAAAAGCATGCTCCGGCGTCTTTTGCGAGTACTCAGAAAAATTCCTTGTGCTTCAAACCTATCTGGGCGAGCGGATCTAAAGAGCAAAGCACCAGCCTCGGGTATTCAATCAATCACGTTTTATGAAAGGAGAGATATCGCAGTAGTATACCGCTCTCTTTAACTTCGATGAATGGCATTTGGGGTCTTTCAGTGTTGATAGAGTTATTATTAAGCTAGCTTTAAATAAATTTGTTGATAAACATAAGATAAATGAACATCTTATTAGTTATATTTCGAATGTGGCATATCTCGAAATATGCTAGGAAATGAGATTATTACGTCTTTCGATATTTGTAGTTTATATTTATTTCTTGGCATATAGATTAATTTACTCTAAAGAATAAACAGATCTCCAACTTATAATGAAAAAGATATATATCGAAAGCTTTATTTATCATTTTAAAAGAGCATGATTTGAGAAGTTGAGCTCTGTCTATAATTAATATGAATTTATAGATATTGCAAAATGAATTTAATATTAAAAATATAATAAATTATTAAATGAAGCCATTATTAAATCATCTTTATATTCCATAAGTTTTGTCAATATGTAAATCTGCATTATTTTCCGTGTGGTAGTAAAACAAATTCCCATGAAGATTATATGTAATTAAATACGTTGTTATTTCAGTTAAGGTAGTCACTTAAAAAGTACTTATATAAGATTAAAATAAAACCATTAAAAAAACATCTGGTTTAAGTAGCCGGCTACAAAATTTGTCAATATCTAAAGGCCCCTAGAGTACATAATCCGACCACCCTACCCCTCCACCCTACCTCTTTTTTCTTCTTCATTACCTAAAATCTCATCAATTTCAATACACTGTCAATTCGATTGAGGGATCAGTAACTTGTACAAATTAAAACTTGTTCCCGAACAAAAATAGCGCTCTTAGTCTTAAACAACGCGCCTAAAAACACAACTCTTTTATCTAGTCAATTTGCGACTTTTAAAAATCTACCTCCTGCCCGGCGTTTCGTTAATCAAGACGAACATGCAGCTCCTCAATTAAAGGCTGAAAGCGAACTCGTAACTCAGCGCTCTTGTAATAACATTGAACTCTACAGAGGATTCCCAAAGAGGTGCGGGCGCACAAATTAGCGGAGAGGGGGCGCGCACAGTCACCGTACGTTCCTTCGACCCGACCATTCAGATCTGTTTCGGCAGCGTGCGCAATCGGAGGCTACTCCGTAGAGTGCGAACAGTCCCATTCGCAGACCGGGATGGATCTACGGAGTGATTGACTCTCACCAACAGCACCGTTTGTTTCGGAAGGGGAGACTAGAGGCCAGGTAAATATTTTGGTCTTCTTTGAACTAGCGGGGGAATTTAAAAATTTTCGCTTTACTCAAGGGAGAGAAGTTTTGGGGAAATTTTATTGAATTTATTAGAGGAAAATAGTTCTTGAAGAAGAAAATATATCAAAAATTAATGAACTTTTTCGTTTACTTGTAGAAATGACGAGAAGAAGAATAAAAGCCACATTAAGTGTAGAAAAGTAGATTAAAAGTTATAAATTTAAAGGAAGAAAATATACTAACAATTTTGATTGATATTTATTTTGTTTGTAAAAATGGGTAAACATTTATTTGAAAAAAAATTTCTCTTGCATAATTCAAACATGACACAGGCTTTAAAAAAAAAAAAAAAACCTTGCTTGACAATTAAAAAATATTGTAAAATTATTACATAAAAGAATATTAATGGATTTCAAGTATAATAAAATTCGATTCCGAAAACGCTGAAATCCGCGCTTCTGCCATACTGTGTCATGCTTGATGATTTTTTTAAAAAAAATTATCAATTTCTTATAACTTTCTAATATAAAAGACCAGGTAAATATTTTGTGTTTTTTTTTTTCTAAAGTAAAGAATTAAAAAAAATCATATCGTTCAGATGAAAGTAAATTTAGAGGTTATTTTGGATGAAATATTTATCTAATTTATTGATGAGAAAAAGTTACTGTAAAAAAGGAAATATAACAGATTTTAAAGAAATATTTCGTTTATTTATAGTGAATTATAAAATGAATTAATTGTAATTGGGGAAAAGTGGATTGAAATCGCTGTTCAGTTTAGAAAAATTGATTAAAAATTATGAATGCAAAGAAAGTAAAAATAGCATGAATATTGATTGTCATATTTATTTTGTTTGTTAAATGGGAAAATATTTATTTGCCGAATAATTTATCTCCCTTTATATATTTTTAAATTTAGCAATTTGCCCTTATTTTATAATATAGGGAGATCAGTTAAATATCCCGAACTTCAAATTAATAGGAAATTCAGAGAAAGTTTTCTTTGCCAATCAAACTGTAGCTTTGGAGATTATTTAAGTGGGAAATAAAATGAAAGTAGTTAAAAAAAGAAAAATAAATAAAAGAAAATTATTGGTATATTTTCTTTATATTTGTAGAATTTTTGATAAGTAAAGTAGAGAAGAAAACAAAATTGATGCAAATTAAAAATAATCACCCTAAATAAACGAAATATTTTTGGAATTTTAATTTTATTTATATTTGTTTTGTTTTCAATTGGGTAAATATTTATTTTTTAAATAATTTTCTCTTTTAATTTTTTTCAAATATCTTTATTTTATAACTAGTTATAGTATAGCAGAAACTGAAGGCATTGCATACATTTTGTTGTTTTTCTAACAAGTACAGGAGTTTTAAAATATTGGCTTTTCATATCAGTACTTTGGATATATTATCAATTGGAAAATAATATCTGGGTATTATTTCTTTACGTGGTCGTATTAAATACGTTGAATAAAAGTTATGAAATTATAACAGTAATTATACATTTGAATCCAATATATTCATAACTGAAGCTTCATTGGGATCATTTTGGGAAATATTTATAAATATTATTTAATTAAATTATTAAAATTTCTCTATTATTAATATTTTAATAAAAATTACAATACAGTAATTTATTCTGAAATAAGTGCTTTATGAAAAAAAAGTAAATTTAATGGCATATTTATTGTTTAAAATTTATATGGCACTCTACGGGAGACAATTTTTAAATTATAGCAAATGACGCCTTTAGATTGTATTCATATAGATTAATATTTACAGAAGTTTTTCCAAGTTATGAAACTTTTTCACTACTAAGCAAGATATTTTTTTATTGAAAATATGAAAATTTTTGCCAAGACACACATTATAATGCAGAAAAAGATTAAATATTATACATATTAAAATAAGGCATCACGCTGGTGTATCTCCCAGATCGATTTCAATACAAGTGGATGAATAAAATACCGAATTTTAAAATTAAAATGGTATTTTTCTGCGGCAATAAAAGAAATGTTTAGTATTACATAAATATTATTGTATACATTAATTAAGTTTCTGTTAAGTGAGTTAGCGAATTTCTTACTCCCTAATGGGAAATACAAAGTAATTTATTAATAAAGCATATTAAAGGCAAAAATATTTAGGAGAATGCAGTAAAATCCTTCCTACATGATTTATTTCAGATATTATTTAAAAAATAAATAAATAAAAGCATTTTTATATTTTAATTAATTTTATGATTGTTCAAATAACTTTGATGCAAAAGCATGTGCTGTCATATTGTATGCTAAGAAGTTTCTTTTTGCTTTGCATAATTATTCTTTGAATCTGAATCTTAGTATTTGATTTTTTTTCTGTATTTCGAAATACATTATTCAATCATTATTAATAATAGTTGAATTCATAATAATAATAACTATTCACGATTATTTAAAAGATAATTCATAAATATTGGAATCATCTCAACATTGGAATTAAGTAATTATAAAAAAGTTCCGAGGAACAGCGGCTTCCACTATATAGATCAAAACTTCCCAAATCTTACTCTCCTAACTCTTTTTGAGAAGGAGAAAAAAAAACTTTACTCGCACCTGAAGATTTTTTTTAAGACTCCAAATTATGAACGACTGGAAAATAAATAAGGAAATGTAAATTAAATTAATTCTACAATAAAAAAAACCAAACTTTAAAAATTATGTAGCAAATTTTAGTGAAATTCTACAAGTCAGCAATATTTTTCTTTTAAATATTGAAGAATCGGAAGAAAGAAAATGGTGAGATTTTCCTTAGGCCCTTAACAACCGCATTTGGATTAGCGTTGCAAGAGTTTAAAAAACTCTATTATAAATAATGTGTTATAACATTCTATACACAATAACTTAGTGCTTTGTATTCGAAACTTTCATATCTAATCCATGGGCTATTAATTTTTCGTTCATGCTTCTTTTTAATTAAATAAAATATTAGAAGGAAAAAAATTAAATTTCCTTAAAATATTTCACTAGAAAAATATAGCATCGTACTTATCGTGCATTGACATAGCATTTAAAGTAGCATTTAACTTTCAAATTCAGTAATAGAACGGATTATGCAAAATACGTGCTTACAAGTATTTTAACTTATTTTAATTTTGTTAAACTAACTTCTACTTTATAACTACACGAATGTTATTTGAGTATGGAACTAGTAATATTGATCCATGTCCAGAAAACAAGCATGGATCTGAGAGAGCGCACACCTCTCCAAACTTCCAAACGACATCAGTGGAATGTTTGACCACGTACAAGAGTCTTGAATATATGGCGCATCTTCCATGTGGTCGGCTCACGAATTTGCAACTGTCCAGTTCCGAAGTACAGACAGGCTACCGCGGGCAGCCAAGCGTGAAAAAATTAAGCACGTTAGTCACCTTCGAAAGCTATTTTTTATATTCACTTTTACATATTTGCCTGAAAAAATAAATACACACTCTTAAGAAATGAAAGTTTAATGCCGGTTGAATTTTTATTACTTTTATGTGAGTCACCAAACCAAAGCTTGCGCTTGAAGTTTATCATTAGTTGAGCAACAAATACAGTTACAAACACTCATAAAGTTAATGTAAAACAGCGGAAAAATTTGTTCATGTTTATTTTGAAATTAAATGTGTTTTTATTCACAAAAAAAACCTTTCATTTTCCATCGAAACACGCTTACATCAAAGAAAGAAAACTTAAAAAGAAAACTTTTTTCCCACAATTAGCAACTTTTTTATATTTAGGTAGACAATTGTTTTCTCCGTGGAATTGTGAGAATATGTTATTCCACCGTGCTGAAAGAAAATGGCAAACATTCTCTTAATTACAGCATTACTTTTACTCACAAAGACATCGCTTTTTTATGATGAGTTTTTAATAGTAGGGCTTTCAGAAACTTCTGAGCAGCAAACTTTTTATGGGAACAGACTGAAATGAATTTCTGGGTATTTCTAAGAAGTTTATTTTATAAGAAATGGGTGTAAAATTTTGATTATATGATCTATTTCGAAAAGCTCGGGTTTTGTTGTAGAAGTATTTTTGTATTCTTTCGTAAATATGCAGATGTACAAAATTTTTATAAATTTAAATTTATTTATTTTATTTATTTTTGCTTTCTAGCTACTGTTTTTTTTTTTATTTTCCTTTAGTTTTTTTCCCCTCTTTTTTTTTTTTTTTTTTGCTTTATCATCATATGTGAATTTTAAAATTAAGAACTATACGCTTAATTATTTTAAATATGCATTGATATTTTTTGACAAAATTATATATAAATAATGATTAGATATGGAAATATTTGATCCACAAACTATTTTAATCATATGACCATTTTCGAATTAAAATATTGTATCAAATTAATATCGACTTCATTCATATACATTATTCTTCGTTTAAACAAAGGCAAATTAAAATTTGATGTTCAAAATTAAGAATAATACATTTAATTATTTTAAATATGTTTTGATAGTGTTTGATATAAAATTATAAGTGTTAGTGTTTGGATTTGACAAAAATATATAAGTATAATGATTAGATATGAAAATATTTGATCTACAAAGTATTTTAGCCATATGACCACTTTCGAATTAAAATATTGTATCAAATTAATATCAGCTTCATATTCATTATTCTTCGTTGCAATAAAGATTAATTAAAATTTGAGGTTCCAGATTAAGAATAATATGCTTAATCTTTTTAAATATATATGGATATTTTTTGACAAAAATATATCAGTGTAATGATTAGATATGGAAATATTTGATCTACAAAATATTTTAATCATATAACCATTTTTGAATTAAAACATTGTATCAAATTAATATCTATTTCGTTTATATTTATTATTCTTCGTCGAAACAAAGGCAAATTAAAATTTGAGCTTCAAAATTAAGAACAATACGCTTAATTATTTTAAATATATACAGACATTTTTTGACAAAAAATATATAAGAGTAATGATTACACATGGAAATATTTAATCTACAAAATATTTTAGACGTATGACCATTTTCGAATTAAAATATTGTATCAAATTAATATCGACTTCATTCATATTCATTATTTTCTTCGTCGAAACAAAAGTAAATTAAAATTTGAGGTTAAAGTAACGATATAATTTTTGCTATATATTTGTCTTCGTAAATTGAACCACGTAATCTCATTTCCATGATTTAGAATTTTTTAACGAATAAAAGTCTAATTGCAAAGTTGCGTATTACTTACACTGCATTCTGGTAAATTTTTTACTGCTACTGTAAGCTTGTTTCTTCGTTCGGTCCTTTCGTTGGGGAAAACGCTTCATTGCGCATGACTGGTAATGTCGCTTACAGACAACTTTATTTGCTATGCGAAATATAATAAAATTTTCATGATTGCTTCAAATTTCCTTTTTTTTTCAATAAATCATTATTTTCTGATAATTCTTTATTCGCAAATACATAAATTGTAGAGTTACCAAAATGTCATTCCATTGCTTCGGTACATTTTTATTTAAATCATAAAATCCTCATAAATTTTTTAAAAAATTTATGAAAACCTCATCACTTAGTTTTAAATCTTAACCAACGAAACGATTTTTCTGGCCCTTAATTGATAAATATCTGGTTGGCCGAAACCATCCGAATTTTCATTACAGGGTTAAAATAACAGTTAGCTGCTGTTGAAATAACCCTTTTCACCTTGTAAAACTAATCAGTAAATTATTTTTTTTTGACGTACTGATAGAGAAACAACAAAAAAAGTAAATTACAAAAATCTGACTCAAAAGAATTTCATTGAAGTAGCAATTAATCTAATTAACTTTTTTAATTAATCGCGCTGAATTCTGTAAATTATAGCAGAAAAAAAATTTAAAATAACACGCAGAAATTAAAAAATATATTTTAAAAACAAGAAAGGTTTTTAAAAAGTTGAAATAAAATTTTTAAAAGCGCGATTATTATCAAAGATAAATTTATGCTAAAACTTATTAAGGACAACAAACCCTGATAACCTACAACTATTTTTATTTTAAAACAGATGCACAAAACTTCTATACCACAATAAAGAAAATATTTAAATATTGATAAGAAACATTATAAATATACATTCTTCGAATTTTATAAAAATACATTCTGCGAAAAGAAAGAAAAAGAAAAACCCGCGAACAGAATATTTAACTACCACATGAAGAAATACTACCTTGTGCTTAAATTAAATTTTCCTCCTTTTGGATATAAATTCTAGTGCTAACGTATTTTTACAATCTTATTTTTTTTATTTTGAACAAAAATATGTGTATACAGAAATATTTCTTTCAACAAAACATGCAAAACAGTTTCAGCACTTATAACTTTTTTTCACTTTTCGATCAGAATATTATAAAAATTCATATTTATCAAATTTTATAAACAGTAGGATCCATCCCTTTTTATTTTATTTTAAAACTGCATTATTGTTAAAAGAGATGTAAAAGTATAAAAAATTTGCAAAAAATTTCAAAAGCAATCTAAAAAAAAAATAAGCGTTGAAAAAAGTATTTGCAGAAAAAATTTAAAGAAAATTAGAATGAAATGAGATTTTTATATCATTTAACCCGTTTCATAAGAAAAATTAAAGTTAACTTTATCTGAGAAGAGAACATTCTTCAGATCCAAATCTCCAAAAAGTCTTCAAAGGATTTATGATCACGTTAAACCGTTTTTATTTTTAAAATATTCCAAAGAAAACAGACGCTTTGCCTTTTTCTTGAACTTACACATTTTGTTAAATTTCAAGACTTTTTTTTCTTTCTTTTCTTTTATGCCTTCAACTCATATCTCAGCATTAATGCAAAACGGGATAGAAATTTCCTGAAAGAAAATGTCATTACCCGGATTCAAACCTTCCTTCCCTTTTAAAATGCCCCCTCCCCCCTTTTCACTACCCTCCACGTCAGCTTCAGATGAATTTCAATTTATCGATTTCCATACAAACTTTCGTTTCGAAATATTTTACATTAAAAAACAACATAAACTCCTTAAAAATGCAAAAATATAAATTGTGCTTTTGTTGAGTGCTAAAGAAAGAAAAAGAATACAAAGCAATTTTTTTATGTTGAGCTTTATTTCTTTTCTTACTGAGGATTCGGTAAATTTTAAATACATTATCTCATTTTTTTTTATTATCATAAGTTTTTAATGTAGTCAATTTATAGATGAAGCCATTCTGTTAAAATATAGATATAATAAGATTTTTAGAAATGAAAGAAAAACAGCATCAACTGATATTTATGCGATAAACGTCAAGCTATTTCACGCTGATTTAACTTTGAATGCAACGCTCATCTAAGAAATGAATATATATATATATATATATATATATATGTGTGTGTGTGTGTGTGTGTGTGTGTGTGTGTGTGTGTGTGTGTGTGTGTGTGTGTGTGTGTGTGTGTGTGTGTGTGTGTGTGTGTGTGTGTGTGTGTGTGTGTGTGTGTGTGTGTGTGTGTGTGTGTGTGTGTAACGATACAGTAGAACATGCTGCTAAATAGTAAGCGGAGTTTTGCTTAATGTGGGCTTTTAAGTTCTGGGTATGATCCAAACTATTTTAAAGCAACTGGTTTATGTGAAAAGATTTAAGTTTTAAACACTGATCATTGATATTTTGTTTGAAAAAATGATCAGAACAATGCTTAAATAATTTCAATTAAGAATTCGATCTATAGCCTTAAGATTCACGTATTACGCTATTAATTGTACTTTTGTCACTTTAATTGCATTTTTTCAATTTAAGTTAACGACATGCAGCTTCCCATGTAATGTCAACTTAAGCTAACATTATTTATTGATTTTTTTTTCTTCTCGGAATTTTGAAACAATAAGACACATTCATCAAAAATTTCCCAATGTTCTCCGGATCTCTTATATCTCGAAGGAGCGTGAAAAATACCTTTTAAAATTTCCAAAACAATTTCTGAATATCTGTATAATTAATGTCAACGCATTATGCAGTATTTAATCTTCATTTCATATATATTGTTTTCAAATTATGAAAAAGCGTTATGGAATTTAATGATTTTTTAACATTGATAAAATTACCCTGCCTTTATATCACACACACACACACACACACACACACACACACACACACACACACACACACACACACACACACACACACACACACACACACACACACACACACACACACACACACGCACACACGCACACACACGCGCGTTTGTGTGTGTGTGTGTGTTTTAATAATATTAATCGTAATATAATAATTAATATATATATAATATATATTAACTTTTTTATTAATAATATTGTTATTATATAAGAAATATTTTAATTCCAAAATATTTTAAATTAGAACAATAACCTATCTCAAAATTTAATAGTTAATAATAATAATGGCATGCATTGCATTGCTTTTAATAATGATAAGGTTTAGGACAATTACTTCTTTTTCCAAAATCATTCTTATGTTTGAATAAAATTATTATAGTAAAAGGAAATAATGAAATTAAATATGGATTTATTTATCACCAAAAATTCTCATCTGCTAACAGTAATATGCCTACATATGTTAACAAATAGTAAAAAAGGATTAGATAATTTTCTTTCTAATTATTTAAAATCAGTACATAATTTTTAATAACCATCGTTTCTCCGTTGCCTTATTAATATTTACGCCGAGGTACTTGTTATCATATTATGGCAAGCAAAAACGATTACTTTTCATTTTAATATTTCATAAATTATTATTTTTTATTAATCATCGTTGTTTTGTCAAGCACTTTCAGAGATCCCAAAGTAATTATTTCAACTTTGAATTTTCTATGTGCCCTATATTTTTCTAAGAACGCATTAATCAAAATTAATTAGAAATAGTTACATTTTATCTTTTTTCTTACCATCCATTTGATCCATTGCTAATGCTTCAAACATCATTCTGACTTACTTAAAGCTAAGGTACTTAATGACTGAAGTTTTAAATAGGTATTTAACTATTTTTCTTTATAATTTTAAACTAGTCATTTAGTTTTTTTTGGGGGGTGGGTGGGGGGGAGAGGTCCGATGTCAGTAAATAAAGATTCAAGACTTTTTTTAATACATAATTACTTGAATAAGACTGAAAAATTCATAGTTGCAATACAAATAAAATTTGAATAAGCAAGATAGACGATTAGATCTCATGAAAGAAACTATTTCGAGCTTTGGAGATTGTAGGCTGGATTCTTAATGGCAGCATGTTAAATCTGCCGATAAGATCAAACAACCTCACATTGGCTTGAAAAGTTTGAGAGTATGGAATAGCCAGTGATACCGTTCCACCATCTAAACCCCAATTCAGATTTCAAATCAGCTTCAAAACAAAGTCGGCTATAAAAATCTATCCTAGTACCTTTAAAATGTATCATTCATCTAAAAGCCCTAATATATAACAAAATATTAGCTTAACAACATACAACTTATATTTCGTCATTTAAACTGCAAATAGTTGAATATCCAAAATTATGTTTGACTAAAATCCTTTAGTCGGAACCTTTAATATCACCAATGAATGTCAAGTCACTAATATTAGAACCAAGATGCCTGCTTTGATAAACAATCCAATGAAGCGGCACTGAAATGCAATATTGACTACAATTAATACGCTTCGGCGACTTGGCTTCCATTGGCGGTATGAAGGAATGCCGACTAGCGAATTTCAATTATTTGGGATTTTTGATATACAACTTTTAAAATTTGAGTGACAATTTATTGAATGCGTTTTTGAAATGCGTTATATAAGAGATTTAAAAGACTTGTGTTTGAATTTATATTGTTTTAGCAAAATTACTATTTCGTAGGCGTACCATTTTTACATGTGTATCAAATTTGACTAGTTTCAAGTTTGTAAAAATAAAATATTGTAATCAGTTTCTCACTCATTTTCTTGTGTGCTAGAATTTTAAAATTTTATATATACTCTCGATGGCAATATAGCAATATATTCAGCAAATAATCATCATTTAATCGATTAATTTAATTAAATATATTTTATACCAAATGCGCTTCCTGGTAGTAAATTAAAAAAAAATGTTTTATCTCAAGTTTCTACAATATTTACAATAATGAATTATAAATTAAATGCTATATTTCTGCCTTTTAGTGTATAAATAACATTATGTTTTAAAAAATGATTTTGTTAAATTTATTTGTTTTATGATTAGTAGCTTACGAATTCCAAACTTAATTTAATCAAAACTCTGCTATGCTTAGTTAAACTAAATTGTTTCTTAATTTAAATGTCCCCACTTTGCAATGGGAGGCAAATAGGCTATTAGTTTAAGGCCTCCTTCCTTCTCAGGTTGATGGCTAAAATTGGAGTGCTGGCATTAACATTTTATAGAATAGCTTCTAAGTAAAGAGTTAGTTTCACAAACTAAGATTAATAAACTTAGTTTAAATTAACTATTTTAATGGATAATAATTAAATAGATTGCGATGCATTTTCAGTTTCTCAAAGAATCATTTTACACAGTAAAGCTGACAGATAATTACTGTTAATTGGAAGCAATAATTATTTTTCATTAGATAAGGGCCTTGAATTCAATCCGACTTCAAATGTTGATTGAAATAATGTTTTAATTAAAGTATTACAATCTAAACATTTCATTTTCATTAATTTTTCTTTTTAACCATTAAAGTGGACAAAATAGCTTTTATTTAGATATTTAAGCCACTCTGACATGGTTGTATGGATGGGCTAGTTATAAAGTCTGTTAACATAGGTATAAAATATTAAAAAACTATTACTTTATGCATTTCACAAAAGAAGCTTAATATCTAAAATGTAATAAATAGAGGAAATTTTGCTACCGTTAAATGCTGATAACAAGTTATTGTTAAATTATATATTGGTATTGTTGTAGTAACATAATTATTATCATCGCCGCATTGCGTATTTATCGATATAGTAAGCATCGTTTGTTTTTTACCAATTCTGCTGGCGACTGACTACTTGTTCTTTATAAGTGGTATTGTGAACAAAAGTATCTCGAATGATAGAGCGTAGTGTTAATGTCAAATATTTTCTTCGTTCGAGTCCTGCCTATAATTTGAAGCTGTAAACTTCTATTGTTTGTACAACTGTTATGTCTTGCCCCAAGCAAATGACGAGGTGTCACATAACAACGCGAAAAAGCGTTCAGTTGGACAGCGTTCGCCTTTCGTTAGATATGGAACGAAAGGTGAATCAACTCCATTTTGCATAGCAATCAAATGGTTTAACAAGAGGACATTTGTATTTCATTTCTTAGTAATAAAGCTAATGAACAATCGATTTTTATGCTGTTTCTATGATGTAAACATAAAGACTAATTAAATTAATTAATTAATTTCTCCATAATCAGATGAAACTAAAAATAAACAAATCAGATTCAATATCATTAGAGAAGCTTCAAAACAAGATGGTTATTTAAAAAATCAAATCACCCTCGGAGCAACCAATCCGGTTTTTTTCCATTTACCATGTTTACCACGACAGTGTTTGGTCAAATTTTTAATGAATTTTTTTTAAGTGCAAATTTTGATTACTTATTCCAAAACATGTTTTATCCACATAAAAACCTTATTGTTGCTAATTTAAATTTCTTGGCTCTATAAAATGGTAACTTAACGAATAAATTTTAACAAGTGACATACATATGATACTCAAAATTTACTGAAATATTAAGGACGAAGAAAATCTTTTACGTTCGAGTTGAATTCACTTGAGAATCTACCCAGATAAATTACTTAAGAAACAGGTCCCAAAAGGAGACAGACTAATTGGTGTATTGTTGCCTCGTTACCCAGTTAAAACTGCACGTACTCCTGAGAAGGATATGAAGCTGAAGATACACTCACGTGCGCCAATTCATTTATCATCCCAAATCAGATTTTATAAAAGAATCAGATACAGTGTTCTCGTCTAGATTCCTTCGTACGCGGACACGATTGATATGCTTCGTGGTAAAATGAAGAAAATAGAGAATTGTTCTCTTTCATGGATGGCATCTAAAATTTGATACAAATTTACAATTTTGATGTTAAAACACAAACTAAATTTCAACGCTCAGAAAGTATTTAACTCTTTCACAAATTTTATTCTTTCATTAGTCGCAATATCTAATAGATACATACTGCGGTACTGTCGTCAGACTGTAAGTTTTTAAAGTAGCAATTCATTAATGTGGTAATCCACAAAATTTCATTTTCCAGCAACATGAACATTGAATATTCCTCAAGCAAAACTTTTGTTTTGTTATTGTTCAAATGTTGCCATTTGGCGAGCATTTTAAAGGTTAAAGAACATTTTATTGAACTTTCCAACGAAACTCTACCGTAAGTCTAAGTCTAAACATTAAGTGAGACTTCAGAAGATTTGTCCATAAATTAATAAGCATCTATCATTCTAGTGATAATACTGCATGGCAAATCAAATCATTCTAATCCATTAAGTTTCCAAGCTATCATTATCATATGTACGTACACGTACAGATAGATCCCGTCCACAATTGAGAGAAATCTACAATTTTAGTATTAAAACTACTTACCAAATGTTATTCTTTTATCTAGTTCCGTTTTTGAATCGTCGTGAAAGACAGGCATAATTCCAAAAGGGACAGAGGTAGGTCTAAAATCGTGAAGATTTATCAAAATCTTAAGGACAATTTATGTTTCAGCAATTGCAACTTTTGCAAAGGTCCCCAACAATTGCAAAATATTTTTCTTTCTATTCTTCGAATCAAAAAAGGGTACCTACTCTTTTCTTAAAATTGTTACAATCGCAGTAGAAAACAATTTTGTTTTATTGCGTTTTATCAATCTGCTTGTGATTATTATAACATAGTTCAATAATGGAGAAAATAATTTTTTTTTTGACGGAGATTGTTCGCGACAAAAAGCAAAACAGAAATGAAATTGATATAGACTCGAATTCACGTTAGGAAAGTAAAATAGATTTGCAGCTGCGGGAAAAAGAAAATAAATCCATGTACCGGTTGTGAAGAAGATATCTTCCGGAAAAAGCACTGAAGCGTATATCTTTTTAATCTCCTAAGAAAACTGAATTTTAGAAAGTTGCGTCGTTTACTAGTGTTCTTCCAAGTCATGCGTTGAAGAATAAAAATGTGGCAACGATCTTCTTTTTATAAAGTTTTTTCTTGAAAATATATTTCTGAATTTGTTAGTAAAATATAAAAGTTATGAATTCTGAAACTGAATGATAAAATACCTTTCAGTTTCCTGAAACACAATATTGCTTTATATATAAATGATTATATTATATATATTTTTTATTTCGAAGTCATAATTAATGAATATTTGAGTAGATTTGATTAAACAATTATTATCTTAGTTTTATTCTGATTTTTGGTCAATCTTACGATTACTCCAGGCCTCTACAATAAGATTTCTATTAGCTTTTGATATAATATCCCAATTTTTTGTCATTTATTTAAGGACATGTACGATTTTCTATATCTCTAAATAATTGCAAAACAGTTTTGTGTAACGCTTGTTCCAACAGACTTTTTAGTCTACTGAATCTGGAACTCAAAATTCAAAGAAACCATATTTCACGGCTTCAAACATATTTTGCTGTTTCTCTAGATTATAAGCTGCTTTCAAATATTATACAAGATACTTTTGTAGTAATTTTCTTTACTATTGAAAATTATAGCAATATTTCATGATTTCATTTAATGCTGATGCATATATCCAAGCTGTAACATAGTAAATAAATGAGGATTTGATAGTAGACAGATTATATTTATTTGAAAAGAAGCAGATTATATGTTCTATTATCTAGTATCGGTATATGTCGTTCTAGTACTTTGAACGTTGTTCAGAATTACGAGTTTCTCTACAAATAGCCCCTCGATTTGCTTCAAAATGACGCTAAACTAGAAAAGGTAATTTATTTAAACTTAATTTTAATTAATTTATTAAAAGTGTAAACTTAGACTGATACGAAGAAAACTAATTGTTTAACCTTAATTCATTACGGTTTTAGCTTATTTAAAGAAAATAACGGTTTATCTGATTTTATTAAGTTGTTTATATATACTTAATATTACATGCAACGAAAACGTCCGAGCTTATTCAGTCAAGATTGTTGAGTATCAAATAGAATAAATTTATTATCAGGAATTAGCTAATTTTGCCTGCATTTAATCGTTCGACAACAAATCCAACGGAATAAATAATCCAGGCGTTTGATACGCTACTGTATCGAGAGAAGATCAGGCCGAAATTCCTAATATATAACAAGATGCATTGCATATTAATACAAGGAAATTGATTCAGACTGGAAGTTATGATTTGCACATGTGAAAGACGTGAGGCTTAAGGTAGGTTTCATAAAAGTGATTCATTGCTGCATTATCCGTAATATGTCATTCATGTGAAAGTACCTTATCCGAAACCACATTGTTTGAGCGATGCTCGCTTTTGCATATTAATGGCCTATTGATAAAGCTAAGATGCCTTTGCATTGTGATGCAACTGATTTGAAAGGAAGTTTGGAATATAGAAACATTTCAGATATTGTTGATCGATAGTCGCTAGAAACCTATGGGGATTTTAGTTACAAGCATACTTGAAGCTATTAGCTTCTATGAAATGATCATATGATTAATAGATTTTTGGATCCTAAATTTTCCAACAGATAATCGTTCTCTTTGCCCTTTCACTCAGAAATCACGTCTCAATTATTCTACCGCTTTGAGGATAACTTAATAGTAGCATTGGAAATGGAATAGAAGTTCAATCTGTTACAAAATATTTAGACTTCTCCGATATTGCCGCATATATATATATATATATATATATATATATATATATATATATATATATATATATATATATATATATATATATATATATATATATATATAACAATTGGAAATAGCTCCAGAATTTTAATAAATGAAGACATTATTTATTTATTAAACAATCTTAGTTAAATAAATTTTTCTTCCGTCCCAGTGTCGCCATCTATTACTGAATTTTTTTAAAAAAAATATCTCAAGATTAAAAATAAGATTAAAAAATCTTTTATTTAGAATATTAATAAAAAATGTTCTTTTAAAACATTTTAATTTAGTTTAATCGCTTTTAGATTTGCGAAAGTTCTTTCCCATCATTAATGGGCTGATAGAGAGTGAAAAAAAAATCGAGATAAAAATTCTTAACCTTTCTCCTTCTTTGATGCCTATGACATACAAAAACTCCATTGTAGTGTTTTGGCATCAAAAAAACAATAGATGTTAAGTCAATTCAGCACGAGTATTCTATAAGATCCAAAGAGATGGAAAAAAGGACTTACTGCTGAAAATAAAAAAGCGCTGGGAGAAAGAGTAGAATATTTATTTAGGAACCTACTCATCCATTGCCATTCAACACCCGTCATCTGCGGCTTTTACCAAGAACGCATCTTCTTCAACGCTTCAGGCACTTTGTTGCAGTCCAAAAATATTTCCAGCCATCTTTTAACAGTTATGTACCGAATTCGAGAAATTACTTTTTACTTCAAAGGTTTAGTGTTACTTTTTTAGAACCGTGTTGTAACTTTTTATTTTGCACATTCATTAGGTTTTCATTGCGACTCGCTCAGTATTCCTCCCTTAGAAAAGCAAATTACTTGAAAAAAAAATTTTTTTTCCTCGCAAATGTAGTTTTTCATCACTTCATTTTTATTCATTTTAAATGCTAAAAGATATTCTGTTGAAAGAAGATGCTGTGAAGATAAACAAGAATACTAACATACTAAGGGACTCTCGTGCGATATTATTGTGGTTAAATAATCTAAGTAATCAGAGTAATTATTTTTGTTTTTATTAATTAACAATTAATTAATTAATAATTAATTAATCATATAAATGCAAAGTAACAAGAAAGAGAAAATGTTTTGTATTTAACTGTTAAATGATATAGCGTTTTTTTTTTTTTTTTTGTTACTTCATTGTTGTCTAAGCAATATGCAATTAAAAAAAAGTAGCGATTTTATAAATCATTTCATTCTTTTAATTCCTTATTTATTTTTCCAAAGTCAAATCGGCATATGAAGTTTAGAGTAAAACATTTTAATTTAAACAGTTTAGCTTATGAACTTACGATTTTTGCTTGTTTTAAGTTCAAACGTTTCAAAAGCTGTGGAGGTCTAGTGTAAAAGTCTCGGCTCCAGGCTCGAGACCCAATTTAACTGTAGATTTATCACGCATGCGAGTTTTGTGCACTTTAAATTTGATGCAGAGGATCAAACGTTCTTTTGCTGGTGTGGTGCGGAAGCATGGAGAAGTGCCAAGTCAAATGTCATCAAGTCTCGGTTCAAAAGTATCAGTTATGTTTCAAAATAGTCCTGGTATTGCTTCAAAGATTGGACATTAATATGATTAAGCTAAATTCAAACGTAGTAAATAAAAACTTGTATCAATTCAAGTAGTGTTTCATTTTAAAGTTACACGACTACCGTTTTTTGGACAGACCAAGTAACTACTTTAAACGGGGGTAAGATGAAGACAATGAGTTCAGAACTAACACCTCATTCACCAAGTTTCATTGACCTACCAGCGGGAAGTGATCGTGAGGCGCATCAGAAAACATACACATACAAGATTGGTAGATGATGGAATTTAATCTCGAGCACGTAACCCTCCACCATGAAAACCAAGATTTTTCCATCAAACCGGAAGCGTTTAATAGTTCAAAATTTAGAAGAATTCAATGAATTGAAAATTCCATTTATATTTGTTGAAGTAAATTAATAAAACATTTTTCACATAGAAGTGAAAGAATTTGCAAAATTGGAACCATATATCATGAAAAGAAAATTTTGCTTTTATTTCAAGAATATTACATTCTTCAGTTTTATCCGATTTATTTTTACGGCTTTGTTTTCATTTATTCAGTCGCTATATATTTTCTGCTTCCGACAGAAAAGACTGCTCGACAAATCTCACAGAATTGGGAAAACTCCGAATAGCGTGATTGTGTTGACTGATATAGACTAGTTGGCTTGACAGAAAGCTAATACACACAACTGTCAGAGGAATAAAGCCGATCGGGAATTTGATAAAAACAAATTAAATCTTTCTTTAACAAGTACTATTTTATTCTTGTGCTATAGTTGAATTTGATAAAGACAAATTAAATCTTTCCTTAACAAGTATTCTTGTTTTTGTATCAGAGTTTCTATTCCTTCTTAAACCGTGACCGATTTGATAACTATACTTTCTTAACCATTACATTATTAAATTGTACCTAAAATATTTTATAGAGCATGGAACAAATATTGGAATTATAAGAACTATAAAGAAATGCGTATTTCTTATTGTTGTATATCCGATATACAACAACAAAAAATACGCATGTTGCTTGTATACACAAAAATACGCAACGATGTGTTAAAATATTTATATAACAAAATATTTCCGAATTTTCACATAATGGCCTCAATTCAGCCTCACGTGGTATGCCACACCTATCTGATTATGGTATTTGTTGCGCATTTTGAAGTTGAAAAAACGGCGTGACGCCGTATCTCAGCATGAGGCAACCAGAAGTTAAATGCCATTTGAGTGCGCAGCTACTTTTATCAATTGACTGACAACATGTAAATTGACTACATTAACCAATATCTAGTCTAAACAACTGTTTTTCTAAAAACTTACACAGCTGGAAATTTACTAATTAAATATAAATATTCTATCTCTCTTTTTTATGATAAAATCATCTTACTTTAACTAGTGGATAGTGAGATAATGAAGAAAAGGATTTAGACGAGGATCGCAAAGGCGACTATTTAGACGAGGATCGTTAAGCGTAAAAGCTAAGCAGCTGAAGAATAATGCCGGATAAGATTATTAAGATAACATCCATTGACGAAATCGAACATTTAAGGCTCCATCGATAATTTCTAATAAAAAAAATTTACAAATATAAATATTAAATCAGAAGAAAAGGTCTGAAAAATTATTTGAAAGTTATCCATTTACGAAAGTTTATGCCAAAGCTGGAGAGTAACGGTGTGTAATGCTTCATGATAAATTTTTAGTCAGATATGAATTTAGTTTAGTTAGATTAAAGCCTCGTTTTGAAGCAGAGTTGGGGGTCATTTCAGAACGGGCCGCGTAATTTTGCCCTGCGGTCGGATGCCTGAGGCAAAGCCTGGCTTGGTGTCTTCCCCTGCCTCTGTTTTCCACTTCGCCCCCCCCCCTCCCTGATTGCGTTTGGTCCTGACGGTTTTGGCGCGTCCTGAGCCGGTTTATCGGAATCGGGTTTCAAATTTAGTACCCTCCAACTCGAAGTCGAGATTTTACAATTAGGTTACTGCGTCCCTTTTCTGACACAAGAATAGTCAAAATAATGCTATGTAATCGATACTACCAGGCTGGCATTATTTTTCAAGAATATTTAAATATTCTTTTTAAAATTCCACTTCATTTTGCTTTTGTATAATATAAAATACATATTTTGGATTTCAATCAATCTAAAAAGTTTTTTATTCCAATTTATTACATGACAATACAGTTACTTTTGACGTGGCAACACAAATGACCTTTCTTTTTTTAAATACACAATACCGTCTCTACAGACGATACCATACGTTGAGGAAATTTCAACTCTCTAAAGGCATTTCCTATTATCCAGAAAGTATTGTTTAATTTAATATACAATAAATAGTAAAAAATTATAAATGACAATAAGTTTATTTTTACTTAAAATCTCATTTAAAATATAATGTCTCGGTGTGCTGGTTCCAAAGTTTTAGATTCGAGTCGGATTCCACAAGGTATTTTTCATAAGCCAATAGTGTTAAAAGTAAATGCTAAAGCGACTATATAAAAACGGTCTACATTTCTATAGGCGGAAAAAACTTTATTTCTTTTATAGAAACGTGGAATGCACAGTATAAAAGTGAATAAAGAAAACCAATAAACTTACTATTTACTATTTTTAATTTTAGTATCGCTAATCTGCAGCTATATTTCCTATTTCGAAAAATATATTTTCTGTGGATTTTTGTTTACTCTGTTACAAATAATTTTTAATAAATAATTAATGACTTTAACGAAAATAAAATTTATTTTGTGAATGAACTGTGATTTGTTTTGCTTCTACTAAGTTCTGTTTTCTTCTTCCAATCACGACTAAATTCATCATCCATTTCTTCATGATCTGTGTGAATACGACTGAAATGCCAACCGTGACTAGAGCAGAAGACTTGAAACTTTACCAAGAATGAGTGCATGGGTTGTTAGGCCTTGACCTATTGCCAGTAATGCAAACTTCACGATTGTAGTAAAGCTTGTCACGTAATTTTCATCGGAAGAAAAAAAAATTACAAAGTTTTAAAAGAGAAATTCACTAAAACATGTTTCTTTGAAATCGAAAGTAGGAATTTTAATTTAGTATTTAGTTAGTTAACTTCTATATCGCTTGAAATAAATATATAAATAAATAAAATTATATTCTATTAAAAGGATCGTAATTTTGATTTTATATAATTATTAACATGAGTCCTAGCATCATTCCTTATTAATTTTAGTTTTTACTTATTTTAGAAATTTTGAATAATTTGAAACTATTTCATTTGACATTTAAAACATTAAAAATAAAAATAGCTAAAAAAATATCGTTGAACTGAATTAAATCTTATAGAAACGAAAGAAATCTGTGTCAATGAACTCTTAAAATGCCTTAAAGCGACTTAAAAAACTTTTTTTAACATGAATTTATATTATGTTTCAATATTTTAGACATAATCTGATGGCAGTATTTTTAATCTTTAGGCTTTTTAATCATTAAAAATAAACTGTACACTAAAAACTTTAATTTATTTAATTCAACTTTAATTCTGTAACTAAGACCAGTGTAATAAGTAAATGGAAACTGAGCTATACCAAAAATTTAACTGAAATCAAAATTATTTAGTGGTTTTTCTAATAGCAAAATATTATAAAATAATTTCTATGGAAATATAAAGCTTATTAATCTTGCTAATTACATTTTCTAAATAAATTTGTCTTCTAAAATAGTTGCGTAGCGAATTTCATTTCTTAGAAATGTAACTTAACGCTTCTTTAAGTTTAATCCAATACAATTTATTTATGTTACTTTTATCTACAGGTTAGTTAATCATGATCAGCACACGTCCTTAAAGAAAATAAACAATAATTCTTTTGAAGACAAAGAACGTGACAAGAAAGCTTAATAAGTTCGAAATAAAAGTTGAGGAATTTTTGTCACCAGAGAACACAACGGCCGCATTTATTAAATAAAATACTGCTTCAATAATTTAAAAAATTAACTTTCAGCTCAAAAGCAGTATAATTTATTAAATTTCAGTTAGAAACAAATTTATCATTTCTTGCAAAGGATCATTATGCATTTAAAATGAAAGTTGACACACGACTGTCGCCAGAAGACCAATTAGTCGTATTTAAAAATCAAAAAATAACAAGTTGTGGAACATTCTCTACTCAAAGACTTTTCATCATTTTTTATAAAGAATGTTTTTTTCCTTTTATTTATTTATGAATGCTTCTTTTCTTCTTTTTTTATTTCAATAAATACGAAATGATTTCCTTAGATTTTTCTTATTTAATTAGTTTAATAATTTTTTCTGCTCTTTGCTTCAAAAAAAAAATTCTAATATAATTTCTATATTTTTATGGACGATTTTTTTTTCTGTTTCTCACCAATTACGAAATTTTTACGATATATGAATTTGAAAAAGAAACGCCAATTGGCTCAAATTCAATTGTAAAAATAAGGTCCTTCCCTCTAATTATGCATTCATCATTACGTGCTATTTATTCATGTGGAGAAAAGCAAACTATAAAAGTAAGCCCCATAGTTAATAGGATAATGATGTAGCAATGTCAGAACATCTTAAGTTGATATGGCAGGGAAGTTTATATAGTGGGTTCATGATAAACATTTTTACAGACGTATAGTTTTTATCCATTTTCGAAGCAACTTTGACATCTGAACACAAAAACAATTCCCTAACTCATCATTTATAGTATCCAGTGTTACTCATTTTTATTCATCTTTACCAAACAGATATTTATTACTTTCATAAAAAATTAGGAAATTAATATTTTCATGTAAAAATCTAACCCTAAGAAATTAATCTTGAAAATTAGCTCTCATGATTGATAGATAAAGATGTCGCTTAATGTAAACATCATTGTTTTGGTGTAATATGGAAGTCTTGATCCTCAAACCGCAGTTCAAGAATATGAGCTTTGCTCCAAAATAACTCGAAACTGGACGTGGAATATTAATTCAAATCAGAATTTTCATAATATGGCCTTTCCAAACCCGTTCTTTCATGTTAAAAATAATTCACAAATATTTTTATTTTCAATCATTTTATTTTTAGAACAAAAATTATATCGGAATGCAAAAATAGATCAATAAATTCTTATCCACATGAATCAATATTGCAGAATTTCATTTAATCCTCATGACAGATCTTTACTATTCTTTTGGAAAAATTAGGAAATGGGATTTTTCTAATGCGAATTCTAACGGTGAGAAATTAATCTTAGAAACACGCCCCATTATTAATAGATAAAGAAGATGCTGCGTATAAAAAAAAAACATAATTTTAGTATAGCGTGGAAGTCTTTGTCATCATGTCGTAATTCAACCAAAGGGAGTGATTCTTTCTAAACGTTTTCTCATGTCCTCCAATAATATTTTTTTTATTTCTTTACCCCTGCAAAAAATTATGGACTTGGGTAAACTCGCGAATACCTGGCATGGCATTGATGAATGATAATTATGAAATATGGATCTTTGGTGTGAGTCTGGCATTTATGTTGAATCTATCGTGAGAATAACTATTATGGATGTCTTTTTCGCCGACCAATTGACACCAAAATTTAACATGAAATACAGTCACAAGATAAGACACCGAATTTCATCGATTTGAGTCATTGCGTTTACATGCAGACGAAAACACTGACCAACAAATGATCAACCGTTTAACTAGTTTGGTTCAAAATTTGACAAGTATCCATATTTCAGATGCTAAACCTATGTACCAAATTTTAGTTATGTAATTCTTTGCGTTTTGTAGTTAGTCAAGTTTCCTTGTATTCGAACAGTCAAATTGATAGATTTCCTTTGAATGGATTTTGTTCAAAATTTGATTGAAATTTACAAATTTGGTCGTAAGTTCATACAGAATTTCATCCGGCTAGCTCAGTAAGTTTTAGTGTTATAGTGGTCAAACAGGCATGATGCCAAAAATAGGTCTTTCGTACTCGGGAGGTCTAAAACGTAGATATTCACCAAAATCTCGTGGACGATTTTTTTTTTTTGACGATAACAATATTTCGTATAATAAAAAGTAAAAATATGAGATATGTCCCCAAAAGACTTGAAACTGAGAGTGAATCTATCAATTCAAATGAGACTACTCATTATGTGACTTTTCTAAACTTCTTCTCTCATGCTAAACAAGTTCACAAATAATTTTATTTTCCATCATTTTTAGAACAATAATTACATCGGAGTGCAAATGTCGTTAATAAGGTCTCATTTGCCTAAATAAATATTGGCGATTTTTATTTTAGCCTTACGACATGTCTTTATTATTCTCTTCAAAGAATTAGGGAATTAAATACATCTGATGCAAAACCTAATGATGAGAAATAATTCTTTTAACCTGACTGATAACAGAACGCACCCGTGTTTGAACAAAGGGCTCTTGAGCAAATTTAATAATGACGGTTCCGATATGTAATGTAAATTACTTGATATAATTAGTCTCCATTTCCACACATTTATAATTTCTCATGAGTACATTTAAAACGAAAACATTTCTGTTATTCAATAGAATTTATCGCCTATCGTTGAATTTGTTTTATCACCCCTTAAGTTGCCTATTTATCTTTCATGCAAATACGCAGAAGATATCATTTATTTGTGGAATATGGAAAGATTTCTTCAGTTGAGAAAATTCGATTTTGTCCATTTTTCACAAAGCGGGAAAATGCATCATTAAAATATCAGTTTCATGAAATAGATAAACAGCCAGGTTAAGGGATGATAAAGCATATCAGAGATGTAAACTATTATTTTTGTAATTATGTTTATTTATATTATTATTTATTTAATATATATTATATTATATTATACTTTTATTATATTTAATGTTTTTCTTAAAACCGTATACCGCCGATATATGTGCACAGTAAGCATATGGCTGGATTTAATTATTATTGGTGATTAGCCGTGTTTTATTGTTGTTTTTGTGCGGCAATTCTTTAAATAGACCAATATATTTTTATTTTGAAAGCGTTATCATTTGCAAAAAATGCATCATTAAAATACTATATTCATGAAATGAATAAATAAGCAATTGAATAATCATTCTCTCATTTTTGTTTTTATTTAATAATTTCTTAATTAAATGATGATCGTATTTTGATTTCGAAAGTGTTATTATTTTCAGAAAAATGATGAAATATGATCTTGGATTTGTTAAAACTAAATTGAACGAAACTATACGGATAGTTTAAAAATCCTGTGAAATTATGGAGCAAAATGATCTGTGCAAAACAAATGATAAAATATACTCAAGTTGAATAATAGCAGCAATTTCAAAATATGTTTCAATTTATACGGCTGAAGAATCTTTAATAATTCCAAATATTAAAACTTTGAAAAATTTGTATTACAAAATAAATATATAAATGTTTACTTTCAAGGGAGATTTTCCTTTATATTTGCTACAAAATTTATTTAATAAAATTTATGCCACTTTTTCATTATATTTTTTTAAATATTGTGAACATTGTATAATATCAGGGAATTATTGTACAATGCGTTTGTTCAGTAGTGTATATAATTTGCGTAGTATCATCACATCAATCTGAAGTGTTCACAAGCTTAAGTACCTACGTTTTTTTAAACTTATTTATAGATCTTTTCTTACAATATTTCTTTCACACAAACGTTAATTATGAATAAAATCTATCAAGTGTAACGGAGTAAGAAATGTGTGTCATCTATTATATTCTTAAACGGTCTCTTCTACAGGTTTCCGAAGGTTAAATGTAGGTCAACGACTCCGAGTTAGTTGTGAGCTATGTAGTTAATATATAAGCGTGTACGTGAGTGCATGTAGATATTTCGTCTTAATGAAAGGCAATTTATTTGCAACTGTGGATTTGTGGATATGAACTTTGGAAAACCTACAGAGTTATTCATTTGCTGTTATTTTTATTAATGATTGACCTTAGATCAACGTATGCTCCGAAAACTTAAAAAAAAAAAAAGAATAAAATTCTAACAATGAGATTCCAAGGAGCAAGATTTAAAACTAGAAATCAACAGGAATCGAGAAAGAATATTAAAGAACAAAAAATAAATATTTAAAATTTATTTGAAAAGAAACATTAAATATTTAACTGCGCTAAAGGATTCTTTTATTGAAAAAGAAATGAAAACATTTCATAGTACTTAAAAATAATCTGAGAATTTAAAATATTCCTTGTATAAAGCATTTTTAAAATGTAAAAAGTTTTAATCAACATTTGAGTAATTTTAACGTATACATTTTCTTACAAAAAATTATCTAATTTCTAAAATGTTTACTAATTTTTTATTCATGTTCATTGACTAGTTTTTAACTGGATTGTGTACGTTGAAAAATAATTTCGAACTGTATCGCACAGGATTGGCAGTGAGGTTGAACAATGACGATTTGTCATTAATTGAATCAATACATATAACGTTACAGTTACATTATAAATATAACTGTGCAGGTCATATAAAGTCTAACTGTATCCTTAGATATGGAGACATGAAGCTTCCGCTAAGGTAGTTGGTTTTCATTCTACGGGTAGGTATATTAATTCCTGCGGGTCGGGTTACTCTCCCCTCCATGATGGGACATATTTCTTACGGAAGAGGTGGTACGGTAACTGTTGTCTACTGGTAATGTTTAGTAGGGCTCAATCGTTTCCGTCTCTGTGCTGCCACGTTAACGGTCATTCAGTGTTTTCCATATCCTAAACAGGATGTGGGTTGCTCCGACGTGTTTACATTGTGCTGAGGAATGACATTTTTTTTATGTATGAGAGTGTTTTGTTGAAAATGCGAGATGAATTACAAATTAAATTATTGCATCTTGAGAACATGGATTACCCCCATTCCGCTTTTAAGCTAAAAGTTAAGATAAAATTTAAAATTAACTAACGCAACTTAAAAGCCTTAATTTCTAACTTTCACTATCTTTTTTTAAAAACCGATTCCAGTTTCTTTTTAAGAATAAATCTTTCTAAATAGACCACTCGTACTATGTAAGTTTTCCAATGATTTAATGATTTAACATTAACTAATTAATACTATTTAAAAACACTTAAGCAAGTATTCAAGACTTTCGTCATTTATTCATGATTTTAAACTTGCAAATTTAAACAAAGTCTTCTGAAAATGTTAATAAATTTCATGGATCAAAATCGTAACACAAATCCATAGAATAAGTTTTTAAAGATTTTACATTAAACTATTGTAATCACTAATTTTAAGAAAAAAATTCTCTAGTTTTCAGCATGGTATTTTTAACACGGTTTCTCTGCTTGAAAAACTTCTTTATCCGACTCGAGCTCATTCATTGCGACATTTTATTTTTTATTTTTATTAAGAAAGAAATGATGAAAAATGTATAATTTAACCGCATATGAAGTCTCGTTTTCGCTTCATTAGATCTTTCCAGATCAAAATCCCACTTTCTGAAAATGAAGACAATTTTATCACTGCTTGTCGCATTTCCAAGAAAAAAGACTTCCATTTTAAAAACGAGCCTCATAAATAATAAAAAAGAAAAAACTAAATGCGAACAAAGCAATGATAAAATTAGTAAAAAATAGTAAAAAATAACCATTAGTAAAAAATAACCTTCTTTTTGAAAGAATTAACTTAAAGCCATCATAAATCTTGAGCATCAGAGACAAAAACCTCAGATAAGTGACAAAAGATTAAATAATAAAGACAGTCAATTTTAAATTCGCTACAAATATTATTAAAATATTTAATTTATTTACTAATCTTACAATGCGTATGCAATATATACAAAAAATGCAAATATGCAAATAACGAATACTTCAAAAAATTCATATTCAATAATGAATACATAAAAAAATGAATGCATCTAAAGATTCAGGAATAAACTTAGGGTAACTTTAATTAGTTAAATGGATCCAGATTAATTTTATATAAATCAAAAAATGACTTTTTTTGTAACACAGTTGTAATAATTTCAATTAAGTAAAAGTCATTTAGTTTTGTTTGTAAATGTTTTTTTTTTCTTTTTTAAAATTTTTGTTCAGCCCTAGTTTCTGAGTGCATCGTAAAAATCTATCCAACTCGAACTGTTTCATTACTAAATTCCATATAAGAAATAAAAAAATGTCAAATTTAGCCCGCATACGAAATCTCAATTTCATTTCATTAGACGTTTCAAGATCAAAATCCCACTTTCTGGAAATGAAGACAATTTTTTATCACTGCATGTCTCATTTTTTTAAAAAAAGGCTTTCTCTGTGGTTTTAAAGGCGCAATGGAGGAGAAAAAAATGAATGATTTCATTGATGCTCTTAAGAGAAAGAATTAAATTCGAACAAAAGTATAACAGTCCTCCCTCTTGAAAAAGAACTGCCCGCTTTTGAAAGTATTAACTCAAAGCTGTCATAAATCGTGAGCACCAACGACAGAAACCTCAGATAAGCGACAAAAAATAAAATAATAAAAACAGGCCGGGAAAAAATCTTAAACGACAGTCATCAGGAACGTTGGAACTCGAAATCGAATGTCCCATTGCTATACCCACTCCCCACACTGATCGTTTGCTCCAAAAGAACTAGCAAACGTAAATTACATTGTATTAAAGTGGTTCTTTGCTGCCCTGATATCTATGCTAGTCCGAACTTTCTACTTCCGAATTTTTTTACTCTTTCTTCCTCTTCTTCTGATTTCTCTTTTTCTTCTTTTATGCTTAAGCTCGTTATTTTCTTAGTTTACTTCCTACTTAAGGACCTTTAATGAACCGAGGTTAAATAGGTATTGGACTAAACGTGTACATCAAGTACTGGAAACCGAAAAGATTTTGTATCGATTTTGCTGAAGAGACCTAACTTGTTTAGCGACTTCAGAACTTGACAATTTTTGCTCCCTTCGGACCATCACAGAACGTGCATCGAATTTCGAAAACTTTCTTTGGAATTACCCAAGAATAAAAAGTATTGGTAATTAAAAGACTCCCCATTTAGAAGGGCTTGCTTGTGGTGATTACTAACATGCTTTAGAAGTTATTAATTAACGTTGATTGCTTAATTTACTGCTTCGGACTCCTAAAATTGTAGTAGTGAATCTATATTTTTTTTGTCAGCTGTCGGAATTATTATCACACGTAATAAATTATGTCATCAGAAATAAATGTCAGGTTTCTTGCTTTTCCAGCTATAGATCTTGGTTGTGAAGTCAATTATAAACACATTTTTAAAGTGATTAGATGGTGTTGATTCCTTAATGTTTTGCTTAGAACTCATAAGAATTGTAGTAAAAAATCAATGTTTTTTGTTATGTCGTAATTAATATTGCTCATATGATAACAAATTATATCGTCGGAAGTGAAAGTTTAGTTGCTTGATTTATCAATAGTGCGCGGTGATTATGGTAATTCTCATAAATGGGCTTGTTAAATGAATAATTGTTGCTGATTTCATTATATTTTATTTAAAAACCCCAAGAATTGTTGAGGAACTCCCAAAATTTATAGAAGGCTCGAAAGGTATTGGATTAAATATGTACCTCAAGGAATAAGAAATCCAATAGATTTTGTATCGATTTTAATCTTGAGACCAATTCGTTGAGCGACTTCAGAAATTCACAGTTTTTCCCCTTAAACTCAATACAGGAAATACTTCGAATTTCGGAAATTTTCTCCGCAATATTCCAAGAATAAAAATCGCTGTTATTTAATAATTTTCTACAGTAGTAAATGTTGATTGTGGTTATTAATCACAAAAATGAATTTAAGGTGATAAATTGGTGTTGTAAGAAAACATCGATATTTTTGACAGTTGCTCTAATTATTAATGCTCGTACGAAAATAGATTATATCATAAGAACTTAATTTCTTGCAACTTGTATTACTAAAATTAAAATCAAGCATTACTTATAAATAAAACGCATTTGGCTGGCATAATCACAACTACGTTTAGATAGAAATGCTTTTTTTTTTTTAATTTGCTACACTTCCTGATTTTGAAATCGAGATCGTGAAAATTTTCAGGTAGACAGAATTTTATTAAAAAACAGAAATAATAATGATATAGACTAAACATATGCAAGAAAAAAGGGAGATGGCAATATAAAAATACATAAAATTAACTCTTGTATATGAATAATTCCAGATAATTTGCGTTAGAAGTTTTAGTGCTAATAAGAAAAAATAAATCTGAAAGTCAACGTGAAATGAAAACGTAATATTTTATTATCAAATATAGTCCTTTTATATATCACTAGCAAACTTTGGTGACCAGCTGGTACACTTGGAATTTTAGCTGTGCTTAATTTCAATTAAATCTCTTATGCATAATTTGATCTTCATGATTTCCTGAACAAGGTATTTTTGGTTACAGTGACATCAAATAGTAATAAATATTAAAGCCCTGCTATTTTAATATCCATACTTCTGTTTACTGTATACATGAAGCTTCTTAATTGGTTCAACTCCCATGACATTATTATGCATCAAAAACTAATGGGTAACTCGGGTAATCTATTGTCTAATTGCACGCCGCCTTTCGCGGTTTGTAACTTCACTTGTTTATTCCTCGTGTAAGCTTACCAGATGGTGAACAGAATCTCTCACTCTTATCTTTCAATAGTAGAAGAAAATCGCGCAAAGAAACATCTAATGAAACAATAGAAACAGTTTGAAATTCGCTGCAGGGAATATTATGTAAACAATTAATTTAAAATAATTTTCAAAATTGAAGAAAAATTGCCTGGCATTTAAATTGTATCAATTAAAAATGTATTTTTTAATTCTAAAGTTGTATAAGAACTATTTTTTATGAAGAAATATTTCGCATTAAGTAAGACATCGTGAAAAATTCACAAATCTTGCTTAAAAATTGCTCCTATCTTCATTTCTACCCTTAAAGTGCATTTGTACCAAATTTGGTACTGTTAGGCCAAATGATCTACTCTGTAAACGGTGAAATACATATGCATGCTTCTTTATTAATAGTGGAGATTAATACATGCTTTGTTTTCCTATTTTGTTTTTCTGTTGATATTTATATCTGGAGTCACGAAAAACTTTTTAATGCATAGATGGAAGCGCTGATTAGTTTTGTAGACGAAATGGGATCGAGAGGGTAAAATATTTAAATAGCCTCGTAAAAACCTTTTAATTTCACTGTAATAATCAGAATTGTCGAATTTTTTACCATTATTAAAATGTTTTATTTTTTATTTTATGTATTTCGTATATAAAATAAAATATTTTCTTGAAAGTAAACAGATATTGGAAAGATTACGATTGTAAGACTAAAATCTGGCTTCTTGATTTTTACCTGCACTAGATTATCCAAGGTTCGAAAATGAAGGTCGTTTCTGCACTTCCAAGTGTTTCATTCCATGCTTGTGTGTTGTTACTTCGTTTCCTTTGTGAGTAAATGTCTCTAATGAATGCGACTTAATGTCTCCCCATTTCGTTCCGCGTGGCTTAACTTGCGTTCCCTGAAGAAAATATATCACAAGAAAACAAGCGAGTCGTTTCGAGGTTAGTTAACCTCCATTTACTTGTCACGCAAAAGCGTAGCGTAGTTCCGCAGATGTGGTGGATATCAGTTACTTGTACTACCTTTCTTCTGTACATAATGAGTATACGATTTGAAAATAAATGTACTGATTATTCAATTATTGCATCCTTTATAGTTCCTTTCAAGAATAATCGAAGGTAAAGTCTGAACCGAGGCGGAATAGATGAACTTTTTATCAGAAATTCATGGTCAGATTGGAATTCAAATTTTTGTTAGTAAGTTATTGGGAAAAAATGTTTTTTTTTTTTTTTTTTGCTTGTTTTGGCCATATTTACATCAACAGAATAAGATAATACTTTTGATACTATCCCCTTAGTTAGTAAGAGATGGTGGGGATGCAGATAATAGAACCCCTATGCAGGATTGATATCCCTGAATAGGGGTACTTTAATTGCATTCAGCTAAAAGAAAGAATTCTAAGGATTCTCTTTTGTTGTAGGCATAACACTGATTTTATTGAATCAAACTTTAAGAATTCATTTGATTCATTTCGTTTTCAGTGAAAAATTATATAAAATTAAAAAAAAATATTTATAATTTTATAATGGACTAGATATTATATACGGCAAAATTAAATAACTTGGAAAAACCTTATTATTATGAATAAGTAACGTCGTATTTGCATAATGACTGAATTTATTCTTGCTACAGTTCCTTCCTCCTTGTAATCAGTCTAAGGAACTCGCGAAGCAAAAATTATAGGTAATAAACGTAATTAAGATCGTCTCTATTTTGCTTAAAATCTATAACTTGCAGATGAAAACTTTTTGCTGAATTGCAATCAGTAAATACGGTAGACATATCGTTCTGATAAATAAATGAAAGAAAGCAATCCGTTATTTCTTAGACAGAAATTAGCAAAATTCTTTTACGGATTACTATTAATTTTATTTCCATTTATGTAACATTTTAAACAAAATCAATTCTGACGTTTCCTGATGTTAACCTGCATCGCATCCTTTCACTTTTGACTGCTACTATCTGATTGAACTATGTTATAGTCCAAATAAAGACATGTGAAAAAAATAATATTAAAAAAATATTTATTAAATCAATCACGTAATTTAATATTAGATACTCCTTAATTATTTTTTTGTTTCCAAGTGCACTGCTTTCTGACAAATTATTTTGTTATAAAATGCGCATAAAATAGTTATTCACCAGAATATCTCCCTAAAGCACTAGCCGTAATTCAGATGAAATTGCTACAAAAGTTTCAGCCACACGATAAATTCGCTACTTATAATGCATGTGCTTCTAGCTTATCAACTTGTTTTCAAAACATATTTGCATCTGAGCAAAACTCATTTTGAAGAATACCTCACTCCTTAACAACCCTTTGAAGTTTAATAAAACTTACTCACACAAAGCCGCATTTTCGGAAATACGTTTTTGGTCGTTCTTTGATCACAATCAAATCTCATAAATTATTCAGAGTTGATCTTGTTGCGGCAACAGCAGCTTCCATTCTTCTGGTTATACGCGCGTTGTAAAGAAGATCTCCTCAGGTACGCATAATTTATAACTCCATCAACTGTCTAAGCCGAATATTCGTAGCATCAACGCTACCTGTTTTGAATGACCTAACGGAGCTTAAAATCAAAATTCCTCCCAAAAATATTGGGCATTACAGTAAGGGTATAAATTTTCTAATATACAGTTTTGCTTTACGCTGAAAAGCCGTTTTGGTCCTTCTGAAACGCGATTGCTGTTTTAGATATTTGGAAAAGTAAGAAAAAGAACGCTTTCAAGAAATACTTTATCGTTCAAAAACGCTTCGCTACGGCAGGATTTGCAATCCATTTGGCCATGAGGCCATCATGTCCTAGATGACTCGGATCTAGGGGAAAAATTCTATGCCCCCCATAGGACATTTATTATACCACCAAATGGGACCCAATAAATGCCCGCTAAGCAAAATGAAAGTAGAAGAGAATTGCTGTTTCATGGGCATAATCGTTAAGTAGACAAATATTTCATAAATAGTCATTTCTTAAACTCTATAAAATTTTTATAACGTTTTCCCACAAAATATTGAATAGCGTTATGATTTCATCCAGTGTGTAACAGGGAATAATTTTCAGATATATACAAATTCAATTCCCCACGCTCAATAGCTTTTCAAAGCACAAATATTGAAGAAAAGATATTCAAACTTTTGAGATAGAAATATGCGTTTTTTTTAAGTAAATTGCTTGCCCGGCATGGTGCATTTTTCGTAAATGTGCATTATTTTTTATGGCGGAAATAAAAATGTTCCGCCATATATATTCTTATTCCTCCAAGAACAACTATATTTAATTAAATTTCGTTTTTTTTTCTTCTTTTGTTTAAATTTTCTGTATGAAGAGATTCATAATATAAAAGAGTACTCTAACACTATTGATTTATAAATAGAAATGGTTTTTTATAACTTTATAAATTTTTAAAGCATTTCTGAAATTGAAAAAGATTATGAATTGTATTCTTTTACTACTCGTCTAGTTTTCATAATCGTCCTTTTTTGTGTTATTTTAAGTTATTTATTATTTTTATTTTAAATAACTGATAAAAGGGTAAGCGCAACAGAACTTAAAGTTTCGAGAAAAAAAATGAAAATTTAAAAATTTGCATTCATATACTAAACATATTACATATTGAGAAATTTACCATCAATTTAACCGAAAAAAATATTATCTTTTTATCCTTTCTTCTTACAAATATGTTTTATAATCAGATCATGTATTTTGCCATAGTGGAAAGGTTTAAATACAAAACTATTTGTCAAAAACATCATGTCGTTTTAATCAGATAGTGTTTGGGGAACAACCACTTTCTTCAACCGCAAATGCAAACAAAATGATTTCATATCTGACTGAACAATGAGAACCGAATAATCATATTTCAAGACCAGAGTGAATGGCAGGAAGACTGGAAAACAATTTAACGATATCTTTCTATTTTCTAACGAGACTCTGGCAGTGAAAGTTATCTAGCATGCCAAATTAACATAGAGATAAGTCGCAATACAATTTTCGAGGCAGCCGATCCGTAACCGTGATCTGCATCGATGGATCCTTTGAAAAGTTCCGTCAGAAATAATAATAATAAAAAAAAATCCTACCTTCATAAACAAGAACATCCCTTTCATTTAATCTCGCGTGTCTCTGCTTCGAATGTACGCCAGAAAAAGGGTATTTTGGCTTCATTTTTGCAAAAAAGAAGTCGTTTTCAAAAAGTAGTCATTTCATTTTTTCAAAAAGAAAGCATGTCCATACAAGTAAAACGGAAATCTAGGTTCATGCTTTATCTGTTCATTCAGCAAAAGAAGATAATATGTTAATTTGAAATCACAAAATAATGTTATGTAAAAATAAATGAAATGGAGTCATCCGATATTCATTTTTAATGAAAGCTATATTATTTAGGCTTATAGAAGACGGATTATAAGTATTATAAACGGTAGATGTAGAGGTGGAAAAGAGAAACTTTCTTAAGTCACTTGTTCGGTAAAATCTAGAAAGGCGATAGACAATTAGAAGAAATCAATACTAAAATCAACAAAATCAGAAACTCATCAAGAATTGTTTGTTTAAACATTGAGACATTATAATAAAGCAAAGACTTTATCGTAATTTCTGGGTGCAGTTTTACAAATAATTTTGAAATATTATTGAAACTATTTCATAAATTTTCAGATAACTACTTAAAAACTTCTAAATATTATTTTCTGTAGCCGTAGAAAAGAAAAATCAAGAATGAAATCTTGCTCACGGTCATAGCAATTTAAATTAATAAATTTCGATATTTAAATTCAATAAAGTTATTCAATAAAAACATCAATTTACGAAAGATAAACATTAGTTCTCAGTTCAGGAAATTAAAGTCTGATGTACTACACTTCTTCCATAAGCCAATTTTAAATTATTATATCTTAAACAATTTATAAGACCGAAAAAGGCATAGGACTTTTCTAATAGTTTTAAGACAAGAAATAATACTTTTTTTCAAATATTATCTTTAAAAAAAGGCTAGGTAGAGATTTTAAAATATCTAATTTTCAAAAAATAACCATGCTGGTATTTTATTTTATTTGAAGAGCATTAATTTTTATTTATTTCCAACACATTACTATGAAGGTAATGATGAAAAGCAAGATGAAATACAATAAAAAAATTTGTACATCCATTTTTTTAGACACCCTATGGGTGTATTTTATAATTTTAATGCAAATAAAACAAAGCGATTGACTTAAGAAAATATAATATTTTTTTTAAGTTATAGCGAATAGCAGAAAAAATATTTTTGATTTAAATTATTTTTCAAGTTGCATAACCTTGTCCAATATCGAAAGATTCCTTGTGTTATATTAATAAAAAATAATTTAAATGAAAGCTAATTAAATCCGACTACAGATGTGAAAAAATAAAACTATTTTTAAATATTTTTCATCCAATTTCATGTTTTTAATAAGAATTCTCGAAAATAATCCTACAATGAATGCCAAGTGATTCATAGAAATATCGCAATTGTTTTTGTCGATCTTTAATCAATATTCTATGTTCTAAATTCATGAATAAATTAATAAAATTATTTACACACCCTCTGCTTTTTTTTAATTTCAAACTGGACATTTTTAGTGAAGATTATCGAATTCAAAAATGTATGGTTTTAATTAATTAATTTTTATTAAATATTAAGAATAAATTTAATTTTTTTACTGCTTTCCTAAAACTTATTTAAATAAATTAATGAACTTCAATTAAAAAAAAACAGATATTGTTTTGTAAATATTTGACAAATAATCTGCAGCATATAATTCATAAATAAGCATATGGAACATTATATTCATATATTTATGGTTTTCTTTTGCAATTTCAGATATTTTCCTAATTTTTTGGTTTTGCTACTAATCTGTTTAACTAATTTCACTGAATGAATTAATAAATAAATAGATATTTAAATATTTATTTTGTTCTATATTGCTGCATTTATCAGATATTCATCTTTATAATATTATGAAATCACATAGATGTTAAGAGTCTGAAATAATGCTGAAAAAACATTATTTTTTCAATATATTTAAAAAAGCTTTTCATGAGCAGTTTTAATTCTAGTATAAAAAGGAATTAATAATTTTTATGCAGAAGTAATATCACTAAGAAGTGATTCTTCTTCTTCTCCTTCTTCTTCGTTTTATTATTATTATTACCATTCTATCAGAATGACTTCTTTACAAAATTACCAATTTAACTTAAATATAAAATTATGTTCAAACTGCCGTAAATAACATAACATTACAACAAGAATTTACTTTCTCGAATGTTTGTTTAGTAACAATTATTTTACGGAATCTTACCATATTTAAATTGATAATGTCCATCCTTAGATAGTCCTCAATTTGCTTCAGAATAAAAGATAAAATAACTGGTTGTAAAGAAATAATTGTGCATCACTATTATATAATGTAAAAACTTTTTATGAGTGTCTCAATAAACTTCCTTAAAAAATCAAGAAATTGTTATTTAACATGCGTATAAACAAAGTGTTGAAGAATGCCTTCAATAACTCCATACACAGCTAAAAGAATTATTTTCTAGAAAATTTTTATTTGAGGGAAAATCATCTCTCAAAGATTATTATTTGTGGGACAGAATAACATTTCCACACAAATATCGTATATTTGCCCAAAAAGGCTTCTTTATAAAATCACGAAGAGGTAGTTTAAAGTGGATATAAAAACATTACGAGAATGTTGAAGATTACCGTCGCCCTTTCGATATATTGCTGGAAGAATTTATTTTCCTGGACATTTTCTTCGCAACGGTCACCCCCGCGGAAAAGAATTATTTCAATTCATTACTCGAAATAAATTAATTTAAGAACTGTGGAGAGAAAAGCCATCATGCATTCAAAATTTGCACTGCCTAATTTATGGGCATTCTAACGCTAGATGATCAATATTTGCATTTTCTTCTGAACTCTCTTATTTATGAAGCTTTTTCCTAAAGAGAAAAGAGAATTGAGAGAAAGCAACTAAATTGCATTTGAAGGGGGTAAGGAAGGGAGTTAGGTGATGTGAATAGTTTTCAGAAGTTATGAACTCCCTTCAAAGTAAAGCAGGCTTATGTTTCTGAGCACAGTAGAAAAACAGCTCAGCAAACTTCAAAGTCCCGAAAGCCGCTTCATTTCCAGATAAAATCTCTTCTCGCATTACATTTTTAAGATTTTTTGCCTTTTCTTTCGAAAAAGGTTTTGCTATTGCTGCTGCTTTTCGCTTAGAAAGAGTCAGCGAGAAATAGTGGTATACCTCTTACTCGATCGTTTCGCCCAAGACTAAATTCCGCTGTCTGATAGCTAAGAAAGAATTCTTTCCTTTTACAAAAAGTAGGGAAGGTTTTAAAAGTAGAATAAATTCTCACCGAAACTAAACGTGAGCAAACCGTTTTAGACCAATATTTTACATCCATGCCCGTGTTTTGTGTTGGAATCTTCCGATTTAAGAAACGTACTGCCCACTCTAGATATTAAAGTGGTAGTAGCTGTACTTTTTCTGGAGCCTCTGTTTCGAGAGGTATTTATTCATAAAAACTTCCGCGGGAAGAGATTGCTTTCTGGAGATGCTTCTTCGGGTTCTGTTTTACAAAACTTATCAGTACTAAAAAAAGGAATTTTGTATAATTTCAAAGGCAAGAGATGCAATAAGAATGAAAAACTCTTACTGTATTTGAAATTCAAGATTCAAGCTGAAATATGTCTACATATTTTTCAATTGTTTCTCTGATACAGCACTTTTATATAATGCGTTTAAACTTTATTTCTGTCGGAATTCTTAGCTAATTCTTAGCATATGCATGTTCTAGTTAAATTGTATGTACAAAATGGACACTGTATGAGTTATGAACCAATTTATTGATGAACGAGTGAGACTGGAATTGTAAAGAATAGTGTCCATGAATAGAGAAAAACGAGTCTACCTCTCAAAATGAGATCAGTTATAGCACCCGTAGCGATGAGATGCGGAATGTAATGAATTCTTAGCCAAAATTATTCATGTAAGGAACTATCAATTAACCGTCGAAAAAAGTAGAGAACGTCAAATAAGAAATGATGTTCCAGGAGCATAAATAGCTTAAAAAAACTAACGAGAATTTAAATTTCAATAGTTCCATCCATAATATAGCTGATTTACGAATTGAGAAATACATAAATGACCCCCCCCCTTTCTACCGGAACAATGGCGCAAAATATGTCAACTAACTTTTCTCTCTCTCTCTCTCTCTTTTTTTTTTTTTTTTTTTCCTTTCCATTTAAGAATGCTCTTGGAGGATCAGTTCCTACAAAATCGACGACGGTAACTGATTGATCGTTTCCCCATGCTTCTAATTTCCGAGATTCGATTCCTAAATTCCATATTAATGTAAACTGTTGACTATCCGGTATTGAACTCTTATATAGTCAGAATTTTTGACAAAGCGAATGGGAAGAATTGGAGGAAAAATTAGGCATTGTATGCGGTTGTCAAGATTTTGACTTTACATAAGCAATAGGTTGTTGTTCAAATTTTAAACTACATTTTACAGAATTTATTATATGTAATATAGTTTTTTTGTATGCTTCGTGCAATAAGGGTTTACTAATAAATTAGCAAGTATAAGTTTTTAACAAGCATCCCTAATGAAGCACTTCCATTAATCCGGCAGTTCTGTGGTCTGATATTTGCCTAATTATCGAGAATATATTGTAATTTACTGCTAAAGGGCAATTTACTACAAATATTCTTATCCCGCAGACCAAACTCAATTTCCTATGCATAAAAAATCTCTTTTATAGCCGTAGTTATATCTGACCATTGATTAAATGGCTACATTGCCTATACATTTTGCTCACAGAATAATATCACATTCATCTATAATCCTCAAACGATTAGTTAGGATTAAATTAAACGTTTCCTGATCTGGTATCTACGGTGATTTTTTTTCTTCTAACCGGTTTCAAACACGCAACCCATTGACCAAAAAATAAGAATCTATGACAATGTATCATATCCTTTGATATCTTGAGAACTTCTTCAATGAATAAAATCTTCTTTTATCAAAGTATTCAAGAGCTTCAGAAAAAGAAATCTTTCAAGCGCATAACATCTGGTTTTCGCAGAAACGTTACATAAAATGCTTCTTTGAAAATCTCAATGAATCCCTTTTTGCGATTACCCAGCCAAAGAAAGTTATAGATAAAATCTGGTTTAAACTAAGCAAACTATTTCTCTTTCCTGATTTTATTTCCCTAACATTTACCAAGTCACTTAGTCACTCTCCTTTCTCCCATTATCTATGGTACTCAACGATTTCTGTGTTTAACTAAAAAGCTATTTGATTGTTTTTAACAAAAGTTTTAGTTTGAATACATTGCTTTCTCTGATATCTAACAAATGAATCTGTTATATATTCTGTAAGCAGAGATGGTATCTACGAATTGCTTTTGAAAGTTATCTAATTTGAATCGGAAAGGTTGTATGAAATTAAGTGGTGAGAGGCACTAATTTAAATTCATATTTCATACTTACAAAACTAATTAATTGAATGTAATTTAAATTCAATATTACCGATATCCACGGAAAAATGGTTAATAAATCTCTGCTTCCAATTGGATCAATATGAAGTCCAAAAAACTACTTCATTAGAAGTTAAAAGAAAGCTACATTTTATATAAAAAAAAATGTACTAACATCTGAATCTAAAGGGCAAATTCTACCCAAATGAATATATATGGCTTGTATTAGTTCTACAATGAAAAAGTATGCACCGAAAGAATAGTATGCGCAGTAGAATTAAAAATTGAAAATTTTGGAGTAAACGTAACTCTGATTCAAACCAGGCAAAGGCAGATATGGTCTCTTTTACAGTTGCAAACACTTGATTGTTGTTTTTTACCGTAGCATAGTAACATAAAGCAAAGTAAACATTTAAATTTTACAGAAGCTTAATAAGTTATCAGATTCATGCTATCATTAGAGCAAAAAACAGATAGAAAAACAGAGAAGAGAAGTAAAAGTAGAACCTAATAAAAAAATTGAATAAAAGATGGAAAATGCTGCTATCATAAAAATAATCCATAATTTACACTTTCAAATTCTCTTTAAAAGTATTATAAAATATCTATTTTTCACTTATAAATGATTTTACTTCTAATCAGTTCAAATTAAAATTAAATTTCCATTAAATTTTATTTTCTGATGTAAAGTATACAGTTGTGAAAGCGTTAATTTTTATCAATATGAAAAATCCTAAAAGAAATAATTTATTTTCAATATGATTTCTAATAAACTAAAATAATTTAATTATTAAATGTGCATATGCCTAAATCATGTGCATATCATAATCCTAAAGAATGCAATTTTGAATTAATTTCAATAGCATTGCAGTAACTATTATTACACATTTTAATTGTTTTAAATAATTGCTATAAAAAGTTTTCATTGTAATTTCGATTACTTATGACGTTTTGTCTCTTATTATGGCATTTTCCTTCAGTTTATTACAAAAACGTTTCGAATAGTTTTCGCTTTGTTATCTTCCAGAAAATCAGATAAAAGCAAAACTTGTATTTTGCTTCACAAATAATCGATGAAAAATTGCGAAAAATGAATTGAAATATACTTTAAAAATTTTATTCAATCCATTGTAATTGTAACAACTCGTAGTTGCTTTTTTTATTTTAAAGTTTTTATTTAATTTATATAAGGACATCTTTTCTAGTATTTCCGGTGCTTCTTTTGTTATAACATTTATATTTAGTTTGCTACAAAAATAACTTTTGTAATATTTCCGGTGTTTCTTTTCTTATGACGTTTCTCAAAAGCACACAGAAGGGAAAAAAAATAACTTTCTAGTTGGAAAATTAATTCATTTTTAATATATTTCCACTTGTAATAAAACACAAGACAAAAACATTCTGAGGGAAAAGTAAGTCTTCGAATGCCTCGAGAAAGTTAAAAAGCGCGAAAGAGTACAAAAATTCTTCACGGTAAAGTTTTGACTCCAAACAAGCGTGAAGTAAGTGGAAAAAGGGAAAAACTGTTGGAAATGTTTTTTTCTCCTTTTCTTTCTCGCCGAAGTAAGGCAGACCACTTTTCATGCCCTGTAAAATAATGCATTCGTTTTTCTTCAAGCCTGCTGAAAACAGACGCGAAATATTTTTCCATTTCAACTCGTCAGGATTCTTACCAAAAAGAAAAAAAGTCAATACAATTTTACCCTTGCTTCACACTATGCTTTTATTTGTTTGCAGGAAATATTTGAGTTGATGTTTTTTCCTGCAGTTGAAACAAATTAGCTACGTGTTTGGATCCGTAGTTCTAATTTCATTTCGATTGTAAAGATCCGCATAAAGATTTGAAGGCTAAACTTTTTACAATTTCGTATCGTATTTTAGTAATTAAAATGATTTATTATTAAAAATAAATTATGTTTTTTCTTTAATATGATCTTGTGTTTAAATACAGAAGACATCTGCCTATTAATTTGAAAATTTTATATATAAATAATCTTGAATGTATATGTGCTAATGAATCATCTAGAAATTTAAAAATTAATGTCAAATGTGTTAATATACTTCGATCAACCTCTATACTTCGTAACCTCTTTTTATAATTTAGTAACAACCATATTTAAACAAAAATCTTTAAATATTTTTATTGATTATACGGGACTTTTAAGTTTTTGTTCAGCTTTATTAGTTCTATTTTTGATGTTTAGCAGTTTTTACCTATATATTTAATTATCAAATGTTTATTTCAATATTTTTTTTAAATATTCTTTATATATATATTTTTTAATTGCAAGCAACTACTTTGACTATTTTTTAAATGGCATTTCATGTAATTTTTAAAGGCAAAGAAAGATAATTTTAATTTTTGATTTATGAGATTGTGATCGATGAATATCTCAAGACAAGGAAAGTTTTTAATAATATTTAATAATATATAACTTTTTCTTTCTCTTTTTTTCATTGTCGTTTAAAAGATAAAAATTCAAAATTTCTTAACTGTTACTCATGTTTCTACACATTTCTGCATGAAAGTATTGACATTTGAAATATTAAATAAGTTACTCGTTAGTACGAGCAATGTGAATTTTGATAAACGGAATAAAATCATAAATTGAACATTTCCGACGCATGATGTTAACATTACCCACCATAATTTGGAAGAACTTTTTAAATCTCCTTATTTTTTTTTTAAATCAGCCTTACCTTATAAACCAAATCAATCTTATTTACTACAATTAATAATTCAGAAGGCATATTCTTCAAAAAGTCAAATCTGCCATCAGCATCTTCTGGTGACAAGTTAATTATCTGAAAATAATAATTGATAAGCGAAAAGAAAACCTACATTAATTACACTGTTTTATTTTGCTTCTGGCATGAGTTGAACTCCTTTCGCATTTTAATCCATAATCATTCCTAGATCTTCATCTTGGCTATGCTTATCCTCTGCAATTAAAGCTTTCACCTCACGATTACTCTCTAAAATGTCAAACTTGGACAAACATTTTGCATTGAAGATCGTGACACTTTTCGCTAACGCAGTATCCCTAATTAAAGACAGGATGAGCAGATATCTCGGCAATAATTTTCACATGACATCTAAAAATAATATGGAGCGAAGTAACTTAATTTCCCGCTCCGTGAGCAGCGCTTAAGCTAGGGACGTTGCAAGATGCTTTTAGCTGCTAGTACTCTCCAGAGTACAATTTGTAAAGCCAAGTCGCGAAACGTTATTTATTCTGAGCCCACTTCAACGTCCAGAAGGGCATTTGCTTACGCCCACCCACAGAGAAGGAAAATAATATTTGGCTCGTTGATCGTGTGAGGAATTAAGATGAAATCGCCACGGTGTAATGTTCCTGTAATTGATATCCTTTGTTGTTATTCAGAGCAACCGTTGTCTTAAAAAAGTAAACAGGCGCTTAATTAGATAATAAACTAACAAAGATTTTTTTAAGTGAGAGATGTGGTAATTGTTATTTATATTCAACTGACTAGATAACGACTATTGAAAGATTCAATTTGAAATCTGATATAAATGCAGAAAAACAATTGGCATTGCTGATGTCTGATGCAAAGTTAGAAATTGGTGCTAATTAGATTCAATCCATTAATCCATCATCACTTATGTACTTTAAAGGCGTCTTAATTCTTATTCACGCATATTTAAACTACTAGATAGCAAATTACCAAAAATTCAAGTTTGAACTTTTGCAACATTTACTAAGTTTGCTTTTTATGATTCAAGGGTGGACGATAGTGCTTCGTTAGAGGGTTTGAGTTAATACGATCTCAAAATTTGTTCAGTAAGCGATGAATTATTCATTATACATTTAACAGATCAGATCCAACTGATTATCCATCATAAACTTAACTGATCCAAGTTGACATTTGTTTACAAGGAGAATTAATGCTTGCATCATTTATCGTTATCAAAATGAAGAATTTTTTAACAAATCAAAAGTTTGTATTCAACTTTAAAGTATGTTATTTTTATTTTCCTTAAATTTCAACAATTTCTTCTAATTATTTATTTTATTTCGAAAATAATCATGTTTTTAATATCTGCCTCTGACAAAAAAAAGTTGGTGATATATACATGTATAAGGCTCGGCTGTTCAACTTTTATATTAAGTTCGATTCTGTTTACTTCCTATTTTGGTTTAGATAAACCTCATGAGCACGCGAGTGAACTCGCATCATATCATTCATAAAATGTGTAGTTTAATTATTGCTACTAAATTTTCTCACAAATTTCACGCCCTTTTCACTTTGAATCTTTAACCATCCATCTAAATTGGCCATGGCTGGGTCTTTAAATTATACGCAATGGATATTAATGAAACATGAACATTTCTTGATTGAAGAAACTGAAAAAAACATGATTTAGAAATCGAGTTTCTCCTTGCCTGAGAGACATTAACCAAAATGCATATATATATATATATATATATATTTAATGTTCGCAGCCAATCGTACTAAAAATATTTCTTTCACCTCAATTATAACTAAAATCAAAAACCTCCGCTCTTTAAAGAGATTTCAACCTGAGGGTTATATCGAAAATACCAATTAAAAGTATGAAAATTAGAAGAACCGAAATTGTATTTCGAGTAAAAATATCTTTCAAGATATCTCCTTTATGATTATCCTTCATCTTAAACACGAAAGAGAAAATCTCTCTAAATTAAAATTGCCAGTTTTAAAATGTGTTTCTTTTTTCATTATAATGTCTGTTTCTCCAAAATGAGATAATTTAAACTCGAAATAGAGAATCCTAAGGAAACAAAATATAAGCAAGAAATTGTCTTTTAAGAACCCGTCTCCAAAAAAACTCTAAGAACTGTCACCGAAAATAAAAAGATTAATCTTAGAAAAATTTATTAAGAAAGATTAATAATGCTTGCTGAAATAATAAAGCAAAATCCAAAAGTTTCCTGTTGTTTTAATATCTATCCGTTGTCTTTTTTAAAACGTTTGATACCTAGACAGCACTATGGATTATTTTAAGATTTTCCCCAGGTATTTAAAGGAAAGAAAACTTTTTCGCTATGAAGTATCCTGCTCACAAATGGTTTCTTTAAACCACTTAAACCATTTCGGTTTTAAAATTCGAGTATAATAGCATTTTCAGCTCGAGAACAAAAATATCTCAATTAAGAGAAAAATGCAAAGGCATGCCGTATATCTGGATACTTGCCAAGATGAAGAATAAACTAATAGATTTTCTTTCTTCGGAAAAAGATTTTTATAGTTGCGACCAATGAAATGCAAATTAAATGGCTAAAACTTCATCATGATATTTTCTTGAAAGGAAAGATTAAGGGGCTGTACTTATGGATTCTTTTTCGCCTTGTTTCTTCCGCCTTTTGGAAAGTTTGTCCCTGAGCCAAGCAAATCTGTGAAATATATTTGAATGTTAAGTCTTTTAACTACTTTGGTGTAATAGAAAATAATAGCCATGTAAATTTAATTATTTTTGGATTTATAATAAAATTTGAAAATTTGATTTATTTTAATCATACGAATTGATTTTTCTGTTTGTCTATTTTTCACTGATTTTCTTATTAGTAAAAACCTTCTTGCTAAATCTTTTTATGATTTATTCAATTAAGCGATTAAATTTTTATCAGGATGTCTTCTTAAAATTAAAGATAAAAGGACGTGATTTTGGAATTTTCGTTTATGCCAGATTTTTGTAAAGTTTGCCTCGGAGCAAATTCGTAAACATATTTTTTTTTTCCATTTTCATACTGAAATTTCAAAGATAATATTATATTTATGTAATTTAATAATCTTTTATTATTTTCCGGAAATTTTCTTCCTTATATACAACTATCTTCTTGCGTAACATTTTATAATTTATTTTATTGGACTATTTTATTTTTGGTAAAATATCTATACAAGTTTCTTTCAAAAGTAATTGCGTCACAAATAATTGTTTTTATGATATGGAAAAAGCGATGATTAGTTAGTTTTTTTCATAAAAAAATTCTGCTTATTTATAATTATCAAATTAATTTATTTCTTTTCTTCTAAAAGATCCTTATGATTAGGACCAACTAAATAAAATTAAGTTCGTCAGGTTATTTTCTTGAAAGAAAATTTATATGCAGATTCGTTCTTGTTTGTCTCAGAATCAAAAAATTGAAAACAGATTTTAAGTTTTATAGCTCTTATGATAAAATGATAGACAATATCTATATGCATTTTATTTTAATTTTTATATTTAGATTTTATAATGAATGTCTATTCAATTTTTTTTCTATCTTTCATTACTTTATATGAATATTTTTGCAAGAACTTTCAAAATATTTATTGTAGGACTCATTTTGTTCAAATACTTTGGGTTGATTTTGGAATCTAAAAAAGACCTTATACAAAAATAATATTGTTAATGACAACTTACATTTCGAGAAATACGGGATAATGACTTAGTTTTAAACGTAAACTATTTTATTATTTTGAGAAAATCAGACCTTTATATATTTGTTTTGAGATAATAAGTCTTTTATTTAATTTTTTGAGATAGTATGATTTCTCTGGTCTGATTCTTAACATATTGAGCGTCACCATGTACATAACTTAGGTTTTGGGGGGGGGGGGGGGAGGGGAGGTCTTGTAATTTGATAGGAATGAAAGTCACAGTTTAACTGGAGCTTAATATTTAGCTAAGCATAACTGAATTCCAAATTCATATTAGCTTGTGTTGAATTAATGGATTTATAGTTTCACCATTAACACTGCAAAGATTATTACTGATTTAAATGAGTTGGTCTTCGCATAATTACAAATATTAAAAAATATATGCAACGACAGACTCGCTGTTGTATATGTATTTATAATGCGTCATTGTATTTATTCTTTTCAACTTTTAATTTTATGCATAAATGATTCAATGGTAGAAAACATTAGTTTCTTTTAAAATTGTATGATGCATAAATCATAAAGTTGACGATACGACTTTAAATAAGACATAAGCAATTAAAAACGATTTCTAATATGATATTAAATCATATTAACAATCATTTGATTTAAACGTTCCACCTAAAATGATTAGTGCTTGTAGTTTAATATTGCTTGTTATTTACAGGAACAAGGTGCTCATTTTTAAATACGTTTTTTTAACTATAAAAACTTAACTAAAACTAAAAATAACTAATTTTAACTAAAAAAATATTGTTTCACTTTATATAATTTATATTATAAATATTTTTGTGAAACACTACATAAACATGTGTACACTACTTTAACTGATTTTAATAAAACAGATATGTTCTTGTATACACATTATCAGATTCTCAGAGCTGAGCTTCATAATTTAAAATATGATTTTACATTTGTCTTTCTAAAATGCAGCAAACTCGCACATAAGATATGCATCATTCTTTTTATGTATTAATACATTAATTTAACACCATTTCTTAGTGTAATAATGATTTTTTCATCAATATATAACTGATACATACTGAATCAAATAGTTCGTGTAATAAGACTTAACTATAATCACATCAATATTTTTTCAGTTGTATGAATTCTAATATAAATTCACTATATACAGCCTGCTCTATGGAAAGCATAAAATTTTTTAAATGCACTAAAAGGATTTAATCAGTTTCATCCATTTGGTTTTATTTAAATCAAAATGTTTTCAGATTATTTTATGCCTATTTAATTAAACTGGATAGTATTTTATAATAATAACTACATCCCCAAGTCATTAACTACATTTTCAATGCATAACTGCATTGAAATTGAAAAATGATACTGAAAAAAATAGTCAATAATTAAATAACCTTTCGTTATATTAATTTTTTTCATAATACGCAAAATGGATGGGTTTACTTTTAACATACAAAAAACGTGGGATTTTTAAAAAAAAAAACTTTTTTTTCTCAACTGAAATGTTAATACAGTGTTAATAAATTAAAAATGCGTTTAAAAAGCAGAAATATAATGAGACAGAAAATGAAATCTTTACTTCTCAACTGAAAGGTTAATACAATGTTAATAAATTATTCAAAATTTTCGCAAAAATAAAAATAAAACTTGTTTTTTGCAATTCATAGATTGTTCAATCAATGAACAACTACCTTCAGTTGCAGCATTATAAATCACTTACGAAGAGGAGAAAATTTAAATAACGGAAGTAAAATGATTAAAAATTAATTCCCTCCCGGTCGTTTCCTTTAATTGTGAGTGACAGAGTTCGAAACCTTAGTTAAAGCAATTTTCTTGAAGAGTGCCAAAAGAGTGTAATGTCTGAAAAGTTATTATGAAACTATTGAACTAAACTAACTTCAACAAAAAGAAAAAGTTCAAGAACGGCATTTTAAAAACTGGTAATTATTCTTCGGATATTTGAGTGGCGAAAAGTCTATCAATCATCTGGATGGTAAGTCATACTTTCCTTCCAAAAATTGTATCGAATAAATCCAGCTTTAATGGCTTAATTACAAGGTTTAGCGCGAAATGGGAGAATATTTTCCAGATACTTTGATCAGACTGTGGCTTCTTAATGGTATGTTTTTGCTTTTATTTTTTCGTACCTTACTTCTTTCGGACTAAAGCTGATGACGTTTCCTTCCGACAGGAGATGTGTCTCATGTCCTGCAAGATGTAAGGGATGACGTCATCAACCACTTTTCTTCTCCGCCCACTTACGTTGGGGAGCGTGTGGCTGGGTTTGATGGCATGGCTTGCTCAAGCTCAAAGTAAGTTATTGCTATTTTTTCTGTCTTTGATCTATAATCTGGGCATAACTCTATGGAGGTTAGAATGATAAATCTCATAATAACCGATGAAATCTGAAGGAACACATTTCGGTTATAAAAAATAACAGTTTTATTATATCTTTACATTGTGCTTTATCGAACATAAAACTTCCGCAATAACGAGATTACTCGAAATTGATTTAGGTCAGTTGCTTTGCTGAAGTTTTGACAAGCTGGTAATATTGTCTATACAATTTTTAAACTGACATAATTAATTGGGCAAATCTATTATATTTTGTTTTATTATCTAGAAAATAATGCTAAAAACAACAAATTTTTCTTCTGATAATTCAAGTTCATTCACTTGCCTATAATTAATTATGCAAATTATGTGAAGAAAAGATGTCATCTTGACAATTTTCTTTTGATAACAAATCAAACCAAATATAATAGCATGGTACAATTCATTATGTCTAAATTAAATTTTACCAACAATGTTACTAGCCTATTAAAGCTTCAGATCTAAACAAATAACGAATGAAGCTCACCACTACACATTTGATAATGTATAATGTAAACATGTAATGAAAGTGCCTTTTTTTCTTATAATTGAAATGTACTTCAAATTTCGTCTGTTGCCGCAAGATTTATCCTTATAATCTCCTTTGATAATGCTATTATTAACCTTTTAACCGGGAATGACGAAATATTCCGATGCGAAATGAAATGAATATAAGTTTAATACCCGGTTGGCAGGTTGCAGCATATTTATCATTGCTATCTTTTATTTCATGATTTTAAAGATATGTCCTCAAATTTTATTATTTAAAAAGTCATATAATTAATACTTATTATCATTTTGTAATATTCATTATGACGCTTCTGTTTCTACATTTCCATGCAGCATATAGAGTTTAAGTAGAATATATATATATATATATATATATATATATATATTGATAACGAAAGAAAAATATTTATCATAATATAAGATTAATTTTTCAGAATATGTACAATAATTTCGAATGAAAAGAAAGACTGAAAACTAAAATGTCATCAATAAAAATTTAATGAAATTTGTAATCTGCTTTCAAACATATACTTAGATCTTTAATTGTTGTATTAAATTATATAAAAGCTGTGCTGAAAACTTCAAGATTCATCTAATACGGTAAGCAAGTTTATTTTTCTATTACAGTCTTTTTCAAGGAATTACTGAATGCTTAAAAAAGCACGGTAAGTTCCTGAATAATTATCTTGCCTTTTTTTTTCTTTAATTACAGTTGCATGGAATTACTATTCCTTAATTATAAAAATTAATTAACTTACTTCAAAATCATATTTTTATGCTAGAAAAACTGTAAAGAATTCTAATTATTATTTTTGTTGCATTGCAAAAAAAAAAAAAAAAATGAACAGTATAATGTTATTTTTTTCTTTAAGAATGATTTTTTTAATTAACTAGTTAATTTTAAAATATTCATCTATCTTTCTTTCATTCAATGTTACGATCGATGAAAAAGACCTTTTTAACTCTATTGCTTGATTAGTTAAGTTTTCTTTAAATCGTGGTTAAGAATTCGAAGCAGAAATGGCATAGTAAATATTTGAGGGTCACAAAATATTTTGCGGTCCCTTTTTTTTATCGTATTAAACAATTCTCAATTAAAAAAGACCATTTTGATTTTCTTTTTAAATTAAAAGAGAAATGACATAGAAAGCTTTTAATATCCGGAAACCTTCACAGTCCATTCTTGAATCAAAATTTATAATGCATGACTAAAAATAAATACTTTGATTTTAAAATTCAAAAAATAGTCCATTTTTTCCATTTTTGAGTCATTTGTTGTAATAATTGATAAGAAAAAACTATTTTGACAGAAAGCTGAGGATTCTTTTCCCACTCATGTCAAATAGGAGCTTTTGTCATTTATGATGATAAAGCAACATAATCCAATGTAAGTTTTATAAATTATCAAAAAAAAATGTTTAAATAAATAAAATGATTTGGTTAATTTAAAGGAAAACTCAATTATATACTTAAAATAATCTGTAAAATTAAAAATATACTATATAAAATTCCTTCACATTTTTTATTAGTTTATTCATTGATTAGTTTTATATGTATACAAACTAACCACTACATAAAAGTTTTTCTCAGAAAAGTCGTGTCGCTAAAAGTTTTTTTCCAAACCGGAAGGACTTGCTAGAGAATTAAGTGCAAAATATCCTGGATTATGGGATCCCACCCCATGTGAGAAAAAATAACTCAGTAGGCAGCTTCCGTCTTTGCTAAACCGTGTGGGAGGATAATATGATGGAAGTGTGTTGCTTAAATCTAAACAAAATTCAGGAAATTCTTCTTACTATGATACACAAAACAGTAATTTTCGTGGCAATACTAATACCTGACAAATTATGCATTGTTCACTGTCTTTTTATACGATGTTACAAATCCTCACGTTTCATGTGACCACCTTCTTGGATAAATTTTCATTATATCATTGAAGCTGACCATCAAAAAATAGTTATTCATTCATTATTGCACTAAGTGGACAAATAAACGTCAAAGTCTTGTTTATTTGTTGTTGATACGCTCTTCTACAATACACTTTTAAAGAAAATTACATTAGAAGTATATATACAAGATAAGAAATCTTTAACTATGAGATAACTATCATTTCATGCTTGGATTATGTTCCTTAGTTGTATGATACTTTTAATGCCGCACTACAAATCTTGCTGATTCAATTTTTTAACAGCTAAATTATAGAAATTTCTATGCATATAATTGTATAATAAAATTCTCTAACCAATCGTACTTCCATATAGCGTAATTCCTTGTTCCCATATTCATCCGACGATGGAAAATTTATGGCATTTCAAAGATGAAATTCATAGATGCTCTCTGCTACATTTTTTCCTTACATATATTTGTTTACTTTTCAAGTATAAAGTAATCATGGAAAGAAATTTTTATTTTGTAGACAGTATTCATGGAAAGAAATTTTTATTTTGTAGACAGTATTCATGGAATCATTTTTAGTGAATTTTTATAATTATTTTTTAATGATTTTTTACTTTATTGGTATTTTTAGAGAATAATCTACTTATTTCTTATATAATCCAAAAATTCCTTCCACATATTTTAGATAGTTCATTAGCTAATTAAAATTCTTAATTGCCCCTATATATACATACAAAAATTCACCATTTACTGCTAGTTAAATGATTATTAGTTAATTTTATTAATCAGATGTGATTTCAAAATGCTGCTGAAATAACAATAATTTTCGCATCCAATAATAATTAAACTAAAAAGTCCGTATCTATAAATTTACTTGAATCATAAACATAAATTTGTGCACAGTTTCTCAAAAATTATTGAAAATTGCTAATAAAGAGTCGGACCAGATATTAATTAAGTTGTATATTGGTTAGAGGTGGCGTCTTGCAACGCAGTTGACTACAAAATGTACTCAAGTGTGAATGATTATGAAGAGTGGGAATCGTTGATTTGCATAATTTCGATCAGCATTTCCGGTCTCGTTATAGTTATTCTGATAATATCTTATCAATTGTTTGAATACAGTTATCACGACTATGAAGCTGACTCTCAAATTAGATTAATCACACATTCTAGTCTCTATGACTTTAAATCAGAAACTAGGGGATTTTCAATTGAGAAACTATTATAATCATATGGGTATAAATTCAAAGTTAAGAAAAGCGTAAAATGAATTTATTATCTGATGTGATGTATTATCACTTGTAATTTCAGAAGGATTTAATGTTTGTTAATAATAATCTATTTGAAGTTGGATGTTTCTTCAAATTAATTTAAAGGAAAGTGGAAGGAATTTAAAAAATTCGAGACCTCTCCGTTCGATTCAGAAGCAGTTCAGTATTAAATTACTTCCAAAGACAAATGAAATGATTAATTGATATATATTGAACAATATTGAATGAAAAATAGCTATTATTATTAATCATCATTTGTAAAATGTTTAAAACGAGGGTTCTGAACTGTATTTATTTCCTAAAAAATTCAATGAAATTATTAAATGCTATATAAAAAAATAATAAGTAATGAAATAAAAATGTAGTTCAAAGAGAAAACATTTTTTAGTTTAAGTACGAATATTTTTATGCTGTTTATAAGCAGTGCAGCTGTTCTTTATTTCAATAAGTGATAAAAAAACTAAAAAAAACTTCTTCATCGCCTGCTATCTAAAAATAAATCCAAACCATCTCGTGATAATTATGTAATTTTTATTAAGCAAAATTCTTAATTATGCCACAAACAAATCATTTTCACTAATCCCCCCCCCAAAAAAATAGATCATTTGAAGGAAAAATGTAAATCAGCAAGAGTATATTTGAACTGTCTTTTTATTCTATTTAATATATTTCTTATCCCTTACTTTAACTAAAGTATAAGCTCATTTAATTTAACGAGATGTGATGGATTTAAAAACATTACTTTATAAGCGTTATAATACAGTTACTATAGCGAGCTGACTTTCGCTAAACTATCGTGTGTGCGTGCGCGCGCGCGCGCGTGCGTGTGTGTATGTGTGTGGTAAGAATTCAACATCCTGGTCTATCTGACTGTTTCGTAAATTATGACTAGTAGGTTAATTTATTAGAATATTACAAATATGAAACAGCAGAACTTCCAGATATTTTTGAAGAGGTCCGTCTTAACAACAACATTAAATTGCTTCTTGAATCGATATAATTATATAAGTTAATGCAGCATTTAGTAACATTTCTATTATTACAAGTGATTTTGACAGTGAAATGCGGATAATACACTATAAAGTAAGTTAATATATATCTTTACTTATTTTTCAGCATAATAATATAAAAAATATAATGGCCTTATACCATGGTATATTAGGGATTAATTCTGTTTTTCGAAAATGGCTGATGGTTTTTGTTCAAGCGTTTAATTGTAATTCATATGCGCTAATTTTCAAACACTCAGCAGTATTTATATGAAAGAAGACTGTTAACAGCAGATGTATCTCCAAACTACATTAACAAGACAATCCCCCAACAACTCTATTATCTATTTAAAACCAGGAACTGCTACTTGATATGAGGGATTTGTTCATCTCTAAAGAGATTCATACTTTTCCGATGCCACCAGACCGTGAAGAATAACTAATGGAAGCAGCGACTTTCTCGAAAAGACACCCAACAACCCTCCGCAGTGATTGAGAGTCTGTGCAATAAAGGAGCGATAGTATACTTCAGCAGGGGTTCGCCAAACGCCTACTCTGTGTTTGAAAGAAAACAATGAGTAGGTCGATTCATTGGGCCAGAAGAGTGCATTGCCAGTCATTCCCACCCGAGCTATGCATTACTGGCAACATCCAACCACTTTAGCTACTTGCACATTTGTGATCAATGGTTACAAGGATTACAACAAGACGTGATGCTGTTTTCTTCACATTTCAGCTCGTTACAAACTTTTATGACAGAGTGATGATAGTTCCGGCTAAAGAAAACTTATGTCATTTGATGCGTTACAATTTGTACTTATGGCGCATGTCAACGCCCGGCTATCTATTTCTGTCACCTTAATGAGTTTTTTCTTGGTGTATTTAGTTAGCAGTTTTGGAAGCAACACCCTTCCCATTTCCATATCTGATTGTAACATTTGACACGGCGTTTTGTCATCGATTTGCTGTTTATTCTATTTTTGGTTAAAATGATTCCAGTGAATCGTTCACCATTTAATTTTAGCTGTGCAAAGGAAGCATGTACTTTTCAGCTATATAGCAACTAAGGAAATATCAGTAATGGTGAATTGCCGTGCGAGACTCGAAGTTTGATTACATTGTAAAATTTAACTGTTTAGCAATTACCAAGCATTGCTATTAATATCTGACGCAATCAAATTGGAATATTGCCAGAATTTAATCGGTATATTTCCTGCTGTTTATTGCAAGAATTATGAAGTTACTTAACATTTATCATTCTTCCATTTGCTATTTCAATCTTTTTCATGTGTTATAAAACTGTAATATCTTATAAAAGTTGTTTAAATAAACTGTATGAAGATTTTCATGAGCTATAACAATGGAGAAATTTAATAGAGAAAATAATTTCAAAAGTTGTAAATTTATAAATCATACTTAGAGATTTTCACAAGATAGCTTTGATGCATGTAACAGTACAGAAAATAGGAAAGAAGCCATTCATAATGAAATGATGGAAATAAAATTGATAGCAAATTCTTTGCTCTAATGCACAATAATAATTATGGTCATATAAGAAGGGGAAAATGCTAGCAACTGATAACAAAATATTTGAATCTTAAATCAAACTTGTTGTCTTGTACAAGTTTTGCTTTCATGATTATTATTGTAGTCTACGCTCGGTAATATTTTTGTATTGCTTGCTTTTATCAGAAAACAATTAATAAATTTTCATCAAATGAAATCTGAAAAAATTGAGAGTGTATAACGTTAAATATCTTTTATTAGCAATTTATTAAAAATAAATATTTTTGCAATTCCTTTTTCAATATATTGGTATATGTAAAACTATATGGAGGCCGTATTTAACTTAAACTGTCAACTAATTATATGACAGGAAAGCATAAAGGAGCAAGCAGTGAGGAACATTTTATTCCAATCTCTGAAATATAAGATCTTACAAAATCTTCTTCTGAGATGACTTTTTATCTAAACTTTATATGATATTTAATTTAAAACACGTTTATACAAGAGCAAAGCGAAAAGTAAAATAACACAATTTATTACAAGAAAAAAAAATATTCCCTTATATATACTTGAATTCTTCAGCAAAATTTTTTCTGCCGAGCGCCTATAAGATTTCAATCTTCAAATCTTTCCCGTTTCTTCAAAGCTCAAATAGCTCATCTAGATATTTTGTTTTGGTTTCCCCAATTTTTTTATACTTTATTTTATTTCATTTTTTTCCACTCTCGTCAGTTTGATGTTTTTTATTCGACCGATATTCTAGAATTTCTTGCTGTCACAATAGTTCCCAAGATTTCCTGAGACCAAAACAGCTCAAGATGGACTTATACTTGAATGGAAAAAAATTCTGCGTATAAAATTCCAAAGCAGAAATGCCAAAAGTATTGTTTTTTGGAAAAGAGGGAGGGAGAAATCCTTTATTTTATGCTTCATCATCCCCCCCTCTTTTTTTTTTATTCTCTGTTTGCGTGGAGGCAGGTGTGTTATGCGGTTATTTTATTTTGAAATTTAAATATTTTTTCCGAGGCAAATTATATGTTTATTGATTGACTTAACTACAGTCGAACAGATTTCGAACAAGTATTAAACATGTTGAAGAAAGGGAGAGGAAAAAGCATTTTTGGTTTTCTTTGTCATATGTTTAGGAGTTTTTTTCCCTCTTTTCGCATTGATTTTGAACTATACAATTCTTGCAACAAATTTAATATGCGGGAAGCAAATAAAAATAGATTATATCGCTTTGCTAAAATTTAAACTCTGTATGATCATTATCCTTTTTCAAAAATCCCAAAATGACTTTTATCTAAACATTGCATATATCTTGTGTTTTGTTCTTACAAATTGACTAATTCATATCCATTTCTCTTGCACTAAGACTATTTCCGACCGAACTAAATCAATCACCTAATTATTTATTTTTAACGGATAATTTAATCATTTTTATTTCTATTAACATTGATCATTTAAAATATTAATTACTAAATTATTAAATATGACATGAGATATACGATACAATATTATATAAATCCATATTATTATATATGCATTATTCATAAAACTGTACAGTTTTCATATTACGCAAAAGAATTATTGCCTCATTATTTACAGCATCTTACAGTATTCGCAACATTATACAATATTCACGATACTGGATAATATTCTTGATATTATACAATTTTCGACATATTGTGTCATATCGTTAGAAAATAAAAGGTTTTTTTTTTTTTCCATTCCTTATATATGAATGAATTGATTGATTTTTCATGACACAAGGGCAGATAGTTGCAGGTCAAGCAGGTCAATAATCTAATTATTTATCTTCCATACATAAAATGATCATTTTTATTTTATTTAGTGCCATTCATTATTTAGTGCCGTTCATTATTTAGTGCCATTCTTCATAGGATTCTATTCCTTAGCTCACATACAAAATTTCTTTTTAATTTTATACAAATGGTTCTTTTGGAGAGATAAATGGCTTATGATAAGCGTTTAACGGTTCGTCATTTAAGCAAAAAAAAAAGGATAAAATGATGAATATCATCGAATATTTCTTCACTTGATGATAGTATTCCTTGTGGTTTTCTAATGCTAATTTTCCTTTCTTTTTCTTTTTCAACATTTAATTTACTAGATTCAAACCTCGGCAAACTTGGCATTTCTTTTCCGTTCTTGCCGCCCATGTAGAATATTTTTGATTGAAATTTTAAAACTTAATAGCTGTTTTTAACTATGAACTACACAATACATCACTTCTTTTAATTGACATATACTTCTGCAAATGTGCGTCCACTTTTTACCGCTAAAGCTTATAAATATCTAAAATAGCATTTTCTATGAGATATTTTTTCCTAAAATATCTTCCATTCTCATTTCTGAAAGCTGTCACAAGAAATAAAAATGTGATTTCTAATGAATGCTGAAATATGCGAGCACTCAGCAATAAAAGCTATTGTATCATTTACATTCCATTTCAAGGATTTGAATTAGAAGGTGTCAGAATGGATCAGAACCTCCAAGCTATACTCGAATGCGATCCATTCTCTGAGTATCAGTGAAGCGATATTGTATGTTCGCTCCCGATAGGGGAATTATGTTTGAGAATTAGACAGCAGGGGGCGGGAGGGATAGCATTCGTTCTAATCTCGCATCAAATTACACCCCTAATCTTGAAGGTGTGTGAGATGCGCTGAAAATGGCTGCGTTCCAGGAATACGGACATGAGGAGACTAAATCATAAATAAACTTAAGTGCATGAATATTATCATATTATAGCAGACTCACAAATTACTTTTATGGTGAATCTAGAATTCTCATCATTATTATCTTATAATATATGTTTATATTCATTTATACGAGAATGATGGATACAAATGTCCAGTTTAGCTGTAAAGCAAGCAAAAGATAAATAGGTCAGAAAAATACATCATTTTTACGCAGATTTATCTATTACACGTTTGATTACTGATAATTTTGTATACGTGTATAATTTTTTGTCTATTTATTTTTAACATTGTAATTACAGAAGTTCAAAGTAATAATTAATATGTCAAATTATTGTGAAGAATTATTATTCAAGTATATGGTTAAATTGTTCTTATATTCGTTGCTAAAATATTTTCTTTTCTAATGCAAAGCATAAAACATTAAAGTGACGATGCCCATACATTAACTGAGATTATCAAGTTCATATAGTAAAGAAATAATATTCATTGAGAGTAAGCACATTATTCAATATAGTTGAAATATATTTTACATTAAAGTTTCGTACCGTTCAATACAATTTGAAGTATTAAAATCATATTTTAATTTTTAAGCTTAAAACTTTAATGCATAGAATTTTCAATCCAAATGAAAATCGTCAATAGCCTTATAGTTGACATCTGTGAGCATTATGTTTATAAAGGCAAGAAAACTAATAATTCATTTACATACCACCATACAATATTTTATGCCGCAAGACAGAACTCAATCCCAATTATTAAATGTCAGTAAAAAAATATTTTAGAATTTAAACTTCCTTACACACGCATTGGTCCGAATTCCACAATAAGAGCCTAAAAAAAACAGTTAGAACACAGAAATTTTTGCTTTGAACATCATCTATACTGTTTGTTTTCAAGTATAAAAATTATTCATGCTTTTCAGCGTACACTAGTTGGTTTTAATTTCATCGATATTGCGCAGAAATAACACATGTGGGGGTAGATGTTTATTTTTTATTGCGTATTATATTACACCTTTTCAACTAAAGCAAAATAGTGTAATTTAAAAGGAAAATAAAAATCACCATTAGAATAGAATAGCAAAAAAAAAAAAAAAAAAAAAAAAGATACGTCTAGCAGAAAAATGCGAGAAAACTTTGGTCCTGGAAACTTTTGTGCTTACTCGCTACGTATCATACTTCTGCTAAGTAAACATATTCGAAAATAATAGGAGCAGGATTCTCAAAAAAAACAAAAAAACAATAAGACTAAACGAAAAGTTCGTATTTACTAACATTTCATCTTTTATTTCGCATTCAAAGTAATTTATAAATTTGTTTCCTGTATAATGGCCACAGTGGTAAATCGAAAAATACCCGCGACAAAGTAAAAAAAAAAAAAAAAAATCTCAGATTGAGGACCTGATTCTCTTAAAAATTCCTTTTACAGGCGGAAGAGGGCAAATTAAATCAATCAGGATCAAATGCACTTGCATTAGTATTGAAAGAAAATTTAGAGAGTAAAGTGTCTCCTCTTGTATTATTGTCATCGTCTAATCAAGACAATATTGCCAGGCCCATCCTCAAAAAACCTTACATAAAGTCGAAAAAGTTAGTTAATCTTAGAAGTCAATAATCAAATTCAGCCTTACATCTCTCTTTCTAATTTATCTACAAATTTCTTATAAAACACATTGTCCATAACGGTTAATCTGGCCCATATAAGTCTGGCTAAAGTTGTAATAAACATATCATACATTAAGATGTATTTTTAATATATGTTTCCAATTTTTCTTAATTTTTGACAACAATCACATATTTGATCAAAAACCATCGTATATGCAAAAAAAAAAAACCCCTTAAATGTTATTATAAAGTAAGATTTGCTTATTTAATCTTTGTGAAAGATTAATTTTTCAATCTTTTTTTTTATTTTCTCCTTAAATATACAAGCATTACTTAATTATATGCATCGAAAATCTTCCACCGCTCTTGTATGAAGTAATCAGAAAATTCATCGAAAAACTAACAGTATATATGTGTAAACCTATAAATTATAATTTATCCAAAAAAAAAATGAATTTTTTTTTTTAAAATTAAAAATTGTGTAGAAGACGAGAATGATGAAGACTTTTATCAAGACTGTAATTACTTTTTAAAGCAGTTGCACAGAAGGTGTTTCCTTTTAGTTGTCTAAAGCAATCAAAAAATTGATAAATATAAGAGCAATCTTGCGATTGATATTGAAAACTAAACAAGATCTAACAATATAAAGAAGAATGAAAATATTCTATCTGAAATTGTAGTTGTTTTTTAAAACAATTGCATAGAAAGTCTTTCACTTCAGTTGCCTAAAGCAATCAGAAAACCATCAAACAATAGATAACATATACGTTAGATTTTCAAATGATCCTGAAAAATAAATGAGAACTACAATAGTATAGAAGAGGAACATGAGGTAATTTTGTAACTTTTGAATCGATACAAGTTTAGTAGTTATGAACGTGCTGTCTCGGAATAATAAAGCAGCTGAGCACTATAAAATGCACTTTGTCCTAAATTTGTAGCATTACAAAAGTATTTCTACTTATACAATATGTATAGCTTTTGTCAAGGAAAACTTCCTTTGAAAATGAAAATGTATATTCTTACGATGCTCTAAAATAAATATAAAATGTGCTTATATATATTATATATATATATTGGAAGGATTAATTGTGTTATTAAAAAAAAATCTATATTCCCCAGGGATGGGGGGGGTAAAATTATTTTACGTTTTACAGCTATATATATATATTTTTTATGTGTGTGTGTGTATATATACAAACAAATAATCGCAGGTGGTGTCGCGTATATAAATGTTAATATTCAATGAATATAAACTTACTATTTCAGCCATAAGTATGTTTGTGTTTTATTAATTCATAAATAAAGTCTTAAAGCTTGTACTTAAAATACCATGTCTGAATACACAAAACTATTTCTTCTCAGAATGCACCAATGCATCGCATTATTAACTTTTTCAGATATATTAAAGTATCAAATGCAACAACTAACGGCTTTCGAAAAGAAAAATTCCTATTTAGAAATTCGCCATTCTCTTCCGCACGAGAAAGATTAAAGACGCATGGATTTTATCTCCCCTTTCCAATGAAGAATTTAAGCAACATATACTACCTATTACCAATACACTTTATTGAATGCAGTGAAAATTATTTATCATATACAAATCATTTATTTAAAAAAAATGCCTTTAGTCTTTGTGAAAATTTTCAAAAAATTAATTTTAAACATTTCGTATTTTGTCATTGACACTGAATCAGTCTTTTTCAACATTATATACTTTTAAACAATTTCAATATAATGTGAATAACCTTACATTTTCTTTTTATACAGTATTCAATCTTAAATATACATTTATCCCCCATATTATATTAATTACTCTGAAATAAAACAAAATCTAATTTCTTCAGTTTCAGAGTTATTTAATTACTTATCAGGGGCATATGAAAGTAAAACAGGGTCATAATTCTTTGGTACATTGAGATTCCATGAGCCCATAAGCAGCAATTTGTAAAACAAATCACATACCGCTTTGAAGAGAGGACACTAGCAATTCGACAAGCGCGTCATAATCTTTAAATTTATGACCCCCGCATTTCCGTTGTTATCGTGCCTAGATTTTATCACCCTCGTAACGACAAGGTCTTTTTCGGAATGACTTCTACGTCAGACAAATGTCAAAATGCCTTCATTGTCGCTGTCTAACGCTTATTAAGGTATGGGGCAGAACAGAATCGCCATACTCTTCTTATATCTAAATAATTCACATGCCGACCTATTTGGAGGGGGAAAAAATAAGAGTCCCTTTGCCGTTTGTACATCATTCTAGAAATGGATCATTTTGGATATATGACATGAGAGAAAAAGATCAGCATTGCTTTGAGTTTTATTTCTCTGAATTATTATGCGAAACGCGTAACGATTATGTTTAGATACATGATTATTAAGCTTCATTTAGAACTATTTTTAAAACAGTGTAGCTCTTGTTTTTATACTTCTTAAGGTAATCAATCCTCCCGAGTTTCATGATGCGTTTTTTTTTTTTTTTTTTCTTTCAAACATGCAAAATTAATTCTTTAATTTCGAAAGTAAATTTGACATTTATGAAAAAAACTCGCGAATATGTATATTGGGAGCATTTTTTCAGACCTATTGGAGTCAAAGTTTGACATGGAAATACAGTGATAGTCACAAGGTAAGATACTGATTTTCATTGCCTTAAATCAATGCATTTATGAGTTATTGAGCTTACATACATGCGAACGTACAGATTTTTGAATCTAAATTATATGACGTTTTGTTCTTGAAAATTCAACCAAGCTCTAGTTATTTTTCACTCAAATAAATCAACACTGAGCCCAAGTTCGTATGTTTTGTCTTTATATTTATTTTCTTTCCCAAATCAGTATGAACCTGAAAGTGAGTTAGTAACATCTGTTTTATCTTCCGTTAGTTAATGATAATTGTGATTTGCAATTATTCAAGAAGATATGTGAAAAGATTGCTGATTCTAAAAGTCTTCTGAACCGATTATAAGACTATTTTATTTATACATATTCTTTTATTGATATAAATTATTGGATCAACTTCTAATGTAAGAAACCGATTATTTTCTTCAAAATAAATTTGAAACCCTTGTTTCATCCTCTGATAGTACATTTTTTGGTTAATTTGACATTAAATTAACATCCCTTTAAAGCTTATGGGAAGTTTGTTATGGACGGACCTTGGATTTTCCAGTCATAATTCAATGGCAATGGCAAAGCTTTTCCTTTCAGGACCTTGTACTTCCCCAAAATAGATGGACTTAAAATGCGTCACCCTCTTAAACTTCAGTTTTTTCTTTCTTTTTTTTTAAGGAATTGGACCCAGAAACAGCAATCTTCCGATTTCAAATTAAGATTCTACTTGATGAATAAAAAGCATCATTCCAGGTATAATAGACAAAACTAAATAACCTTTCATAAAACCAATTTGATGTACGGCAGTCTCTTTTGCATTATTATGAAGAAAAATATCATTCATAATAAGTAAAAGTAAATGAAATTGTGCCATAAAATTTTGCATAAAATAAAAAATGAATATATTTCAGTTACTTGCTTAAAGAGACCTCACTGAGTCACGTACAGGTGCAATGTAGTTCCACTGAAGAGAACTTGAGCAATATCCATCTAAACTTTATTTTTTAAATAATTATTTTTGTAGAGATTTTTTTTATTTGTAGGCGTTTTATTAGTTCCGAAGGTGTCTTTAAACCTCTTATAAGACCATCAATTCATCCTCTACTCAATCATCTCAATCATATTTATTGAAGGAAAGCGTTGCTTCACGTGCTAGAAATAAAAGCACTGAATAATCTCTTATAGGAGCAATAAAATTACCCGGTGAACGAGTTATTCCCCGTACAGTTAATGCAAGATGCTCCTTAAAGATAAGTAAAAAATTCCCCCAAATTGGCCGCTTATTTTCTTAAAAGTTTCTGATAGAGCATCCAAGAAAAAGCGAAGTGTTTAGTAAGTGTTGTCATAAAATTTTAGTACCTTATATGTGCCTCACTTTTACGAGAGGGTAATAAATCTGAGTTATAACCATTCACTAATGCTTAATTTATTTAATTTTTCCGAAGAAAGAAAATGAAAGGGAGTAAGCTGCTCCTTATTTTATGGAAATAATATGGCCAGCTTTCTTTTTCACTGGAAAGTCCGAAAAGTATCTAGATTTTTCAGAAAAATTAAATCTTCCTTCATAATTGATAGGTTTATTTTTGAAACTAAAGCTTTGAATTTAAAAGAGCTATTGCACGAAATCTCTAATGTATAAATTAATCATTATCATTGATATGTATGAACTCTGGGTACGTTTATTGTTATTTGGGAATAATATGGTAGAATTTAGCTGCTATTTGTATTGAGAAATCTGAATTGAATTTAGATTTTGTATAACATAAAATTCTCACTGAAGACTGGTAGATTTAATTTTAAACTTTGGTGAGATAATAAATAGACAAAGTCATACATTGAAGTTAAATTATGACAGTTAAATATTGAAAATTTGTCATGTTATTAAATTAATATTATAGTGTAGTTCATGTAGGTGCTATGTTTTACAACGAAGTCGCAAACGCACACTTAAAATATTTCAATAAACTAAATTTTATTTTTGAAACTTGATAAAAGAAAATAAATTACTAATTTTGAATAAACTCATTATTTTATGAACACAAAAATTTAGTCGACAGTATTTATATAAGCATTTTTTTTTTATTCAGGGGAAAATAAAATGCTTTAATACTAGTCTGTGAATAAAATTTCTGTAAATTAATAATATTAAACAAAATAAGTCTTTAATAAAATTTTAAATTACTTTATTTTTGTAACTTTCTTAAAAAGATTAAGTAGTGAAACTCTAAGTTCAAAATAATCTTTATCTTTTATTTGTTAAGTTTGGGTATAATTAACTATTTTTAAAAGCAAAACTATAATAAAATTTCTATCAAATACACTGGAATCTTCTTGCATAAAAGTTTTTGAGCAATTTAGTAATTGAAATCGATAAAAAAATAAAATACAGAGTTTCGTATTTATAATTTAATTTTAATCCCGAATATTGCAGGCGTCATTGCATAGGGGTAGCGCATCTTCCTCCTGATTTGGGCGTCCCGGGTTCGAATCCCGGTTCGGGCATGGTTGTTCTTCACCTGTGTTCTATCTGTGAGGTGTGTGAATGTACCCCCATGTAAAAAGGGGTTGTGCAAGCGAATGTGTGAGTTTCATCTTCATATGAGCTGGAAGTCAGACTTCTGTTCTCGGGCGCTCAGGGGTCTTTACCCTCAGAAGCTGGTGCACCCCCTTTCAGTGGTTACGCGGACACGACATCATTATCATCAATTCCGAGTGTTAACTTTCGATTATTAATCAATTCTACTTAAAGTTCTAATGTTATTCGGATGATGTAGTGGGGTATGCTTAATAGAACTTATTATTAACAAGAAAATTCTAGTATACGATAAAATCATTAAATATACAATTAAAAATATTAATTAAAACATTGAAGGTTTAAGTAAATCATAATATCATGAAAGATAATTGTTAAAGCAAGCTTATTATTTAGAGGTCGGATTTTAAGTTCTCGGTTTTTTTCTGCGGAACAAAAACTTTTGCACAAATATTAGGAACACATTTTTGAAACCTATCTTAAATTTAATTATTTTGAGATTTTTATATTAATTTTCTTTTGCTTTCTTTCTCATTAATATTTATCGCAATTTTTCAATCTTTAAAGATATTGAAAAAGAAAATTTAATTTCAAACTTAGATAATTAATAAAATTAAATTAATGTGCATGTGGGTTCTTTTGATTAGGAAAATCAAAAACACGGATTGATTTTTGAAAAGAAATCTTCGTACATGCTTTATAAATTAGCTTTTGAATTCAATAGAAAAAATTATGGCATATTGTAACCTAATAAATAAGCTAATTGCAATCTCAGTTCTGATAATATTAAAAAAATGTTTTTAAGCGTTGATTTTTCCTTCCAATTTTTCAGTCTCCAAACTATATAATAGACAAAATTAATTAAAAATAAATTTAATGTTGTAAAAAATTAATTATTTAAATTACAATATATATATGTTCATCAAATAAATCAAAATTGATACTTTAATTTTAAATTCCATCTCTGTCCAAATATCATTAATATTACTAAACATGATGATTTACTAATCTTCTTGTTGAACTTTTTCCTGCGCTGATGAAAAAAAGTTTTGCTAGTTAATTCGCGTTAATAATTTGCTTTTCTTTTTTATCTGGATTAATGATCCTAAATCATGAATATTTTAAGACTTAACGAGTCATTGATAGTTAAATATTGATTAATTAAAGGTAATTCGTAGTTTAGCGTTTGTAACGAGAAATCATACATAAATTAAAAACCAATGATATCTTTATCGAGAATTTATGAAGAAAAATAAAATAAAAATAGTTTTATATAAACATAATTAATTATATAAAAATTGTGAAACTTTAGTTTTTATGCTAAGTATAAGATCATTTTAACATGCATATGAAATTAAAAATAAAATATGGCAAGGAAAACAACTTCATTTGCAACCACAGAGAAACAAATCAAAAGGCATAATCTGCTTGAAACTACTAGAAACCATATATAAATACATTTACTTCCAACTATAAAATTATTAGTTTTCTTTGCTCGTGTTTTAAAATATCACATTATATATAATTTTAAAAAATACTATAAAATATTCTTGAAAATATTTGAGTATTTACTGTCATTCCTAAATTTTTTCACGTGTAATAAAAAAACTGATACTTCTATTTGGTTTCTCAAAAAGTATAAACAAATCTTTCTAAAACAATTTTTCAATACATATTGTCTTTAAATTGATGCTTTTAAATAAAAAAAAATTCTTTTTATTTGTCATCTTTAAATTTTATATATTTTATCTTGATGTCAACAAACAAATAAAATTCCAATTATACAGTTCTACATTTGAAAACAAAGTTAAATAACAAAATACATTGTGAAAATTAGAGCTTAAACTATTCACAAACAGATATGAATTTTAAAACTACATTGGCATGTTTAGTGAGATAGGAAAAAAAAACTTATCATCTGACACTGAAATTTCCATGAAATAAAACAGCTCTAATTTACAGCAAAAAAAGGGTTTTAAATGTCTAAAAATATTATGTTTTTGTAAGAAAATGCATATAAAACACATTAGTTTTTTTTTAGAAAATATGTTTATCTTCTACATATATAATGAGAAAAATGTAATAGGAATAAGGCTTTGCACCTATAATAACGTTGGAAAGTTAAATAAAAAAATTACTTGATTTATGTGTATTCGTTTTTTTTCCAAGTTACTGCCGTTTCTTTTCGGAAATACTTTTTTAAAAAATCTTTTTATATTATTTACTTTGTCTAATTATCAGTGTTTATAATGAACATTTTAAGGAAACAAATTCTTTTTATATAAATATTTAATTTCTGTGTAGAAAGCTTTAAGGCTGTTAAATGATACAAATGATTGATATTTTGCTTTGAAATCCATTTTAAAAAATCAGTTCACAGCGAAACATATCAATGGCAAAATCAACACATTATATTTTTTTAACTAACTGTTTTTTGACGAGAAATATAGAAATCTCCTGTCGATTATTTCACGCAGTCTTACTGGTTATGTGAGGCGAATTTTAATAAATGAGCTTATATTATTATAGCATTACATATAAATGTCAATTATATAAATTTGCATCTTTGTCCTTTTGCAAATCAAATCCCTGAAGACTTTGAGTCAATCAAAATATTTCGACGCTAGAAGACAAACTCTATAACTAGTTACAAATTCTCTTTCTAGTTACAGGTTAATTACAATATTTGAGAAAACAAAATTGATTTAATTATGATTCTCCTCTTTGTTGATAAAAATCTCATTTCATCCTATATATCCTTTGCTTTAGTGGCATTTCTGATACTATTATAAGCTAATAATAAAAAAGAGAAAACTTGCCAACCCTTATATCTCTACTGAATTCGTCACAGCTGTGAGGCCTAAGCCTTACTTCTCGCCTTTGAAGTGTGACCACAAGAGAGACAACACTGGACGTCAGTGACCTGTGGTTGTGGTGTGAGAAACAGCAAAACTGCTCCCAGATGACCTGTTCAGATTGACACCAAAGATTAAGCAGCGGCTTCCTCTCTTTGCGCTTAGACAATAGGAAGGCTATTTCGTGGAGACAATCCCCAACTCAGAGCATTGATCCCTGAAGACTTTGAGCCACTGGTCTTTGATTGAGCCTAAAATCCTCAATCGGACGCTCAACTCAATATCACAGAGTTTGTTTTATTATGTTAATAATATACCCAGGAGAGAAAAGCATCTGCGTATGCGTGGTTCAATCAATCTCAGGAGTATGTCAGTGAAAGTTTATGATCAAACTATTATGTCTTAAAGAGCGACTTGATGATTCATTGTATTTGTAGCTCGTGCTGTAAAAGTTTGGAGAATTGAAATAATTTTTTTAAATGCTAATTCAGTTGTAGATGCATCGTAAAAATATTTCTGGTTTTCAAAAACGCTTTAAAATTTATTTCCTTCTGAAGGAGGATTTTCATTTTTCTTACTTATTAAATAAGTATTTATTAAAAGTTTAGATCTATTTAAATATAAATATTTTAATTTGATTATTCTGAAAGACATTAGTTTAGCTAATAAAATTCTATAAAATAATTTTGTGGCGTTTATATATTTGATTTAATATTTAAAAAAAAATCTTAAAACTAAACATTCACCATTAAAATTAAAATAGTCAATGAAACAAAGTTGATATTTAAATTTCGGTTTATCTAAATATATTTCTTTTCTTTGTAATATTTAGCAGTAACTTAATAAAAAAACATATAACCCGTTGAACTTGCTGCCCAAATAAAATTATTACAACTGTAAAATTATATTCCAAAACAAGTGCCAATATTCCGTAAAATACCTTTGATTGTGTCATCCTTGGCTTTGCAAACGCTTTTAAATCAGAACAAAACTCATTTTTAAATATATCTGTTTATATAAATAAAAATTAACATTAAATGTCACTAAAAATTATTTATTCGAAATAATAGTGCTTAAATAGACTTAGAGACAAATAATTCCCTTTACTAAATAAAATAAAATCCTTATTATTGAAAAGTCATAAACCTAATTTGTTCTAATTTTGCACTTTAAAAACAAAAAGAAAATAAATTCTGAACTTCTTAGCATTACGATATACAAATTCTAATTCTGAGATACCCAGTTTAAGCTAGAATCCTTCTTCCGATACATTTTCTTTAAAGTAATAAGTTAATTTAAAGACAAACTTTCATAAACACCTCCTTTGCATTTCAGAGTCAAAATAATCAAATATTTGTTTAAGTAGCCTCCGACATTTATCGACATTGAGCTATTTTGTGGGAACGGCGTGACTCAAATTCTCCCACCACCAATTAAGATAATGAAATTTAATTCAAATAAATTACACTTTTAGGATATTTCTTGAGCATGCCTTTCTCGAATTTGAGTGATAGCCCGCAGTCTTTCTCTCGTTCCTGGCATCGAATTATTTAATTATGAATTTCTTCTTTACTAAAGAGCCGACTCTTCGTATTATTCGGTTACATTTAATTTCAGCTGGAGCGATTGGAACTTTAATCATTCTTTCTAGTCCTGCTAATTGGAGTAATTTTAAATTCGTAACTTTCTTGGGAAAAATGAAAGTGCACTTAACAACAAAAGTTTTAAGTATATTTCCATGTAAATTCTTCTAGGTTCTAGGATAAGACAGTCTTCATTCTTATTTTCCATCAACTCATTAACTCTTTTAATGCGATATCTTCGAATTCTTTTTATTTTATCTCCCGAATAACGTTAGATTCCTTTATATGTAGTAATCAAAACAACCGATCTATTAACTAAAAACTATTCTCTTTTCGGAAAGTAATTTGAGTTATCGAAGAAACGATGAGTGTGGAAAATACCACGATTTTTAATGCGATATCCATCATTTTTTTTAATTCTGAAATGGGCAGATAACTCAACAAATAACAGCAGAATCATTTATAAATTGTACTTAAATAATCAATTTATTAACTATAAACTATTCTCTTTTGGAAATGTAAATTTTTTTTTTTTGGAATTACTAATATATCTCTGTATTAAGAAAATGACGCCGATTTTTTTTAATGTGATATATTTGAATATCTTTTTTATTTTTTTCACATTTTTTGATAATAAAACAAGTAGCAATAGAATTATTTATGTATTGTATTCCAAATGAATACCTTATTAACTAAATTATTATTTTCTTTTGGAGACTATTATGTATTTGTTTAATATCGTGAGTTATAAAAATTTCTATGAGATTGGGAAGTTTGGCAATATTTTTAAGGTAAGCAACACAACATACTTAAAACTTGTCGTATTTAAAATAATGCATTTTGATTTTTATCGGTAAAGAAACCTTGTTTTATATCTGTGTTGGATTTACTTAAAGCTAAAATGTTCTTAATCAATTAACTAAATAGTGACTAAATTACAGGAATTATTACTTAATTATCGAATGATAAATAGGAAAGAATTTGAAAAAAATTGGTTTTCATTTACATTAGTAATACTTAGCAATCAATCTTCCTTTTATTATCATTCTATTAATCATATTTCGTAAAAATAAAATTTAAAAAAAAACCTTTATTTCTAACAAGAATAGCTAATCGGGAAAAAAATAATGTAAATATAAAAATATTATATTTCCATTATCTTTTAGCTGTTATGTATAGTAAAAGTTTGATAAAGAGAGACAAAAGCATCAAAATGCAATGCTCAGTTAAACTAGATAGAATGATTTAAATGCGTCATCTCAAAACTCTTAAGCCCTTAACTGCTTTTTTCTCCCTTATCTAATTAGATTACCGTTTCGTTAACACGCTATCTTACTAATTTAATTAAGAATCCATAAAATACTTATTGTTTTTGGATTATGCGCGATTTTTATATCGATTCATAGTGTCTTTAATATCATTTCAGTTTTTACGTTCCATAAGCTATACTCGTGGTAAACCCATTGGAACAACCGTTAAAGGACTAAAAGACACATTTATTGTTTCATATCTAATCTTTATGAATAACTTTACAAAAAGAGCTTTTTCTAACAACATTGATATTTTCCCTCAGAGATAGCTAAATTTTTCCCCTATAGATTTTTTTTAATATTTAATTCTAAAATATTTTAATCGTCAAAACCTTCGAACTCGATATTTTGACGAATCTTTACGTTTCAGATCTTCTTGTATAGTATAAAAAATGTATAGTATAATGTAATAATATACTTCCTGTATAGTATAAAAAAAGTATTTTGTCTGTGAACATGATAACTCTAAAACATTTTGAGCTAGAAGTATAAATTTTGTTATATGATCTTTACACCAAATATGTAAATTTCTCTCAAATTTTGAATGAAATTTATGCTCAGGAAGTCTGTTTGTTCTGTTGTCAGAAAAGAAATCAACGATAACTACAAGACGAAGAGAGCTAGATGGGTAAATTTTAGTACATAGAAAACCTAAAATGTAGATACCTGTCAAATCATCAAGGAGGTGAACGTGTCTCGTCCTGTACTTTCAAAAGCATGCAAACGCTTTTAATGGTCTTCAATATATGAATGATCTTCAATATATGAAATTTTATGAGTGATTTTGTGACTACAAATGTAGTTCTAAATCAAATTTTATGAGTGATTTTGTGACTACAAATGTAGTTCTAAATCAAATTTTATGAGTGATTTTGTGACTACAAATGTAGTTCTAAATCAAATTTTATGAGTGATTTTGTGACTGCAAATGTAGTTCTGAATCAAATTTTATGAGTGATTTTGTGACTGCAAATATAGTTCTGAATCAAATTGTGGTTTCAGTCGCTCGGGAAGAAAGTCGTCCCAAAATACACAATTGATTTCCTAGTACTTGTATGTTAACCGCGTATTAGCGACTAATCCCCCAAAATTATATCAAAAGATCAACTCTAATAGGATCATTAGTAATTATTGTTCGTCTAAGGCGTCCGTTTAATAATATTCAAGTGTATTTTTTAGGGATTGTCCTCTGTCCTCGTTAACAAAATCTGTACAATAAAGATTCATCAAAATTCTTTTCATTTTTAAAACTAGTAACCATTTTATACTATACTATTTTGTGTGTGTTTCAATTAATTTTAAATATAACTTCTACTTTGTTTTATTTAAAATGCATTTAATTAAAAGGAGATAAAAAAAAATGTAACATTTACATTTTATTTAACAGGCCCTCCACGCTTGCTACCCGAAGCGTATGACCTTGAAAGAGTTGTACCAGAAGGAACTATGGTGCAGCTACCATGTCCAATAGAAGCCGATCCAGACACACTGTTTTTTGAGTGGTACAGAGATAGAGAACCACTGGATGCATTTGCAGATGAAAGATACCGAATCCAGAGCAACGGTATTCTTAAAATCAAATCTGTGGTTCCAGAAGATACCGGTCTCTATGTGTGTAGAGCAGTCAATGGCTTTGGAAAGGCTGATGTAAACGTCACTTTAATCGTGCTAGGTAAGTATCATAGAGATGTGATCATATAAAGAAATTCTGGTTGCACATTTTTGCCGATAATGTTAGAAAATCTCATTCGCGCAATCTATTGTTGACTTCTGCAGACACTGAACACTCAAATTGATAGTACAGGAGAAATTTGGTTTTTGATCATTATGACCAGTTAAATAGTCCTGAATATTACCTAAACTTATTTGATGTCAACTGACTAGTCTAAATATAATTTAACGTTACTCTTTTCCTTGTAGGTGATGCAGATACTATACAACACGATTTTCTCCCTTCCGCATAAGACATATACAACTGTCATGCCAATAAATCACTACAATTTATATCACAGGTGATGCAAATCTATTAGAAACTTTAATCACCTCGTAGACCGTTTAACTGCTCTAACCACTTGAACTACCATCCATGTGATGGCTTGATACATTGTTATTAACAATCACACGGATGTCCAAAAAAAGATAAATTATATGACTTGAAGAGAGAAGCATGTTATTATTTCTACGTCAAAATCTTTATTTTAAGCAGTGTCTTTAACATTTTTTCAAACTTTTATCTAAAGTTTAAACACAAGTAATTGATGCTTTTTGAATTCTTTTAAACAAAAGATATTTAATTTTACGGATTTCTTTTCGTGGCCCACAAATACGTAGAAACGCGGGTAACCTCATTCGCTGATATTACAGCAGCTTGTATCTTATACTTGTTTCCAACTTAAGCTGCCATTAATAATAAATTTATAAATTTTACTTTATTAATTCATATTAGTTTCGTTTGTGTACTTTTATTCGCAGATTTTCAATAATAAATACCATAGAGAGTCGACTATAATTTCATCATAAACGAAAGCTCTATTTCTTTGTACCGGAATATCTTGGTTATTAAGTTCACTCCAATTCATCTATTTCTTGATTTTTTTTAAGTTCCGGTTAATTTTTAATATTTGTAATTTCTCTAAATTCAAGCTTTATTTTCATACAAGACAATCAGAAATTTGATCCAGAAATATAGCTCGCATGAATTTTATGATTATTTAAAAACTGAAATAATATCATACACCAATCTAAAAATCCCACAAACGTAAATTAAGAAGAAAACACGCATTTTAAAAAGGATATAAAAGATTAACGACATTATAAAAGATAAAACGTATAATCACAGACATGCATGTGGAGTATATATTAAAACCCATCATTTCTTGTGTTACACCCTCAAGATAGTTAAAAAACATTTCGAGAACATATATTTTATTATGAGCTGAGAAGCTATTTTTGGATGAAAATGTGTCAGAGTAGTCTTAAAATCGTGACAAGCGAAATGCATCACAGAAGTGCAATCTTCACTTATTTTTGGTACGTCTCACTTGTCAAATATTTTCCACGAAGGCCAAAATATTTCTTGGAAAAGTCCATAGATCTTTTAAAGAAGTATTTAGAGTCCCCTCCCCCCCCCTTTCCCCTCCATCTTCTTCGGGTCTTAACACAGACTGAAGAACAGATGTCTTCTCCGCATTACATTTCACTTAAGTATCTTAATGATACACTAGGACAGCAAATGATTCTTCAATCGTATTTGTTTTTCCCGAACTGAAGCCATTCCTCGATTTTATTCTCATAATGTACTGTTCCAATATTTATCCACTAAGGATCTTTTTTTTTTTCTCTCTCCTTTTTTTACCTCCTTTTTCAACCGCTATCGACATGACAGCTTCCTTTCTACCGAATCAAGTTTCGGAGGCTAAAAGTGCAAGACGAAAAATAAAAAGAAACCAGAGCCCAACCCCTATCTCCTTTTATTCTTCGACAGTTGCAGGACTCTGTTATCTTTCTCGGATTGTTCGCTATTTGAGAACAGTGTTAGTGGTCAATAGTACTTCCACTACTTAAAGCGAAGAACAAACTCTTCCAGGCAGGATTCTAACAATAAGGTAAAAGCTTTTGCCCAAAATATTCCTTCTTTTTTTATTTCCCGGTTTCCCCCGGCACGTATGAGAAGTGACACAAGAGTGCAGACGGGCTGAAGGCCCACACTCTCCAGAGACCGTCTTAAATTTCTTTTTTTCAGGAAACTGCTAAGCTACGTTCGGAAACATTTAAAGACGTTTTTCTTTCATTTCAAATGAACAATCCAGACATGCTTGTTAATGCAAATAGATTCGTAAGGAATGTGGCGCTCTGAATTTGAATATATTTATTTTGTAGAAAATGTTTTTTGGCAGTTATTGCAAAGGAAGGAAATTTCAGAAAGTGTTCGGAATAAAATAAACGAATTCGAAGGCGAATTCATTGAAGGCACATTTTCAAGAAAGGGTCAAACTTAAAAAAGAAAGTATTATAGTTACTGATAATCAAATTACCTTGTTTAGCTTGAGAGATTTCAGTGAATATTTCACCATCCCACCTATTTTAAATAATTCTATATTGGAATCAATAAGTTTTAAAAAATAAACCAAAATTTATCACATTTCACTGTTGCTTATTACCCCACGACAATAAGTCGCATAAATTAAGACTTTAAATTTTGTGTCTGACAAAAATTACTGAGTATTTACTACATTTAAAATAAATACAGTAATCGCTTACATTTTAACTTTACACGAAGGCTTAAAGAACCATAAATTTAAAGTCTAGAAATTTCTATGCTACCTTTCAAAGCTCGTACTGGTCAAATTTCAGTCCAAGCCTACTTTTTAATAAAAACAGATTTATATGGGAAGTGGATTTAGGAATATGAATGTATTTATTCTGTTGAAATGCTTTCGACAATTTATGCAAATGAAAGCTTCGATAAAATGCTTTGAATAAAATAAAGTTGAATTTAAAGTTCAATATGAACTTCTGTTTATGAAAATGTGATGTAAATATCTGGTTTAAATTCGAGAGCACTTAAATAATGGAATGAATGAACAATTATAACTTCCATCTTGGTAAACAAAGTTTCTCAGTTCCGCACGTTTGAACTAAAGTACTAAAATGATACACAAATATCATAACTTCTACAAATTATCGTAATACCATACCAAAATATTCACATATGAAAATAAATGGTTAGTTGTGAACATGGTGTTTTGTAAATATATACAGAAATATATGTTTATTTAATTATATGAATTTGGTTTAAACCCACGTTTACAGTTTAATCAAGTTACATTTAATTAGCAGTTTTGTTTTAGAGATCTGCATCAGTGTAACAGTTATTAGCTCAGTTAGAAACATGAAGAGGCAGACATTTTGATAACTATGAACGACTTATATATGCATTTACTTAAGTTAATTTATAATGCATTTGTTGAATGCATTTGAGACATAAGGATATTACAAAACTTGTAGGATGACAGAACATGCAAATGAAGTATTAAAAATTAAACAGATAACTTTATTTTATAATTTGATAAGTTTTAACTCTGTGTGTTAATAAGTTTAAATGAATATGCTCTGTAGTTGATTTATTCAATTCGCAGGCCATTTGAAAACACTCTTCTCTTTTATGATATTTTCCTGTGGTATTTATGAAATTTACTGAAATATTCATAATAAGCGCTAAATTATCCGTACAAGCTTTACGCATACAAATGTGTAATAATATTACATATTTGTACTCTTAAATACTTATCCAATCATAATGAATTTCCTTTCACAATTTTCTCTGTCTCCGTGCTGAAATGCAAGTACTTCATAACAGCTCCAAAAATTTATGTAAACAATATAAGAAGAATATTACATAATAAGAATAAACTCAGCGGTTAAATAGCAAGATGTCAACCTGGCGGAATGAAGCACGAATCTTTTTTACATCAAACCCATTATGTGCTGAAAAGGCATAAATACAGACGCTCAATACAAGTTCTGCCAACATTGTAAATACAGAAGACCATGGCGCCGTTTTGCGAAGTCACAAATAGCTGGATTTTCTTGTCGTGAGAATGGTTTGTTGTGTGTGGCAAGCCAATATCATTCCAAGAAAATCCAACAGTATGTAACGTTGCTAATCAGTACCTCGATATCTTATATTTAGAAAGTGAAGGTCCTGTGGCATTCTTTTGACCCTGTCACTCTCCATTCAAATAATAAAATGAAGGGGAGGGGATCGTCCATAACGGGTGAATAAAACGGAACTGAGATGTCTTTGAAAGTTTTCCATGGAAAGAAATCTGCATTCACAATTAGATTATGCCTTTGATAACAAATTCCTTATTCAAGAGCTGCTTGCTTTAATTTAATGCATGCCACGGCATCCTGATATCCAGCCTTTGCAATTTTGGATCATGATCAGATGACAAGGATGACGTATGAATCAAAATTAAACTGTCTCAGTGACAGGGCTTTGGAACCTGAGAAATTAAATGAACTTTGAATATAGGAATGATATTTGAAAATAGTGGGTTTCAATACCTATGGTTCTCTGATTCTGAAGCCAAAATTCTGCCTGAAAATCATCGCAATCACTCACAGATAACTCAAATGATAATTTTAGAGATTCCATGTTTCAGAAGCCTTTATTTTACGAATTAAATCAAATTTAAATATCACAACTATTGAGCAATTACTTTTTTTCCCTTGAAAAAAAGTCAAGCATAAAGAAGCTACATCGAATTCACTAAAAAAAGCTGAAGGAAGTATTCTCTCTTCGATTTTCTTGTATATTTTTATAGTAGAGCCTGCTTTGTAATAATCCTCATAATATAGTGGACAGAATCAATTGTACATTTTATAACTCCTTTTTTTTTTTTTTTTTTTTGCTGATTTTGTACAAATTTTGATATTTTAATTTTTTAGCGAAACCATATACCAAATTTCTTTTATTCAGCTAGATGTGTTTTAGAATTATAGACTTCACAAATACTTGAATAGATAAACAAATATATATGTCACTCCGACGTAGATTCGGTCTAAATAATGGCATAGATCTACAAGTCAGGTGATACATTACGTTTTGGAGCCATCTTGTTCATCTATACAAAGGACAGAAGACACTCAGACTTTCTTTTGATGGCGCGAACCAGAATTTGATGTAGAGCTATAATTTGACTTTTCAGACTATATGCCAAATTTCATTCATTCTTATCCTTCCATTTTTGGATCCTCGAGATAGATATGCAGACGAGACAGATATAGTTTCGAAAAAAGGCTTTTTTATTCTTATTCAGAGAGATCTATAACGTGGAGATCTATCAAACTTTCTAGATGCAGTTGTTTTTGACGATTGAAATAATTTTTCTTTTTCGTGTTCTTCATATGTGAGAAAAATAAAAAGCTATTTTGTTAGTTCTACATGAAGACTCAATTTATTTAGCTTTTTATCCTTCTTGTTTAGACTTTAAACCTAGAGAGAAATATTACGTAAAATGGAAAACAGAATCGTCAATTTATCTAAAGATCTAGAAGAATTAATGTAATTTGCGTGCATTGTCTCTAAATATTTAAAATAATGGAAGCGGTCACCATTGCATTCATTTAACTGTCAGGTTAAGGGAATTTATTTGGCATTATAGTGGGAAACTACTGTAAAATTTAAATTTAATTACTGCAAATAAGATATATTATGGTCCTTTCTGAATTTAACTGCATATTATTTGAACTTAATGCATGCAATAAATTAAGAATGATGCTTGTTAAAATATGAATTACACAAAGGTAAAGCAGTGCTTCGGAAATTAAAACTTAAAAATTATTCATACGTAATTTACGTCGGATATTTAATCTTTGAGGAAAAAAATGTTATTACTTTAGCTGATAATAAAACTATAATTTATCAACCATATACACTTTTATTTGATAAAATCAAAACTTTGAATACAAAGAGGAATATTTTAAAGAAAAATACACAAAATAATTTCTTGCAAAAAAAGTTTTAAGATAATCATTCTTAAATTAGTGTAGATAATCTATCATTAGGACTCAAATATCTAATCAGTTAATAAGCAATTCAATTAGTACTCTATTGGCTTATGATATGCGCTTAAATTAATGCCGCTATCCAGTTCATTACCAAATGAAAAGTTAAGCCCAATATAAATTACACTTTTGAGACATTTCAACCGCACTGATAATGCAATACCTAAAAAATGATTACGAACCAATGCAACTAATACATTTAAGCATTAACTGAAATTAATTTTCAATCCAAAGTTCTTTACTGAATTTACCTTCGGAAAAAATAAAATTCAACATTAATATTTTTTTAATGCAACAGCTTTTAATTCAGGCTGAACCTCATGAAGAATAGCCAATAAAAGTTAGAGATTGAATTAAATTAAACTAATTCCATTAAGAAAGAAAAAGAACCATTATTAAAGAAAAATGACCATTAAATTGCAGAAACTGAAACTACATATTCCATTTTATTATAGGCCGAACATTTATTTTCCAATATCAAGCTTCAACAACATGAAACTTCAAAACTGGTAATAACAAATGCCTTTCAAACCTTTTTTAATTGTTCAGCAAAGGATTACAATACGATTTTTAATTCCAGTCTCCTAGATAGATTCTCTAAAAGTAAAAATTTCCGTGAAGATTTTTACAGTTAACCAATATGTAAGAACATTTCTTGCTTTAAATCACTTTAGGCAAGCCTTTATCTGAGTTAATTTTGGCTTGATAACATCGGAAGACATCTATCATCAATTCATAAAAATTAAAGGTGACACGTTTTGGTTATGTTACTTATCGAAAACATTAAATGATATTTAAATATGTTCTTGTAGGCTATATAGGAATTTAACAAGGCAATCTCCAAGTTGATAGCCAATGGTATTTCATTTGGGCTTTACAGAAATGAAAAATGTAACGGGTTTAAAAAAACACTTAAAATTTAGCATGTTTGAAAAAATGTTTAATTTAATGTCCATTTTTTAGATTCCATGAAAAATAAAAAATATTCATCATAAAGTCAAAATTAACGACTGAAAAGGTGTACAAACCAAAATACCTAAGAATTCTGACTTCAACTCTTCATGTTTTTTCCTTCAAATTTCAAGCAACAGCAACTATAACTAATGCCAATTAAAGCCGTGTCGTGGCTGGTTCGTGAGTGCTTTCAATAAATAGGCAAATAGAAAACTTAACAGATTTATTTCAGATTCGTTCGAGTTACTCTGCTCAGTAACTCCTTCTCCTCCAAGAGCAAACACTCGAATGACATCACTCTTTGAATTACACTCACGCTAGTTGTCTAGCGCCATCTATGAACGTTTATTTCCTCACGCTTCAAAATCCAATCACTACAATCCGTATGATAAGTATTCAATGCTTTGATTTCGCTCAAGATTTAAAAACATTATTTATAGTCACTCCAGCGTGACTTTTGAGAAAGTAAGCATATTGATGAATCCCTAGATATTTTTGGTACACCATTTTAATCGCTGATTTAAAACATTATGCTTGATATTTTTATTTTTTATGAGATCTGAACAGGAACTTAAAGCTAACTTTTTTTTCAAACATTCAGAATGTAACGTATTTTGAAATCCATTTTATTTTTCATTTCAGAAAACCCGCTGTCTATCAGCAAGTTAAATGACATGTTTATCTTTTATGTTGATCATAACAAGCAGATCGCTTTACATTATTCGATGTTTCTGAAAAGTAATTTCCCTAAAGTACGTCAATTCAGCAACTCTCATAGGCAACTTTTTAAACATGATTTGCTTGTCTCTTGCCTCCAACAAGAATATCATCCCAAGATAATTGTAATATTTTTTGTACATGTGTTTAGTTCTATTAGTATAATTCTCAAATAAATTTTCTTACTTTAGTTAAAATAAATTCTTTTTTGACGCTGGATGAGAGAGAATTATATTCGTAATTATGGATCAATGCAGTTATCAAAATTAATAACTGAGATATTCAGCAATTACTTTTATCGAATTATTTGAAATTCCTTTGAAGTATTACTCCATTACCATATCTTTACATATAATCATATGAAATTGAGTTTTAAATTAATGCCTTTGTCTACTTCAATGTTAGGTAAGTAAAAATTAAATAGGTGACAATTTAAGATTATTACAGGAAAAGGCGCTGCTTTTATCTGAAAAGCAAAGTATAAAAGAAGATTTTCATTTATAAATATTTTTAAAAAGCCTTCTATTAATGCATTAAACAATATTTCCATTTCATATTCCATTTGATGCACAGTCAATAAATTTAAAATTTTCTACCAGGATGAAGATTCCATTAATGTAAGAAATTTTATCGATAGTTATTTCTAATGGAAGTGAAAAAGCATTAACAGTAATTATACTTCTAATTAAAAGTTTAAGTTTCAGTCATTAATCTACCCCTAGCGCCATCGATTTTTGTTGAATAAAATATGAGTAGAAAATTTCAATAACGAATAAATCCTTCCACAGAAACTCATCGCAATTAAATCCTGTAATTACTTTCCCCTAATTCTGACGCCAATAAGTTGCGATTATCTCCCTATCTGATTTATGGAGAAAAGAAAAAAAAAATTCCAGGAAAGCACTTATCAAAGGTGTTCTTGTTTCTAATTGATTCCCTTTTCCATTTGCCGGTTCCATATCGAAAGAAAATATATTGATTTCTTCTTGTCTTTCTCATTAATGCAATAAGTTTTTCGCATCGTGTGTGCTTTCCCGTTTTCCCGTGAGGGAAATCGCGTTGACTTTGCTTAGCGTTCATTTCCAAAGACAGAAAACTCCTTTTATTTCACGCTTATTTTTAACTTAGGTGTTAGAACCTCCTTTTATTTGTATTCATATCCAAATAAACGTCTTTGTCTCAAAAACGTTTCATTTACACAGCAGACTCGGTTGAACGGATTAATTCATGAGTAAGATCAATGTTCGTTTCCAAATACAGCATGATTATAGATAGGTTTTATCTATTCTTTATGCTGAGATTCGATTTTCTTCCGATGCGGTACGATTATTTTGCGATATATTTATGATTCCTATTCTTATTCAGAAGATTCTGGGACGGATTAATTCATGAGTAAAATCAGAGCCGGTCCTTGGATATTACATGGTTACTGATAGGTTTTGTCTTTCTTCTCCGAGTGAGATTCGATTTTCTAAGCACACTGTGTGATTATTTTGCGATTTATCTATGCCATTCTTGTTGGTATTCGACAGAAAATTCCAGGATGCAATAATTCGTGACTAAAACCAAGGTTCATACTTAAATATTAAATGTTTAAAGATAAGTTTTCTCTTTTATTTCTTGTTGAGATCGGATTTTCTGCCTATGCATTATGATTGCTTTGCATTTTATTAATTTATCATTCTGTTATTTTATTAAATTCTCAAGATTAAAATTTTACTTTCGGCTTTTATGTTACATTATTATAATTTCACATTCCTGAAGTTTTATTAATTATTGACACTCATATTTTACTGACATAGATGAAATTTTTTTAAAAAAAACTTCTTGTTGAAGAAGAAAATTATAGAAACTTTATTACTTTTCTTAATTATTATTTTTTCTTGGCCGAGATGAAACGGTTTATTTGATTTTGTAAAAAGTGTAAGGTTTTTATTATTATTATTTCTTTTTATTCATCATCGCAAGATAACACAAAATAAAATTATTCCTATATTATACTTTTTTCCTTTTTAAAACTGCCGCCCTCGTTTTTTTTATTCATTTTTCATTTTTTGAGAAAAACGCAAAAGGCGAACTATAGGCGACATAAATAATATATAAAAATATTTCGTTAATTTAAAATGTAACACCATATAGTTATCCTCAAAATAGCTAACACTGGTTTCATATAATTCTTTTTTAGAATGCCATAAATTATCAAAAGTAAAGTGATTAAGGATTTTTCACGGCACATATTCTGAGGCCCCTTATGAGATATCACTGATTTACCATGACACATAGAAGCATAAAAAATAACTTTTTCAAGATTTCTATCAAATTTATGAGAGTCCAAACTTATGTAAAGGAAATAAATTTTTTAATGTATCTTACAAAACACGAATATATAAATAAATATTTTAGAAACAAAAAAATATTCTTCATGCTCAAATCTATAATACATGTGGGCAAGAATAAAGTGTTATCTTGCTCTTAAATGGAAATGAAGGCAAACGTCCAGAGGCGGGGTCAAGTCTAAAACTATAAAAATCAGCGTGAAGTGCCTTTCAGGATGAGCATGGGTCGACAGCCACCCATAGTGAAATCTTTGTGAAGCTGGTTTTTATCTCATCACATTTGTCAAGGTGGGCGTAGGCATCAGCACTCACAATCGAAAAGGAGGGCCAACAGGTGAGTGGGGAGGAAAGATTATCTTGTCTTTTTATGGTAACGCCTAGAATAATATATTTTCATCAGTTCTACTTTATTCTCTTCGAAACCAGGTTGAAGACAAACTGGGTGTAACATAGTAAGATTTCGGGATGATTATGCTTACTAAGGTTTTTGAATTTCAGATAAATAGCTTTCTCATTTTTTTTTCCTTATTTCTTATCATCATACGTTCTGTGACTAATTAAAATGTTTGAGATAATTAAACATGTAATCAGTGCGTTGTATATTATAGAAGAAATTTCAATACTAAGACAACTCCAGTTTGTTCGATTTTAACATACTTTTATTAATTACCAAATGGAAAGCTAGTATATGCCATTTGCATATCTAAGCGAACTAATCAGCACTCAGGGTTCACTTATGATAAGTGAACGGAGCAAAGAGCGTATTATTTATTATGCGGCTGCTGATAATTAGCGAACGTCGTGTGTGGATTATTTCGCTTATATTTGTAAAATGTGATTCATCTGAATTTAATATAGATCAGTTGTAAGAAAAATGGGAAGTAATTATGCAATCAGAAACCAACCCTCACTTTTATGTACATCTAGTTGAAAACTGTTTGTTTGAAGTCCAAAGCAAAATTAAATGCAATCCGTTACACAATAAACAAATTTTAATGCAATAATTTATTCTGGGGAAGGATGATATCACAAAATTTTCCGTAATGTTTCAAGAAAACTACATATTGTGTATTTTCAAAGTTGGTTCCCTATTGCATAACCAACTCTAAATAAACTTACGGCAAATGAATTTGCAGGTGAACTCGAAGAGTTTTTAAAAGACTCCATTTTTTTTTTTTTTTTTTTTTTTTTGTCTTTGCTTCGTAAGATATGGAACCAAAAATATTTTCATTCAAATATACAAGAGCAGTATTCCGTGATTATTCAAGGTCAAGGCACACATATAAGGGAATAAAAAAAAAAAAAAAGCAGATGCGGGACAGGTGCACCCAGTGCGACCAACCATTTAAAATAGGCAGGTGATTTTTTTTATTACTTGCAGTGCCCTCTTGTTTCCTCTTGCAATTAATGCCCTTAAACTTTTATAATTTATAGAATACTGATATTCGACATCGTTCACTCTCTAAAATGTGTATTAAATTAATGTAATGCCATAGCTCCTTCATTCCAAAAGTTAGTTAAAATTGCGAAATTAACACCTACTCAGTGATTTACGGAGAATAAAGAACAACCGAGCCAAAATATATTTCCATCTTCCATAATTCTCATTAGAGACTGAACTAGTGTAAATGGTGCTCGGGATATGCCATCATTTTTGCGCTCCTTCATATATTTTATTTTAAAAAGTGGTACAAGCACAATAATGTTTTGTCTCAATGGTGCCTCATAAGATCGGCGCACGGGCGCACCCCTTTTGCCTCAAGGTCGCTATTCCTCTGTTTTTATCTATGGTTAACTGACTGTGCCCTTCATCTGACATTAGTTACAGCATCCCTACAGGCAAATATATGGAGATCGAGATTTTATTTAAAAATTATGACTTATAGCTAATAAAAGTTAATTGAAGAAATTGTAGAGCATTGTCTGTTTAGTATAAAATGTCTCTCTTGCATATACTAATAACTTCATTAAAAGTCTCCGAACTTGATACAATGATGGATGCTTTTTGGGGTGATTTCCTATTTTTCAGGTATAATCAACTGACAAAGAAGACACTTATTGCAGCACTCTTTTCTCCAAAATTCTTTCCACACTAAATTTTGTATGTTTAACTGATTACAACAGATTCGAGTGCACCAGATATACACACACACCAGATATTCAGTTGAGTCATATCATGACCCCACAGTCCTGCAATACCCAATCAGGGCCACAGGTTTCGAAAGGTTCCATATTTAAAACTCGATTCCATCAATGAATAGATAGAAGCAGGGGTGGCACATGTTAAAACCATTGAAGTCAAACATTTTACCACTAGTATGGCGAGGAGATTTGGAAAAGGGAGATTCTTCTCATACATGTCATCTAAACACGGTTCAAAACTATTAGGTCCGTTCCAAAATAGCTCTCGTGTAACTTCAAAATTGTGCGTAATATAACTAAACTAAATCCCCAATGGCCAATTCCTTTATTCGCCATCATTCCCCGTTCATGCAGGTAAAGTTAATGTAAGAAAAATATCTGATCAAATGAAATTATTATTCTTTATTTAAACAATGATAACTGTGCTATATAAGATATAACATACGTAGTAGAAATGTCATGGCTTTCAAAAGTGAAAACAACGAATTTAAGCTGATGAAAATCGAGCTCATCCCTATAATTAATTTAAGTTACTATATTTTTGGAGACATAGCTATATAAATACTCAGACTGGTTAATACTTTATTCTACGTTAAAAAATGTTGTTCTATGTTAAAAAATCACATTTTATAGTCTTAGTCTTAATGCATAAATTGCTACTCAGATAGAATTAAAAAATATTCATTTTAAAAAATTAAAAACAAAAATCTACCGATTATATCCTACTAAAGGAAATATGCAAGAATCGAGCGGATTCCAAAGACAAATCCTGGGTGTGTGTTTTTTTCCTGCATCAATTAATTTATCTAAAGTTTTCTGCATTTCTGGGCTTTTATTTACTTCATAGAATTAAATTCGCTTCTTTCTCTGGTTAAATACAAAAGTCCAAAATAAAATTCACGAAGCATTGATGTGTCCATTTAGCAAACTAGCAACAAATCACTTTCGTATGAAAGTGGAATCTAATGTATTTCTCCAATTCCTCTAAAAAGAAGAAAAAGGAAGGAAAGAATGTGAAGAAATTTTTCTCTTTCGTAATTATTTTCACAAAACAGAAAATTTATTTTTAATCATTGAAAACAATTCTACGTGTTCATTCCCATCTAAAGAAGAATGTATTTCTTTTGGGAAGTTGAAAGGGTGAATTTGCATTGTCTTTTCATTAATCAAAATCATTTAATGAATCACTACTTTAATTTGTTTTCCTCTTTTAGGTTCCCCAGATGCATTCCGATCTGATGCATCGGAAGAAGAACATAGTTCAGAAAGAATGTTGGAAGAAATCCCACGATTAGAAGATATTGATCTGGAACCGAAAGGTAAAAAGATTTTCATGCTTTCCTTTTTTTATCAACTTTTTATCAAAAAAAACTGAGGGGAAAAAACAGTATCGTGTATATATATAAAAGAAAAGAGAGATTGTTTCGTTATTTTCTTCTGCTTTATGCAAAGGATTTAATTTATTTTCAGATATTTGGTTGGAAACGGAATGCAAATGTTTAGGATGTAAGAGATACTGTAAGGCTTATCATTCTTTGATAAATGGGTATTGTTTATCTCAAACAATTTATGAACATGTGTTTATATATTTTGTATCTTTATGTTAGATATGAACTTCAGTATCTTTATTACATTATAAATCGAATTTATCGCTATTAAATTTCCCATGATTAGAAGATACTGATTTTGAGAAAAAAATGTAGCATAAAATTTCAGCATTTTTTATACATTTCTTTTTATAAAATATTTCATATTTAGTAGTTTATTTCATTTCTTGAGCTCTACAAAAAGATTCAAATAATTTTCAGATGTTTGATTCCAAACTGAATCCAAACGTTTAGTATCATTACTTTAATAATATAAAAATCCCTACATATTTTTTCATTTATCAAGGAAATATTTAATAAATGATGAATACGTTTTTATTTCTTTTGTATCTTCAAATCTAAATTTGAATAAAATTACATGCTAAAAAATTTACATGATAAAATAAAATTGCATGTTATTACATGCTTTTAGAAGGATGTTTGATTTGATAAAAATATACTTTTTTTTTATCAGTAAAGAAGTTAAAAACTTCTCACGAATCTAGGTTTAAAACGGAACTTGAATCTATCATTCAATTTCATTATTCAAATGAAAATAATCAAACAAAAATCCTATCTCCTCTCTAAGACAGAAATTGGATTTTTCACTATTCTTCTGAAATGTCAGCAGAATTGTACTCATTTTCTGTCATTAAAAATTCTAGTAACTTTCTTTTTACTTAATTTGTGTTATAGTTTATTATATTCAGTGTTGCATGATTCTAGGGAAAATATTTTAAACTTCCTTATTTCCTTGAAAAAACCGTATATATTTATTGTAATTAGTGCAAGAATATATATAAAAATCATCCCTGTCATCATTCCGTTATCTATAATCCATTATAAATACCATTAATCCGTTTCAAGACACCTTATATTCTTCCTCATTATTTAATTTCTCTTATGCAAATTATACGAAGAGAAAGCATTGTAATCGTATTATGATATGACCTCGAGATTATATTGAATCTCCGCGTTTCAAACTTTCCTGATTTTTTTTTCTTTTCAAATTTTGTTTTCAATCGGTTTATAAGAGGCTACCAAAATGCATGCTGTTCGTCAACGGTTTCTGAGACTACCACATTTCGACGACTCCATCTCATTAAGGAGTGAGACGCGAAACGATGAGTGCATTTCTGATATTCCCTTTGACCTTGGATTTCCCCTATAAGGTACTAGTAAATGTAAACATCTCCTCCTTTCACCCCAACGAATTTCACCATTTTGACGAATTAAACCCATCCTAAAGCATGCGCAAAAGCGCGGAGGGTTTTACAATCCGTTGCTGAACAGTATATGGTTTTCTTCTTTATCCTAAAAAGCGCATAATAATCGCGACACTGTAATTCTACGCTTGTGCCAGAAGAGAGAGTACTGCTGTTATATTGTTATCTTCCCGCCTTCCACTATCTCCGATTTCGATGGTAATAAAAATTTGAGTATTCGTGGTGTTTTGCAGGGTTGCTGAAGCTCATAATTTTCAAGTTGGAGAAGGGGAGGAAGAATACCTCTATTTGGTTTTCGTAGTACAGAAGAAAGTTTCAGAAAGATTACTACTGCTGGTTACGTATAAGATATTGACGGCATCTTAGTTTTAAATAATGTAGAATTTGTAATATACAGACCGATCCACATTAGAATGGTAGGGGGTTACACGCCTTTTGCCCCATAATTACGGACTACATCACAATCAGAATTTGTACATATACTCTCCAAAGTATGCGATTTCGATTTCAAAAGGGCGATAAAATGGTTCATATTTCGGGCAAAATGAAGGAAATGATGCTACTAAGCAAATGATACTGAAAAACTATTATATTGCATATATAGCAAATGAATGAAGCCATGTTTTAGTAACAACGATTTTTAGTGGCATGGCTTTAACTTTACTAGATTGATCGTTAGTCTTCAATTTCTTCTATTAGAGTAAAAACAATCCTTCTTCCAGCCTTTCGAGAAGTAAAAGTTTTGTGCTGAAGTTTTCTTACTATTAAAAACTAGTGAATGATGTTGTGCTTTTAGTGACTGGAACTTTCGCGGTGAAACCAGGTCTGCATTACAGGACCAATGGAATGCAGACAGTTGCAATTTATGAACAAGTAAGAAAAAATGTAATGATGACAGGAGTGCAGGTGCAGTTAAATAATTTCACATTTTCTCTTGGGGAAAAAAAAGTTGTTGCACCATTATGTCACAATAGCGCTATTTAACCTCTATCGCCCCAAAACATTAATTTTTTCCTACTGAAATTGAAACCGCTTGCTCCAGACAGTATATGTACATAATTTGGTAATAATCCAGCATGTAGTTCTTACACAAGATGTGCCTGATTAATTCGAACCAACTTGTACATAAAATACATTTTACTAGTATCATATTTTTAATTCAAATAGGTTTCTTATGGAACTCCTGTTTCCTTATTTCTTATAAGGTTATAAAATTTTGTGGACTTTCATTTAAAGGGCATGGTTATTATGCTAGAATTTTTATTATGAAAAGCTATGTCAAATTTCTTTTTCTAACGTTTAAAAGTTTATTCTGGGAAAGACGAACATTCACTTTGGTAATAATGTAATTAATAGATGTATTTGCAATGTAAGGCAATAAATTATAAATGGTCATTAGCAGAAAAAATGGCAGCCAAGGTGATTAAACTGACAGAAATTGTGTCAGTTTATTTTTTCTAATAATACTTCACTCTCATGTTTTTAATTTGGGCTTAAAAATTTAAAAGACATTTTTTTTTTCGGTTATGATTAAATACCTTTTGTTTTTTAAATGTCCGTTACAGCTTGAAATCAACGTCAAAAACATTCCGTAAACCTGATTTCTAAATTTAAAATGCTCCCTCTTGCAAAATATATGCGTTGAAAAAAGCACGCAAATAATAAATGAAGTAAAAAAGTTAAAATGTAAAAAAAGCTTCTAAAAGATGGCAAACTATTCTGGATAGATGGTAATGATCTTTGGCTCTTTTATTCCAAAATCCAATTATAATATTCTTAAATACTATACATATTATACAAAAATAATAATAAAAAAAAAGAAATAAGAAATTATCAACAAAAAAATAATTTTCTGCCAACTTTTTCTTCCGCCAATTTCTATTTAATGCTTTATTTATTTTTGATAAAAGCAGCGTAATTGCCCATTTATAGACCATCGTTCAAAGAAAAAGTTAATGGGAATTTAATTATTTTTTAAACTTCAATTTTCTATTGTGCAAAGCTATACAAATGCAGAACTCCAATTTCTTGGAATTAATTGAAAGCAAACACAATACGAATAATCGAATATCCGTATAGTAAGATAATTGACGAAATAAAGGTGAATTCTTAAGGAAGAACGAAATTAACTTATAACGTGTTAATAAAATTACTACAGAAATAAAATTTTTTTTGTTTACTTGCATTTTGTGTTAAAATCTCACTATATGAACGCATTCAGTCAAACTCAGTGCTCGTTTTAACTCGGGAAGATTTTATGATTTTTTATTATTTTTTTTATTTCAAAACTATCTGGATATTCTGGAATTCAAAAAAAAAAAATCAACTAGAAGAACCGTGTTTGTCTAGACGGGCTGTTATTCTATTAACGGTATCTCAGATTTCATTTTCGCATATTAACTAACGAAATGTGTTGCAGAAAAACTGAAGCGCAGTGACAAAGTGTTTCAAAAAATATATAATTTGTAGCGCAATTTAAATGTAAATATTTAGTAACATTAAGAGCAAATATTAAAGGTAAGTAATTTTATGAATTAAAAAAAATTCGAAACTAATAACTAAAATGTTTCGAAATAATTATTGACCGACTAACAGAAAAAAAAAATGCAATTCTGATACAAATTTTTTTTAAAAAAATGGCGAAGAAAACATTAGCAATAACGCCACCTCGTCTGAAAAGGAAGAATATAATAAAAATAAAAATTGCAGGCTTCAGCTCATTGAACGTTGTTACAATCCAGCACAAAATATTATAAATAAAAAGTGAAGTTTGAGATCCCATAAATAATTTTATTCATGCTTAGTTTTATTCATATATCGATAAATCAATCACTTTAAATATTAAAAAAAGCATTCCTGATTTGCTTGCCGCCATAACAGAAGTTTAGATTTACACATCCTATAATGACGCAGATGAAAGTAACGGGGACATTTTTAAACTCAGCATACTGTTACAAGCGGCGGTGTATGATTATATATGCTGATAATTGCTACCTTTAGGAGTTTTGGTTTGACTGTTAATAATATCAAAAAACTGTTTTGAGATGTATGACTATTTTCAAGAAGGATTTTTTAAATGATATAAAGTAATATTTTTTAAATAAATTAGTTTGTAAAAACCCATATGAAGCAGTTAAAAGCTGAAAATGTTTTGAAAATTGAAAGAAAGGTGGGTGTTTTTTAAATGCTAAAACAATGTATAAAGTAAAAATGTTTTAGTTCAGTAGTTTATAAAATGACTTGTTCAAAGATTTGCAGATAGCTTAAGAAATATATTTCATAATCCCCGCACTAAGAAATGAGAATCCTAAACTAAGAAATTTCTCTCCATTCTTTAAATACTAAGAGTCAACTCATAAACAACAATAAATTTACCTTTTTTTTTTTTTTTGCGTTATGAAGCATTAGAAAAACCGTAAAATCTATTTAAATGGACAGATGGCTTATTTTGTAGTTCAGGAAGTGAGAAATAACTATAACCAAATTTGATTGGGATTGATTTGGTGGATTTGATTTGAGAATTTAAGAAAATAGTATTTAAAGTTATAAAATAGTATTAAAACGTAAGCTATGCGAATAGAAAAAAAGGATACTTTTCCCCAGAAGAGTGAAAGTAGCAACAAAATTCAAGCATTCTTATAAGGAAAATTGTTCAAAAATTAAAAATATTGAATAAAAAATGTATTTATTATTTTTGCCAAACATCAACTTTTCAAGGCGATACCTACTTTGACAAAAAAAGAAAAAAAAAAACATCCCAATCATAATTCAAGGAATTTTTTAACTCGTTTTTAATAAATATGATAAATTCATTTAGAATTACAAAGTTAAACTTTAAATAAGTTACTTTCAAATTAATTATCAAGATTTGATTCAATTAATAATTTTGGAAAAGTGAAGTTGACTGTAAAGAAAAACGAGAAAATACAATTACTTGATCTAAAAATAAGATCCGATCGCATTCACGTAATCTGACTTGTTTTTTTTCCCCGCATTCAAATAGAGAAACCTGTCTCACATACTGGGAGTTGATAAATTCATTTTTAATCGATAGATACGTCTCGATGCGGCTATAAAAATGACAAGTATTTTCTCCCAAACCTATTATTTGTCCCCTCCGACCATTGTTTTAATTCAGACAACACCAGAAACCCTCCCTTTATCCTTCCTTAAACACAAAAATCCACACGCCCTCACGTAACCTCTCTCAGATATCCGGAAATGAGTGATTTGCCAGGCTCGGCAGCCAAGGTCAAACAAAATTTGCAATAAAACAGAATCTGAACAGCCAGATAATGGCTTTTTAATGGGCGAGGCGGAATTCGAGCCATTAATGGAGGTTCAAAATGTCATTTACCACTCCTTTACTTGTAACAGCTGAACTTTTCATTTCGATAATGATGCTTTAACGGAGAGCATGCCTTTTTAATAAAGTCGTGCTCGGATTTGGATTTGGAATTACAATGCTTGAATAACAAATGAAATTTATCTTCACATTTCCTCTCTTTTATGAGGTAAAGTGAAACGATTTTCGCACAATAAAAATAAAAGAACGAAGTGTAGAGAAGTTATGGATTTTAATGTCTTTTTAAATCTTCGTACCGACCCTGAACTACTCCAGACTCAGAAAAAGCGCGACGAGTATCGTAAGGCATGAATGAATCCATTGTCTGAGTTTTCACTGGGCATAATCAAAGATCGAAGCGGGGAGATGGTGCTTGGAAATTCTTCAAAGTGATTACTGAGATAATGTCATTGTGTTCCGAACAATATCTGATTTTCTGTGTTACCGAGACGGAAATCGGAAAAGCATATATTCACAAAGGAATAGAGTGATTGTTCAAAGGCACCGAGCAACAGATTTGTTGTGTAACAAAGTGATATGAAGAAATGGGGTTTATTTATTGTGTTCCATTGATGAGATGCAGTTTTATTCTTTGGTTGTTAATAATAAATTACGTTCGGAGTGTATTTTTTTAAAGATAAAGCGATATCTAGAAGTTATCGGGAAAGGTAAAGTTACCCTTTCTTTCACAGGATTTCTGTTAATTGAAATGGAATATTTGTTTCAAGAGGGGCATCAATTATGCTTTGATCAATAACTTTTCAAAGGATGCAGACAATGTATTTACTCTCTTAACGGTAAAAATAAATGACTTTCTATGGAATCTATTCATGGTTAAATGATACATATCAGGTACTCCATTTCAATTAGGTTATGAAATGCATTGTACAACTTGCATGAGGAAAAAAGGATGGCGTCACAGCTCGGATATGGCAAAAGGGTAATTAAAAGATGACATGCACTGTATATTTATCATACGAGAGTAACTTCATCTACGTTGCTTCATTAGTTATAAAAGCTTTGGAGTGAAATGGCTACGACATTAAAGAGTATCTCGCAGTAACTGTGGCATTACAATGCAGACCTTGTACCAACTACAACTTTTAGTTTCAATCATAAAAACATCTTAGAATTGTTAATCTGGTATTATTTATTTAATGGTGAAAAAAATTCTAAATTATTTTCATATTATTTCATTGTGGTAAAAGATTGGTACATATGCTTTCTTAAAATGGAAACTGACTCTTTTTTTTTCAGTCATGTAGGATTAGAGAATTTAAAAATTGGTAAAGTTTGTTCTAAAAAATCCATCTCATAATTTTCCCATCAAAAAATTCATTAACTAGAATAAAAAAAACACACGTCCATTTCTCCCTGTTTAAAAAAAAGAGATACAAAAAATAGTCTTTCAGCTAGTTTCAAGCATTTTAATATTAAGCAAGAGATCCTTAGTGCTCTTCTTTCTTTCTTTTTTTTATTTTGCCCTTCGTCAAATCTTTACGCAATATTCGTGAGAAGTAATGATAGTGCTATAAAAATTAATTTACGTTTCTTTTCAAATTGCTTATATTTAGATTTTTTTAAGAAAAGGATTACTAATGGTCGTGGTTTTTTCTATTTTGTTAAAATGAGATTATAAATTATAAGTATAATGTAGCTATTCTGTAAGCAATTTTTTTAAAAAATTTCCAAAATTCATTTTCAAGCGGAAGTAAATTTTGATTATGTGATACCAATGCATTTTTTACACTTTTCTGTTGAAAATATCTGCAATTATATGCCATATTTAAAATGTTTCCATTTTTTGTTGGGAAGGAAACACTCGCTTGGTTATTGGTTGTAAATCAATAATAAGAGAATTCTCGTTTCTGAAACAAATGCTCTTTCTATTTAAGTCTAAAATTAATGTTCGAAATGTAAGGTGGAATCTTTCTTTTTTTTCTTTACTAGATATAAATCCAATTTTCTTAAAATGATTTCCTGTGAATTTGTACTCAGCAATCACACCATTTCATTTCGAAGTTCGAAGTGGAAATTATAAAAGATTACTGAAAGTGTTCATTGAAAAAGAAAGTTGAAGTGAAAGTAATATTCGTTTGATAAAATCAAAATATTGGCGTTTTTTAAATTTAATTGTTTTTCAGTCATTGAAATTTAATCTTAAAATCGACTTTTAACTTCTGAATTGCACGGACGTTTCAACAGCTTTTTCGATTGCACGGTTTAATTTCAGTACTTTAATTGTTTAACTTTGAACTCTGTTGCGTGAATTTCGCAAGTCCAAAAAAAATGTGGGATGAGCTATTTTTCGTCAAAAGTTTCTTTTTGAACGTAGCATTTTCACATGGTCTCTTTTTTTGCGTTTTGCTTTGCCATGCTGTTTTATTAGTCATGGATTTGACAAAAAAAATGTTACTAATTTAAGCTTTTCCTTAATAATAAAGATCAAAGCAATAATTTAAACAGAACTCCATGTCTGCTGTCTTATCTGAAGATATCTATACAAACAGAATATTCTGAGAAAACTGGATGCACATTCTTTTTGCAAAACTCATCTTTTTGACTAATTCAGATCAATATGTAAATGTACCCTGCAATAAAGATGCATATTGAATATCTATAAATATGAATGATTTTTAAAAATTCAAATATGCACGTTATATTATCGAATCAGCAGTCATATCTAAATTATTAGTTTACATTCATGATTGTACTGGTTGCGCACATGATATTTCAAATCATATATACTTACATTATGTGTAAAATATCTTGACAATTTGTAATCAGCGATATTAATTCATTTTATAGTATTAATACAAGACAAGCCAGTAATTGTACTTTAAATTATTTTTCAGGTAAACCACGTTTGACTCAAATTTCAAAGCCCATCAACGTTGTAGTTGTCGGGAGCTCGGTTCCTTTAAAATGCATTGCCAAAGGTGAACCACGCCCTCAGATATCTTGGATGAAAAATGGTAAGCCCTTACCAGATTCAAATCTACCTGTTAATACGAGGGGAGGCCATTGGATTCTTTTCCTCCAAAATCTACAAGCATCTGACACTGGAAATTACACTTGCATAGCAAAAAATGGGGTGGGCTCTACCAGCGCCAGTTTTGTTGTCAAAGTTATCGGTAAGTTTTTTTTTTTTTTCATTAGTTTTTTTTTCAAACAACGACTGCATTAATTATATCATTTTAATATTGACTTAATTTATACTCCGTTAATATTATCCTCTTTATTCTTTAGAAGTTTTATGAATAGGAAATATACTAACACAAATAACATATTTTGAAACTTCTATCAATGCAAGAAATAGGTCGATTATTTATTTCTAATTTGACAAAAGACTATTGAAGATGTCAAATTTGCAGTTTTTTCCCCCTTATAAAAGGAACAGTATTGATTTAAAATATATCTAAAAATGTAAAAAAAAAGCGAAATGCCTCACTTTTAGTGATTATTTCCTTATTTTCGTAGTAAAAGATGGTGAGACTATAATATTTAAATTTTTTTATGAATATCTGTCTTACATATCGAATCGACACATCCTTGTAATATTTTAACCATGTTACAGAATGCAATGTCGGATACAAAGTGAAAGATTCTGTAGAAAATTCAGAAAGAAAATAAAGTTTTTTCCTCCTATACATAAAATTTATTAAGGAATCAGCAACAAATTCTAATAACATTGCAAAAAAAAATTTTAAAAAAAAAGGACTGCTGTTTTTAAAATATTAAATACTACGTCTGAATTGCTGTCTGGAAGTCTTTGCAATGAAACCTTTAGCTTAGAACTTTATGCCTCATATAACCATGATGAAACAGCCTTTTTTTATGCTAATAAGACCATCTGCTTTACAAATTACATGATTTTGTTTTGTTTTAAAGTCACCTGCTTCCTGTACCACACCTTGCAAGATGTGCAAAGCTATTATCCAGGTGATTTGCATAAAAGAACAAACTAACTCCCACTATTAAGGATAATAAAAATTTAAGAGCTATGAAAAATATTTAAATTAAATCTGCATGCTAGAATGAGGAGAACGATTAAATTTGAAACTTCTTGTTATTTATTTTGTTTTTAGCTACAAAAACTAGTTAGAAAACAAACACATGTATTAACAGCAAATATATATGGAACGAAAACAAAGTAACTACATGTTTTTAAAGTTAGAAATTCTTTAGTTGGAGCTATTTAAATAAATGTTTTTATTTAATTTTCTTTAAAAAAAAAAGTGCATTTTTGTGCATGAAGTAATCACTGTTATTGCTTTTCCTGAATGAAATCAGGGCTGAATATATTCAATGTTGACCGCAAACATACACTAATGATTTTTTTAATCTATGGAAGCACTTCTCAGTTGGAAATGAAGATATAAAAGTATTAAATTAAGTATTCGAAATAACTATCAAAACTAAAATTATATAAAATATACGTACTTTTAAGAGAAATGCCATTTTAAAAGTCATTTAAAAAAGAACACTAAATATTTTGAAATTTTAATTATTTCAGTTCCAAAATTGAAAACTAATCATTGCAAAGAAAATAGGATAGTAACTTATTTGATAAACTTGATAACAAACACTACTTTAAGTTAATTTTACATCCCGTTTTAGAAGCAAGGGCAATTTCGGGACGGATTTTATCATTTTGAATCGTAATCAGATGAATTAAGCCGGCAACCCCCTTTCCATACTTCCGCGCCACATCAAAGGGAAATTGTTAGATCATCGATAATAGTTTTTAAGGTATACCAGGCCCACATAACAGCGAATCTTTTACGAAATCGAGTTTTGAACTTTCAGCTGTTTGTCCCCAAAGCCTGAAGTTATAGAAAAGAACAGTATTCCATGCCCATACTACTAGAATAGTGTGAATGCTACAACAAGATTGTGTATAAATCCGAATCCCTCCTCTAGGATCTGTTAGTATTCAACAGAAAATTATCATTAAAACAAAGAAATGTGTCATGACTAGTTCACTTGATAAATTTGGAAACAAATTTATATCAATATTGAAAAAATCAATTAATAAAAAAAAACAATTATTAAAATCAGTCATTGCCATATCAGTGTACCCTTTTAAAACCATTTGCTTCTACAAATTGTTTCCAAATATTTTGGTTGTATTTTGCTTACCATAAAAATATAAGCTTTCCTTCAAAGTATTTTCAAGCCTATCGATTCTCGCCATTAAATTTGAAACATAAACTGATACATCCGGAATATTCTTCGATGCAATATTAGTCAGCGATTTGAAGTATCTAAAACCAACGAGCCTATTTCACAAGGATAAAGGGAATATTAAATTAACTAATCGTCAAATTAACAAATTTATAAACTAAAAGAGCTATTTAATTACATATTTATTAACTTTTTAAAATCTATCTTTGTTGAAACATATTAGTATCTTCCAGTTGCACCTTGCTTACATAAACTTATATAAGCCTTCCTTCCAATCGTTTTGAAAGCTAATTTCTCAGGATCGAACGTGAAACATAAGATGTTACAGAACATCTAAATCCGAAACATTCTGTGATTCAGTTAGTACTCAGCGTCATAAAATAATCAGGAAACGAAAACATACGACAGTGTACTCATTGGATTAACTAGGAATCGAATCACCGTAAGTAGCCTCAGGCTGTCTTGTTCACGGAGAGAACAAATAGCCCCCTCTTCCCCTCACCCTGTCGATCCACAATTGGGACCAACTACTGTTTGCCAAATGACTATGTCTTGAAATTTCAGCCTCGTTCTCTCAAAGATTTCATTAATTAATGAAAGCTACGTTTTCCATTTCGGGTGAATGAAGATTGTAGCCCTGCTTATACTCTCCGAATGAGGTACACAAGACTTGTACTTCATTAACGAAGGACTGTTCCTGGAAATGAATTTCTAGGTTAAGGGTGAATCTGCTTGTCCCTATTTGGGGTAAATTTTCGTGGGGGAAACAAAATTATCAGCAAATTATAAATCTTGGAAGCCTTCTGGAGGATATAATTTGAGTAATTAGAATTGAACACAGATGAGCCATTCTAATCACTCATTTTACTAATAAATCTTTTATAGTTTTAATTTAATTCTTTCCGGCACACTGGAAATTACACGCATCTGAGGGCGCTCGACGGCTTAAAGAAATTTTGGAAGCCCTCTCCTTCTTTAATGAAACGCTATTTCTAAATTGAATAATGGTTCCTTGGAGAATCTTGAAATTATGATCATTTGTGAATTACTTTTTTTGTGTGTGTGCTTAATCTCTTCCGTTATTTCGAAGAAACATGATTTCAATTAGAATTTTCAACCTGTGAGAGTAAAATAAAAAAAAAGAGAATTCGGAGAAGTCCATTTACACGCAAAAAAGGCATAAAGTAATATATTTTCTTGAAGTTTTTATAATTTTGGTTATAACTTCTATTCCCATTTCTTATTGTAGACTTTGTAAATTAGTTAAGAATCAACTATCGGAGAAATAAGAATAACGTATAAGTCGAGTTAATGATTCAACATAGTGAGCTCACGACAGCAAAACTAATTTAGAATTATGTTATTTCCGACAAAGAAAACATAAATTAAGATCACTGTTATTATTCATAATTTCTAAAGATAATTATTAAATATAAAAAAGTATAATAGCGGAGTTCTGCATTTATGTGTGCTTGTCTGATCTAAATTAATATTTTTTTTTTCATATTTGGAAGAATTTTCGTGTAAATATCATTTCTCTAAATTAGAATTAAAATATTTTAAGAGAAACTTCAATTTAAATTTTCAGTAGATAAAACCGGGACAAATCCTACAAAAGCTAAGTATGGAATTTTACAGGTGTCTAATCTAATCATGGTCCAATAAATAATTTCTAAACTGTTACAAATAATCCTATTCATTTAATAGTAAAAATGCATTAAATGGCATAAAAAATTACTTTTTATGTAACTTAACAGAATTTTTATGCAATCCCATGGAGTATTAATCATATTTAATAAAATATTCTTGACATATTAATAATTTAAATGAAAACGGTACGACACTTCTGCGATTAAAGCTAACCGAATGGAAAGTTGTAAACATCACTATTTTAGCCGATTTTAGATCATTCCAAGGACCATTTGAAGGAAATATCGTACTTTTGATCGGAGAATTTAGAAATTAGCTACTTGACCCCAATTAGAATGGACACACTACAATTTTATTTTTCAAATGTTTGTACTCTTTAAAATATTTAGACCTCGAAGAATATTTTAAATTTTGCAAAACATATCTATTGAATTAAGAGATAAAAATTATGCATTTTCCCGCCTTTTAAGGAAAGTCGGATAATTCTGAATTATCTGACATTTGTTCATCTATAAATAAAATCATTGGCCAAAGCTAAGATTAGGAAGTTTCACATATTGCAGCTTTGAAATATGGAAGAAACCTCTTACTTTGTCTTTTTACCTTCATAATTTTCTATATATTTCATCATCAATTTTTAAATAAATCTAAAATGTGTCCTTTCAGAGAAGGCTGTTTTAACTTCAATTGTAAATATTTCGTAATATGTTGTCTACTTTTTCATCAATTATTGCATTCTACAAATCATGAACCGAACAATGCTTATAGGTACAACTTTTAACATTTAATTTATGAATGCAGCCAAAATAATAAATTTCTTTATTTTTTATTTCAGATCGTATACGAAATAAACCAGAATTCATCCACGGTTATCCTCCAAACGTAACATCTTATGCTGGAGAAACCGTATCACTGCAATGTTTATTGTCAAGTGACATTCCTCCGAATGTTCAGGTAATTAACTTATTATTTATTTATTAATTGCTTTGAGAATATACAGGGTGTTTATAAAGTTAGTGATTAATTAAAAAGATATGTATTTTTATAAACATATTTCAATCTGTGAAAAAATTTAAAAGAAGAAACTCTTGCATTTCTTATTGTTCAAATTAATTTTTAGCATGCATTATCCAACGGGTATTAGTTTCTTTTCTAACATTTTGTACGATCTTTTTTAACAACGAAGTCATGATTCAATATCGAATTTAAAAACAAATATTTTTTTTTACTTCATTATTCATGTTTCCGAATCCTCTTAGCGAACTATTGCTGTCATAAAAACTTACGATGTTAGACATTTTTGAATTGAATAAATATTTAAATACAAATTGTAATTTATTTTTCATTATAAAATTTTTTGTGAAAATCGTCATTACTAAAAAATGAATGTATATAACAGAAAAATTATTCTAAATTAATGGAATGACAATAAACGAAAAAAAAGTCAAACTTTATTTCAATATTTTTCTTAAAAGTTCTCTTCGAAAAACAAAGCATTATTTTTGCATATATTGCAACGGGAATGAACTTTAACAAATGAATTTTCTTTTTAATTTTTTAGTGGCTAAAGCAAGTATCTACGTCTATTCCCGGATCGCTGGACCATAATTTACATGCCGTGAAACTTCTAGGAGAATACTATCAGGTACTCAAATCCACGGAAGTTATTGAAAGAATGGATGGCTACTTTTTGAGCAAGCTAGTATTTGAATCCCTAGACGAGTCTGATGAAGGAAAGTACATTTGTTTGGGAGCTAATACCATGGGCTTCAGTTATCGAAGTGCCTTCTTGAAAGTTTTACCTAGTAAGTGTTTTTTCCTTTCTTTTATTTTATTTTTTGCTCGCGAGTAGTTAATATTCAGACTGCAATATTTCGCATAGCCCATAGCATTTTACAGTCAGTTTATTGAATAAAACATTAGAATAACTTAAGCTTACATATTATACTGACTAGTCACTCTTGGAGACCCGCTCTCTAAAATTTTCAATTAAATATTTTATGTAACTTGGTTTGTTAGTAGCTTAGTTGAAAAAATTAATTAATTCGTTAAGCTTCATATTTAGATAGTCACTTATTATTATAGAAACTTTACGATATTTTGCTCACTGTATTATATATCCAATTTGCTGTCAGCTTCCGTAAGATTTCAATTTGAATTTGAAATGGCAGAGGGAAAAAAAACTTCAATAAATACGAAGACTTTTTTGTTGAAACCAAACATGTTTTTCAAAAATGACTACAGGAAATCGGATCCTTCAGCATTGTAATCTACGAGTGCCACAGAACATTTTTTTTTCTGTATAATTTATGCAATATTTCAACGAATTATTCCATAAAATTTCTATGTTTCTTCATAAAATTCAGTTTTACCTTCAAAAAGATTTAAACGTGGTATATAATATTTTATTTTATTTAAATCAATAAATGCACTTCTGAATGCAATTATGAATCTAAATTTTATACAGTCTTCCGATAGTATAAATCATATTCAGTAAAATTATGCTGGCAGTCTAACCTTTCAGTCTTCTGCGATCAAGCCTGACCGAATTATAAAGCTTTGAATATCTTTATTTTAGGACAAAACAATTTCATTCTTTTAGAAAATCAGTCTCGAGGAAAGTCCCAGCGCTGATTGGCTATTTTCTTAAGACGGTTGATGGAGAAGCTTAAAATCGAGCGTTTTTATGGAAACATAATAGAGGCCTTCAAATTTTCATAACTCAATCGATTATAATTGTAAAGAGTGGAACTTTTATTATTTAAAATATTAGTATCTCAAGAATAATTTATTAAACAGGACTCATAGAATAGAGGATCTGTATAAAAATTTAAAATTCGTAATTCAAAATGCATAAAATATGATTATTTATTTGATTTTATACGTCAATGAATAAAGTTATAAAAGTTAGTTGTTGTGCTATGATTAGAGCGGATATCCTGTAGATATTAAAACAATGTATGCCTTGAATAAAACAGAATTTTTGAATTAATAATATAGCTATTTTAAAACGTCATAGAAAATTTTTCCCTCATTCATTTTTTATAGAAAATATTAAGTTTCATATTTATTCCATTTCATACAAACACATGCTGAACATTACACTTTCCTAGATTTAGTTAGCACTAAGAGTAACTTAATCTTTCATAAACAAGATTGATTAGTCGTAACATTTGAATCTCGGAGACCGACACTGGATTTTTCCTCCACGAGCGTCGGGTCCAGAAAACCGATATTTTGCTGTTCATTGAGCGCATGTAATAGCACTATGAACCGACTATATGAAATTGGCTGAATTCAAAATGCCAATTGAGTTTCAAATGAATCAAAACTGTTGCAATTTTTTTTCTCCTAAAAACTTTTTTTAAATTAACATGAGACATGTTCCTTTCAGGATCGTCACCTAACTTATATAACCAATCAGGCATTCCAATACCATTTCCTCTGCTGGTTGCAGCTGTGATATGTGGCGCCATCATCCTGGCTGGACTTCTGGGATTGGTTCTTTATTGTCGAAGTCGAAAATACTCATCTGCCGCTTCAAGAGACACTTCCTCAGCCGCCACAAATACCACAAGCAGTTCTTCCTCAAAGACTGGAAGCAGCAACACTTCAGAAAGAAAACATTCATATGTTGGAATGACTTACAAGCCACCCATGACAAATGTCAGGGATGATCTTGGCGTACCGTCCCCATCACGAATCTACATAGCACCAGGCCAACTGCATAGGACAGTCCCATTGAATGCTATATTGATTTAGACTGCTGTCCCATTTGATGTTTTGTGATTTAGATCGATGTTTGTTGTTTTGCATAAGATTCTATGCTTCATTCCCGTTCATTGTGAAAAGTCATAACGGGCAGCATGCAATCAAAATTGTTGTAAAATATCGTGTATCATATCAATCAGTTGAAATGGCATATCGTATGTGTTATCTCCAAGAGAAACTAAAAGGATGGTATGTTTATGATGCACGATGGCATCACATTTGTAGAACACTTTATAAAGTGAATAAACATTGAATCTTCGGCATACATACCATCCAAGGAAATGAAGGTTAACGGTTTTTGGCTAATATATCATTGCCAGAGTGTAGAGATAACGATGAGAAACGTTTAGAATACGAACGATAGATGTTGTTTACCAGAAATGGGAAAAATTATATGTTTATTCGAGATTTTTAAGATATCATGATCGAGCCTAGTCTGGTGTAATGTAAAGAGGTGTTTCATCATTGGTTTTCTATTATCGTAGTTAAAGCAACCATAATCACATAAAAAAAATGTTTTTAAACATTTTTAATGCCATACTTAAATTTCGAACGCACAACAAAATTGAAAAGAGCTAAATCTAAAATTAACACCTAGCTACGTGCACTAAATGTTATAAAAACGCATTTTTGAATTAAGCAGATTGTAGAATTAAGCATAAGCCGCACTGATTCTTACTTATACATAAATTCGCTTTAGTAATTTTGAAAAATAAGTGCTAAATTTACCACATGTATAAAAGTCATAATTATCGATTGATAGAAATAGAAATAACAGATAACAGAAATACAGATTTTGCAAGCGAAATGGACCAAACATGTCCATCTAACTGAGTTAGTACTTATGTCTATGGAACGATGACAATCTCAACAGTCATCCGCGAAATGTTGTGTCAAATTATGTGAAAATGATGTTCTGAATATGAGATTTTTAAAGTACTTTACTTCCCTTTATTGTGACTCTCTGTGCAATGTTGTGTTTGTAAGTTTCCATAAATTGTTATTTGGAATCCTATCAATGTAGTTATCGTTAATTCCTACGATGTTCCCGAACTTTTAAATGCATTATGTCTAGAAATAAAGAAGCAAACATAAAAAAAAAGTCTCGTTTTTTTTCTTTGTTATTTTTTACGGAAATGATTAGCTGGTAATAAATATATGACTGAAAAAAATGTCATAATCAATAAACTAACACTTAAATCTAATTAGATATCATACAGAATCGACCGAATCAAATTTGAATACCGACTATCTACTCACAAAATCACTTACGCCAAGCATCCGCGAGTGATATTAGCATTTTTAGCATGATATCCAGCATTTTTCGGGAGTTGGAGGCCAGTCTCTTTTCTACCGCATTCTGCGATTTTCAAGGCTAGTTTGTTACCTCTTACTATTAACGTATCTAATTAAATTACATTTTTATATCGTTGCAGATAAATAATTGATTCTTTTTAAAAGCATTTGGACCTATTTTAAAACATTATCTAAATAACGAGGCAAAAATCTATAGTTAAAAAATTAACATTTATATTAAGAGAGGATGATATCTCAAATAAGACTTAAAACAGAATTTGAGCGAAGAAAACGTAAAATACTTTTTTCATCCTTTAAAGTCAATGGAAAGTAAGATCTCGAAACATTTCTAATAGCCTTTTGGAGTACTTGTTTCTGTCTCCCTTCATTTTCATTCAACTGGTTAGATAATTCAGTATTAGGCGGAATGGCGTTATGTTACAATATGCTATGTCTCCCTTCATTAACCATAAACAAAGCCATTAAACATGGAGTAACACTATAGAGCACAGGAATAAAATTATCTGTTGGGTAATTGGAGGAGAAACGGATATCTCCCATTGGAGAATAAAATATTAATTTTTAATAATGCAGTATCTTTATCACTCCGCACTGAAGGAAAATTCTTCAGTGAAGAGATTTTTTATATTTCGAATGTATTGAATTAAAAAATGAACTTACGATTTGTTATGTCCATTCTGGATGGACAATTACGATGAGCGACACGGGCTTACCGAGAATCTATGCGAAAAGAACTGAATCAACGACGGCAGTTGGAGGAACGTTTAGATCAAAGGTGTTAAGTTCGCGGCCATCAACAAATACTTTTGCGCCCCAGCAAACATAAGAGTATATAACAATCCTTTAGAATAAAAATTTCTTATTCTAATCTTTTTTATTTGTAATTATTCATATTTATTAATAGTGAGCCATAACATTCTCCAATGAATGACTACTAGTCATGACATTCATTTTGGATCAGTTTTGAAAGAAGTCACTGCAAACAAGATATCCTCCGAAGTAATATTGCAGCGGAGAAAGGATGTCAAGTGCCAGGAAAGAAAGCATTTGATTTACTGCTATTTTTAGTTCTCGAATTACCGGCGTCCTGGTATAGGGGTAGCGCCTCTTCCCCGTGATCTGGGCGTCCTGGGTTCGAGTCATGGTTTGGGCATGGTTGTTCGTCCGCTGTTCTATCTGTGAGATGTGTGCATGTGCCCTCCTGTAAAATGGGGTTGTGCAAGTGAATGATGTTTGAGTAGCAAAATCGTACTCTTGGCCCTAGTTGGCGCTACTCTAAAAACAAAGAGACGCTCCCCCACAGGCTTAAATCGCCGTCTTCGTAAGAGAGGGCTTGTACATGGCAAGTGCCATAAGAAACAACAACAAACAGTTTTCGAATTAAACCAGGGTTTTTATAAAAATTAATAGTTAATTTTTTTACAACCCACATACACTCAGTTTTTTTTTTTTTTAAATCTAGCATTCCTTTATTTTTCCATTTAACACCCTTGATTTGAATTGAATGCCTTATTGTGCCTTATTTAATCCTCTAAGCGGGCTAACCAATCTTTTCTGGTTTCTTTTTATATATATTCATTTCAAAAGTAGATAATTCATAAGTCTTGTTTTTTATTCCAATGTTAAACATTTTTTAAGATTTAGAGATTCGAATAAATATAAAAGAAGATTCAGTTTACTCACTTTGAGAGCAAATACTTCAGATCTCAAAGCTATCAGAACGAAATAATTGACAAGGGTTAATGAATCTTCGAAATGAGGCTAACTTTGAGTTTGCACAAACTAGATAATCCAAATAAATTGGTAAAAACAAACTGAATATGAAACAAGTTTTATTTACATATTTAACAGCTGCGCCTACAAAATATATATATAAATTCAAACTCCATATTTATAAGAAAAAAAATTCCAAGGCGAAGTTAAAAATATCTCAATCCCTTTAATTTTGCATACCTATCGGATACGAAAATTTTAATATTTTGTTTGTCATCAGGCAACTCATATAAGGTTACGTTAAAAGTTAAGTTGACTGATTTATCGGAGTGGGAATAAACCTAAGCAGGAATAAAAATTAACTACGGAATCGTAAGTTTCATATATTTTTTATCCTGCATTGAACAAAGGTCAATGAACTGAGGTCCGCAATTTTTATTATTATATAAATATGCTGATTCATTGGAGGTTATTGCTAACATTTTCTTTCAGCATTATTTTCGTTTTGTATTCGGCATTACATTTTTATTGTTAATGGGCCCATATTAGTTTCAATCTGAATTTAGTGATTAATTTTGATTTGATTTTTCATGAGCATCATGGATAGAAATAAACCCCGTGCAAGGAGATAAAGCTATTAAGGTCACTATATATTTGCATCTAAAGTGTATCACAAATCGTTTTTTTTTTATTCCTTAAGCACTTTCCAATGCGCGTAGGATTTTCTATCAGAACTTTCATTGGATAATCTGTGACAATCATATCTGAGACATTATTAACAGAATAACAACCTGTCAAGACGGGCGCAGCTTCTAGTATATCAGACTCAACTATATAAAGAGGTTTAAAGCTGAATACATTATTCAACAGGTTTTGAAACAAGCAGCTCATGTAAGCCAAAATAATCTATTATTTTGTCTAAACAGTCAACATACCGCTTTTTAAAATATCACTGAGGGCTTGGGAAATAATAACTCATTCATAAAAAAAAGCTTTGTTTGCTTTTTTTTAAAATCTTTTTATGTTTAGATCCTGCTCTAAGATCGTATCTGTTCTTAAAAACCAAGAAAATCGGTACTCTAAGCGAACGGGAAATTTAAGCTTGGAACAAGTATGAAATAATTTTTAAATGAAAAATATAATGGCGAAATCGATTGAATACTGACAATATATGTATAAACTGGAAAATTGAAAAAGAAAAAAAAAAAAGAATGTAGAGTTCGAGAAGAGCTAATATATATGACGTTACAGTCACATGACAAACATATTTGTGCGTGTATTCTAACATCTAACTTTATATTGTATCACGCTTTACTGCAACACCATGTCATACTTCCTCCTACAAAATATAGAATGTATTCCAAAACTGAATCGGCTCGATGCGTTAACGTATACTACCTAAGAAGGAACTGGCTCAACTAAATTGTTTTAATCGAGAACATTCAAAAGTTGAGGATTTGTTGATACACCATGAGGTTTATTGCCCTCAAAAGGATTTATAAGAAGATACCAATTACATAGCATTCAAAAATGTTTTGCGTAAAGGTTGAGCAAGTGATATAAATAAAAAGAGATTCAAAAAATTAACTAATAAAATTGAAAAAAATCATTCCGTCAAAAATCTAAGAAAAGCCATAAAACTTAAGTAAATAACAAATTTCTTACATGAATCTTCAGTTAGAGAAGTTCGATTCGCTAGGGAGAGAGTCTGGTACATTTGCATCCATTATTCCCCATTAAAATTAAATAGACGTTAATGTATGAGTTGAAGAAATTATCCTATAGTGAGAGTAAAAAGTTTTACTGTGCCCAATGTGAAAAATGTACAAGATATGAAGGAAAAAAATGGCAAATGGTTAAAACGATAACACAACTATTTTTGTGCTGATTGTATCAATCAATGTGTTTTAATAAGTCCAAAATAATATTGGAAATAACAAATATAATTGATAGAAGATTCTAAAACCGACATTAACATAAATAGAAACCCTTCTCAATCAGTAAATGGTACAAAAAAAGTTGGAATTGGACAGGATACCATCACAATTGTCTTTGTTATAATTGAATATTAAGTGAAATAAGGCTTAAAAATATGCGAAGAGCGGAACAGTAAAATATAAGGAAAAATGGGAAAACTTTCTTCTTATTTTGAAATGGTTACGCAATTTCTTGCATAAAAAATGATTTAATTATATTCGATGAAATTTTTGGAGCAACCTAAGACTAATAATACTAGTACACTTGAAAAATATGGTAGAATACTAGCATATCTAATCAATACATGACCGACATACATATACTAGCATATCTAATCAATACATGACCGACATACATATACTAGCATATCTAACCAATTACATGACAGACGTTTAAAAGGAAAGCGTGATATCAAATAAACTAGAAGCAGTTATATAGAGTTAAAGGTCTGACTTAGCTCCTAAAGATGGGGTGACTTTTTAAAGAAACTAGGAAACATTTGCTGTTCGCTTAGAGGAAAACCAGGTAAATTATTTTGCTAAAAGGCACATCGACCTAGCAGTTATTAAATAATGATGGTTAAAAGAATCCAAAAATGTAAAAGTTTCAAGATGTTCCTTCCCTTGAAATTAGAATATTAAACTTTTTTTTTTCATTTTTCTGCCGATTCATTGCTCTTTTCTACGTTTATATTTAAGATTTATCAGTTTTAAATAGAGTTCTTCTCAAAGAACAATAATATTTAATATTGAATGTGCCCAGATTGCAGATGAGGAATCATTTTTGAAGAAGTTTCACTCATTGGTAAATGAATATAGTTAAAACAAACTCATTTATATGTTCTGTCATTAAAAGATTTTTAAAATATAAATATCTCATTGAATAACTTCAGTTAACTTTAAATAGAAGTAATTAAAATAATAATCGGATGTCACACAATACCAAGTCTGCTTATTATTTTTTTATTGAAATTCAAGAAAAAAAATCGTATTAGCATTCGAAGTATTCGTAAAATTCATAGTTTAGCATTTTTTACCATGTTCCCTAAAATATGCACATTCTTATTTACTTTTCATTTTTGCGGTTTTCGTAGAGAAAGTAATCACTTTAAAAGTTCCTACAAACAAATGAGGCTCATTCAAATATTAATCTTCCAATTAAGATGAAAAATTTCAATAAAAACAGCAAGAAGACTGCTTTATTAATATTCTAGAAATAATAATGCGCGTATACATTGACTACTTTATCGAGCTCATTTAAGATGATGTATGAATTAATTATGATTGAGGATTAAGATTTGTTCGGTAATTCTACTTAGCTTATCTTTTAGAAAGGGACCCTGAAATGGGTAATGCTTCTACTTAGTCCTGCTGAAAGAATGCATTTGGAATCATTTTTGAAAGCATTACTTCAATTAAAGACGGATTAAAGCAAATGAGAATCGTACAAGTTAATGATATGTTTCCTGCTAAAAGAAATATATCGCTCTTGCATTAATTGAAGTTAATTGCTGCAATGTTAAAATAACTTTTCAATTTTATTGTTTTTGTTATTTTACTCATTTTCTACTAAAACAAAAAAATAATGAATTAAAAATAATGCTTTGTGTGATAAATTTATTTTGCTTAGCAATCATTTTAAAAGCGAAAAAAAAACCCAGTTGTTTTTCAAAAAGTTTCGTAATTTATATTGAAAAATTATTTATTTTTTTAACTATAATATTTAACAATTTGCTATTAATGTTTGATCTTTCGATTACTTTTGGTAAAACTGTTTTGGTAGTATATTTTAACTTAACATTAAGATAATTCTGAATTCGAAATAACGAGGAAATATCATAACTTGTTATGATATTATTCAAGTGAAAATTCGTAAATAAAAAAATATGTTATTACGATATATTACGATATGTATATGCACGATTATCAATGTATTTTACGAATCAATATACACACATCGGTGTGGACTCGGAAAATTATTTTCATATTCTAATTAAAATATGCTCAGATTCAATAGCATCCGACCCGAAGTTTTCCTGAGAGAATTGCAGAAGATAAATAGAATTCTTAGTGCATTTTAATCTTACAAATATAGATAAAATATTCTTCTTTATAAAATGCTGAATAATGGATGGGAAAGTATTCTATACAAATAATAAAAAAGAAAATGTGCGTCTATCTGTCTGAGTGTTAGCGTTTAACAGGTCAGACTATTTGACCTAAAATTAGCAAATTTGTTACATATAAATATATATTTTTGAGGATGGGAATATACACCTCGGAATTATTTTTTTGTATTTTAATTAGAATTTTAATTAATTTAAAAATAAACAAGATTTTAGCATTTTTTTTCGAACAATTTTCGAAAATGCTCTTGTACAAAACAAATTTTTAACAATTTTCAATTTCAAAAAGTTATCCTTTAAATTATGCCATTTTTTTCCTGAATTTAAAAAAAAATAATTTTCAACAATATATTTCATTTTTGCAATGAAATTCAAATCGTAATCTTTGCTTAACAAAAAATCGAATCGTGTACTTGTTTTCTATTGTTAAAAGTTAAAGAAAGATTTTTATTTGTGAAGCCTACATGAGGAATCAGAAAATGAAATAACAATACTGCGAAATACGAGATTCAGTAAAAAGACAAATTATCATTTATGTTTTTAATAGCACTCTGATATCTTAAGATTTCACTTCATTAGAAAGGTCCAGTGATCAATAAACAGAAGTGTAAAACTATCCATAAAAAAGGGATTAATTAAACGTTTGTCTGGCATTTAGATGTCTGCATTATATCTGTTACTTAAAAGCCATTTGCATAGAAATTAAATAAAAATCCATAAAAAAAACATCTGATTATCGAAGTTGAGGAGTGGAAAAGGATTCCCCAAAACTCATATTATCACAGTTTAGTTAAGTTTTATTACCGTTCGTTTTTAAAGCAACATTAGGATTATTTTGCGACAAATCTCGTAGTCTTGAACCGCGGTCAGACGATGAGGACGACACCTGAGCTGGCATCCCCTGTCCAAACTTCCGCACCATCATATTATCTAAGGACCCTTAAAGTGTTTAACCCGATCATGGGATCTATCTTCTTGCTGTTTTAGCTGACATGATTCATAAACTGATATATTAAAACTAAAATCTTTTTTCAAATTCAAATTATAAAAAGTTTTGAAAATTCGCAGCTGGTGGGAATTTAGATTACAGGAAAATCATTTTTGATAATATTTGTTTACCTAAAAAAATATTGAGATATGGATGTGTTTGCTGTTGTATCCACCTCCTAATCTGAGTTGACGAAGAGAAAAACGGAATTCCCCCCAAAAAAACACAATTACCATAATTCAACATAATAGCAGTACAAAATTGCCCCGAAGAAAAATAAAGATTTATCAAAAATAAAACTATTCAAGGATTAATAACTTCCATAGGGAAACAAGCAGAAACATGAATGTACATTCATTCGTTTTTTCACATAAGCTATCCGCTCCAGACGGATAAAAAAATGCGTTAATAGAGTCTACAAAAATGAAACAAAAATGCAGACATGTGAAAAACCGATATAAGCTGTAAAAATATTTACTCCAGACGGGTTGACAAAAACTGTAGTTTATCAAAAGACAAAATTAAATTCTATTCGGTGTCAAAATAGGATTTATATCGGTTATTATTCTTAAAAGTAAAGCTACCGTCTATTTTCTTAAGCCACAACTGGGGTTTAGGGCGAGTTTGAACGTCTGTGCTTCTAAATTAAGTGTTTTACTGCAGGTAATATTTTAGAAATAAATCATGACTAGAGTAATGTGATATTTCTCTGCACTATTTTTGCTGCACTGGGTTTTTTTTATACTTAAAAATTCATTGTAAAAAATGCAATATATTTTTTGCCTATATAATGAAATTAAAATATCTACAATAAATTTAATAAAAGCAAACTTTTAATAGTGTAATAAAAAGTAGAAATGGTTTATTTCAATTACTCTACTCTTTAATTTTAGATTTATAACTGATAAAACAATTGCAAACCCAGTCTTCAACTTGGGAGAGCTCTACTGCAGGATCAAAATTTAATTAAATTCATCGATTAATTGACAACTGCATTATGAAAATACTAATACAGTGTATTGTCATCGAGAATACATGGGTTTACAGAATTTTGAAGCTTTAGAACATCAGTAAGGGAGTGCAAATTCGTTATAAAATTCCATTTACACAAACACGAAACAAGCCAAGTAAAATAAAAGTGTATAAAAACAAATAAAGATGGAAGTTTCCATGTAATCCTTGACAAATTAACTTAAAAATGTTTCTCATCTTGCAAAATAAAAATAGGTATCACTACAGAACCTTAAAATAAATTATTAACATACTGGATCATGTGTGTGTGTGTTTTTCTTTTGTATAATTTCAAAGTCTCGTAAGATGACTCAAATGTGCAATCAATACAGTCGCACAGCAGACGCTTCCAATTAATTCAATTAACAATAGCAGGAAAAGATATTTTCTGGTCAAGTAAATTTTAATTGAGAAAAATGAATGTAAAAATCGTATATCTAATAAAATGGATTTCATGTTAATGAAATCACATATTTGTGTGTGTGCGTGCGCGCGCGCGCGCGTGTGTGTGTGTGTGTGTGTGTGTGTGTGTGTGTGTGTGTGTGTGTGTGTGTGTGTGTGTGTGTGTGTGTGTGTGTGTGTGTGTGTGTGTGTTTGAAAAAAGAAATATAAAATGAAACGCTTCCATAAAAATAACTTCAGTTTTGAAAAATTCTTTTTGTAATGCATGCTATTTTTTATATTTTGTATGTAGTTTTTTTTTATTGTTCTGAAAATGTATCCTTTTTGTGTTTTTTTAACATTCCTTTTCTTTTTTTTTTATACAGTATTTTTTGTTATTTTTCATTATTTTGTATTTTGTGGGCACATATTATTTTTATTCTTTTCGTTTGATATCTATTTTTTTTTCTTTTCATTTTCGTCGGTATCTTTCATATTATATACCTGTCATTTTTATTTGTATGTGTCGGTAATTTGATTAAAATCTTTTATTACATTTTTCCTTCTACTCCATGACCATTTGGCTGATCAGAAATCCTAATGATTTCAAAATTGTTTCATTCTGTAAAACACTGCAAAATAGTAGTGAGATATTAATATACAACGAGAAAATTCTAGAAATTCAAATTTTAAAGCATTGTCTTGAACATTAAAAGGACTACAAGAATGGCAGTTAATTTCTAAGTACAAATTTACGTCATTATTATTTTTAACCTCTAGCAATGTTTAATAATATTTATACAACAACTAATAAAGATAAAGATTTTATTTCGGAATTGTATTGATTTCTCCAAGTTTTAAAGACCGATATAAAAAGTCTCAATATAAGCTTAAGAAAATCAATGAAAAACAGTCAGATTAATCGTAAAATATTTTTTGACTCCTGAAATGATGTTTCATTAAGCAAGCGTCCTGTATAACGAAATGTTTAAGGAGAAAAAAAGAAGCATTCAAAGATTTAAGGGGGGAAAATTATTTATCCAAGTATTTCAATGTGGAAAAAAATATATCAAATTAGATGTAAAAACCCAAATAATTTGAAATCGCTACTCTGATATCATTGAAAGTGGCAATTGTGCATTGCATTATAAATTATTTCATACAATACCTGATTATCTTTTACCAAAAATATCATAAATTCTTGTATCTAGTTTCCCAAACTGTTATGAATAATTTTTATAATTTTTAACATTAAAATGTAACTATTTGCTGTTTAGTGATTGTTCGAATAAAGAATTCATTGTATTAAAGAGGGAAAGGGAAACAAATAAAATTTTACGTTGAGTAGTGAGTGGTCTTCGTTATCTTTACACATGTGCTCAATAATTAAAAACATATATTACGTCATTATGTCTTAGAATCTAACCAGTCAAATCGTTCTCATTTTCACTAGTGCACTATAAGTATTGATGAAACATAAACATTAAAATATTAATTATTTACTTTTTAAAACTAAAATTTAATCTAGCGCGCTATACAAACATTATCGAAAAAATTACCTTTTACAAGCCATTTATCTTTTGCAAGCAATGCTTGTAAAATGGAAAGGTGTCTCTCACATTAACGACATTAGGACTTTCCATCACCTACAGGATTACCAGTGAAGAACTCCTCCTGAAGTCAAGCCCTTCAGACTTTGCGGAAATAGCAAAGCGCAGACATTAAACACAAGACAAGGATATAAGGAAAAGGGGCGGGCCCCGGGTCAACCCCTGACATGGATAGGCTCCTAGATGAAGATGAAAAGCCCTGGGGCCAAATCTCTAGGGCTTTCTTGAGAGCTCAGTTCCGATAAATATCCATTGGTAGAGACGCTAACACCTACCGGTCGATGGACATCCAATAGGTCCTGAAATGGATTCCTCTCAACCGACTCTAATTAAGACCCTACGGAAAATCGGTTTTTACTTGAACTTCTTTTTTTCGGGGTTTTGGGGTTGTGTTAACCTTTAATGGCTTACGAGGAGGGGGATGCTATTCGGGTTCTTTTTCAATAGCGAAATCGAGTCTTCCATTTATTTTTAAATTGGGCTTGATTGGTGGAATTTGTTACTTGGACTTGAAGGAAGGTGATGGAAACTTAAGAGGGTGTCTCGCTTAATATTAAAAATATGATGATGATATGAAGTGATTATTGTTACAGTGGAGCACATACCATGATTTTCTAGAGTCTACTCTTAACTAACATGGCCCTAGAATGTTTTATATATATATCGCCTAAGATTTTTAAAAAATTTAATATTTTCCAAATAATTCACTAATCTTCACAAAGCTGTAATTAATATATGAATCAAGCAAGTTTTGATTATTTTTATTACATTTAATTAATTTGATAATTGCTTATCAAAATTATTTATTTGCTACATTTTTTACGAGAAGAAAATTTTAAAGTAAACAAATCTCAATTTTATAATTAATGCCTTTAAATTAATTAGTTTTCATCAAAATTTCAGCTACAAAATCATTTTCATTAATTTTCAGCATTTATTTTAGCCAACTTATGTAAATTTACAAAATTTTTGCTGAAAAACAAAATATCACGTAGGGTTTGATAAAAAAAAAAATTCATTTCGTATGACTTCCAACTGGGGAATAAATTCATAATAGAAATAAATCAAAATAAATTTTACTTTTGAGGGCGGAAATAGAATTAAAATAAAAGCACATTTCTTCTATGAAACCAGATTGTAATATTTAAAAATTATATTCTTTCTGTCTGGAATCATTCCCTCGACTTAGACTATACTAAACAGAAGATGTTGGTGTTTTTAAATTCTTTGGTCATTTTCTAAGATCTATTAGTTAAAAATATCTTAAATTTGGCAAATCTGCTTAATTTTTGGCTCCTTAAACTCCAGTCTTAATTCTTACTAAAAATATCAACTAGTTTGATGAGTCTCCCGCTTTTCTTCTTGGAGAACAAGTATCTTCTTTTTCATCAACATTTTATTTATAAAGCATCATCAGAGAATCCTTGTAGTTTTGAATTTAACGTTTTGTTTTGCTAAAGAGGTGCTTTTATCATAATAATAATCTTTGTTGAAAGATCTCTAAAAATTTGCAATATATCCAAAATTCTCATTTGAACAGGAAGCAGAAATGTTGCTCACTTGTAACCAAACTGGCTATCTTCAGGCATTTTTGTCGAGGACATTTCCTACAAATCTTGCGTATACCAAAGGAAGCAAAGAAGTCTATTCAATGACTTAACCCTTCTTAAATTGCGTTATCGGAACTTTTCAGTTGCAGAAACTTCCCTTAAGTGCTGTAGCGCTATGAACTGACATAAGTTTAAATTATTACCTCTGAAAACCTTTCTATAGCAAATTTCTTTCCTTTAAGGTATAAGTAAGTACTGTTTCGGTCGAAGTTTAAACCGAATTCTTTTGCATTCGATGCTGATATGTCGGTAAATTATAAAGATCACCAAACTTCACCGGTCAAGTTTTTCCTACTGCAAAATTCTTGCTTCGTTTCGCGCTTTTTACAAAAATTGGTTTCATACTTTCAAGAACACCACTGCGAAAGAATTAATTAATTTTGTTTTGCTATATTCTAATAAATAGGAATAAATACATCTTCATCTTCAGGATACAGTAATCTGATGATTGAGCTTAATGTCGCGAGCACGAATACCGATTTAACTATAATACCATCTATATACTGGAGCCTGATTTACATCCTGATGCATATGATGAATGTAGAAAAGGCGACACTGCTGAGATGCCGTTCTCGCCATCTAACCAAGAGCCAAAATTACGCTATCCTTCCTGTAAGAGTCATCATCTAGCTTCAAAACTGCACTTTTATCTTTTTAGATAAAGGAAGATAGTATTTTAAGCATCACATAACATGCAAACTTGCAATAATTAGATTTCCTCTACTGATATTAAAAACTAAATGCTGTACTTAATTTACAAAAATTATACTCAGAATAAGTCTAAATTCTTCTTTATATATTAAATTTTTACAAAAGTTCACCTACAAATAAATTGTCGTTTTTTTATTATTGAATATTTAAAAAAAATGTATTCCATGTTTAGAAGAGATTATTTCAATTTCTATCTCCAGAATTGATAATCTCATCTCTTATGCAGAAAAATAATACTAAGCAAACAAAATATTTAAAAACTTTAAAAGAATACAACAAAGATAAAAGATGACAAAAGAGAATTGATGAACATCAACAATTAGCTAATGAAATTATTACTCTTTAAAAGACGTCGAATCATTGTTATACTAACAAAAATAATTAGAAAAGTGTCAAATTTGCTAAACTTGAAAGAGTAATGGTAATTCAAATCTATCACAAACATTTACAAACGCTTAATCGATCTCGAACATGTCAAAAGATGTGAAATGTTTGGCTGATGGCATCGCGAGAGAAAATTAAAACTTTATAATAAGTTTCGCGAGAAAAAAATTAACTTTACTCAGATTCTATATCAATTTCTGTCTGATTTTGGCACATTGTAAACTGAGATGACTGGACAGAAATATTTTCAAATGCTTTCAATACTCATTGGAAAACCAAATTAAATTAAATCTTTCAAGGGCAGTATATTTGCTTAAAGTTAGAGCTCATAAGTATAAAGTACTATTTTTATCTATGGTAAAAGTGGTGCAAAAAATATACCACTAAAGAAATGAAACAAATACAAGATATAACAAAAATATATACAATGTAAATAATTAATACACAAAAAAAAACAATAAAATAAATAAAAGTTTCATAAGTCAAATGAATAATTAATATATTAATTAATCTAAACTAGGAATTAATTTGATAGATTTCTGTAGAAAACAAGGTTAGCGTTAAGGAGAAGAATTGAGTGAACTCCTCCCCCCCACCACCACTTTCCCATCATGTTCACCAGATCTCATCAGTATGTAAACATAAACTTGCAACTATTCAACAACGTCTAATATTTGATAAGATCCTACATTCATATTTATTAATTAAAATGGACTTTTATTCATTAATATAAATGATATGCATTATTACTTCTTTGTGAAATAATTATTTAAATTGAGTATGCGTTTTTGAAACCTTTAAAATTGTAGTATAAAAATTATACCATTTGACTTTAGAGTTAAAAGCAGTTTCTTTAAGAGGCCATATGTAAAGTTAAGCAAAACATGATAAATGGTTTAAATTATATTAGCATTGCTTAGAAAAGTAGTTAAGAGTTCTATTTAAGCATTTTGAAAATATTTTTTTAATATTTATTTTTTGTTTACCACCTGTTTCCCCAAATCCTGGAAAAAATTAGCATTACATTACATATAATAAATGGGCACTATTAGCATGTTGGATTAAAAATAAATCCTTTGTTCAAAATGACCAGCAAGTAAGATGCTTGTGTATTTTAATCAAAGTTGTTAAAAACTTTTGCGATGAAACTGAAGAGATGTATAAATGGTTATCAATTAATGATACTTATCCCTTAGTTTAAAAGAAAAATCTTGAATATAATTGATTCAACGTTCTCTCATTAGCTTAAAGCAAATAAAACTATAATGCGCATCGATAAATTTTATGAAATGTGCTCCGAGGATTAGCTGGAGTGCAAACAACTCTTTTCATAGCTCAAGCCCAGCAATAAATAAAGTCAGTGGTATTTTTCGCAGAGTTAAAAGATCCGATTCATTAAGGATTAAAGACCACTCTTTATCATAACAACCGCTATTAATAATTAAAAAAAACATTATAATGGGTGATAATTAAATACCTGCAGTACTTATTATTTTCGTTTCCATAAAATAAATCAATATAACAAAGACATCCCGAGGTCTCGAAGCAGACGCCGTAGCATTCGTAATGAGGATACAGATTATTAACGTTTCATGATTCCAAAGTTTATTTAATTGGGATTTATATTTGACATCTAAAAAGCGGCTAAATGTATGAATCTTCATAAAGTTCCCTGGATATAATACAGTTATTTTATACAAACATCTGGAAAAAAATTCAAAACTAGAAGATGTGTCTTTCTAGATAGGCTGTTATTCTGTTAACAGTATCTCATATCTGACTGTCATGGATTAACAAAACGAAAGTTGCTGAAAAAAATTTCATGCACATTGGTAGAACGCTTAAAAAATATAAAAAAAATTATTATTTGTAACTCGCTTTAGATGTAAATATATAATAGCATTAAAAGTTTTGTTTCGTTGCAAGGAGGATCTTTTCTATCCATAATGTTCACCAAATTAACCAAAATTAATTACTAAACTCAGATTGAAACAAAGAATCATCCACTAACAGATAAAATTCGATGTCAAATACAAAATTTCAACAAATGTTGAACAAATTTTTGAATAGACCCAATTGACCCGTGAGGAGAGAATATAAGGAATCGACAGAAATATAAAACAATAAAAATTTTAGACCTCAGCTCATTGATCTTTGTTACAATCAAACGTAAAATAATATAAATAAAAAATGAAGTTTACGATCCCATAATTAGCTTTTATTCATGCTTAGGTTTACTCGCACTTCAACAAATCAGACAGTTTAAACATTAAAAAAAAGTCTGTCTAAGTTGTTTGACATCAAAACAGAAGTTGAGATTTACGCATCCGATAATGAAGCCGATCAAAGTATATATTTTTTACTTCACCCAGCGCTATGGATTTCGCTGGCTATCTCTATTACAGAATAGTTCTGTGACAACCACAATTGAAATAAATGTCTTATATAAAAAACATTAATTTAAAAAAATACTAAATTAATGAAGAAACAAGAAGTCATTTTTTTTTCTGTGGATAAGGGTTCTTCCTACGACTTTCACATATACTTATATAATATAGCTAATTTATTGTATAATGAAATAAAGAAGGCATGCATTTTGGACTTATTTCATTCGATTAATTTTGGTCCAAAATTGAATATAAATCAACAATTTTATAGCCAAGAAACGAGAAATAAAATTATTTGCCTGTAGGAGAGTGCTCTTCTCCCTTTGAATATTTAGTATTTCATTTCGTCATATAGTGAAGAAAACTGAACATACATTTTGGACTTTTTCCCTTTGACGTAACTCAAAAACCCAGTGCAAGTCTATGGTAGTTGTGCCAAGATTACTAAAAAGATGTATTCATCTACCAATTGTGTTTTTAGAGACATCGTGTTTATATATACAAATGTATATTGACAGGCAGTCAACTCGTTAACGGAATTCGTCCAAATTTTCATATAGTGTTGGTATAAAAACAAAACACCAAATTTCATTTCTCTCTTTTTTAAATTTAATTTCATTTTTTCCTTATTAACTATTGATTGATATTATTCAGAGATAATCAATTCTAAATGAAGTGCATTTATTCATACAATCGTGTAACAAAGAGATATCTTCTTTTAGATTCCCTCTTTAATTATCTACTAGAAATGAAGAAAATAGGCTTAAAAAAACGACATTGGACTTAAAAATTAAATAAACGCAACACATTTTAATGGGAATTTCACTGATACGATGCACATAGTTTCGAAAGGAGAAATCTAAACGAAATATATCTTCTAATTAAATTTGTTGCTTAAAATTCCGTTAACGTTTTTAATTCTATTAATGTAGAATTCCGTTAACGTTTTACTCTACCATGAATAATTAGGGTAGCTCAAAAATTAAACTGTAAGATTTTTTTCCTCAGACCCGTTTTTGTACTTAAAGTAGAAAAGTAATAATCCGATTAGCATTTGATATTGAATGCCATATCTATGAGTAGCTCGATATTTAGAAGGCTGTAAAATATTGCGAAGATATCGTGGAAACACTGCAGGGCATCTTACAATGATAGGGGGAATAATTGTAATGAAAGCAGTAAAATATAGTTTCAGAAGTACAGTGAATGATCAGTTGAAGAAATCAACTAAAGCAGGCAACCTACATTGCTGATAATTAATTTTTTTATATTCGAATAAGACAAATGTTTGGATAGTGCATAATCTTAAAGAACAGACACAATTAAAAATGATGCTTTGTTTTCAGAACTATTATCTAAATAAAACCTTCAGCTATTTGAACTTCTCAAATGAGAAGAATAGGCAAATGTGGGATACCAAAGTTTTTCCAAAGTAATAAATTCACTAGTTGAAAATGGAAATCGAAACTTCAGTGATAGGTTAACGAACGGTTCAGAATGCAAACAAATCGGATAAAGAATACTATCGCAAAATGTTTTTTTTTTTTATGTTCGTTCAATAAATACGTTCGGAATCAACATAAGGAATGATGCTGTGTACAAAATTTACTGAATTGTATCTAGAATCATTGAATTGCTGCAGGAGAGATGAATAAATGAAAGTGAAATACCGAAGAGTTTCTAAGAGCAGTAGCGAATCCGACAGGCAAACAAATAAAAATGGAAATCGAAGGTGGAAAGGTTGAACTTTTACAAAAGGTATCTGGAATGAGATTGTAACAATTTAACATAACATTTTCGCATGTGCATAGCATTTCTTGTGTTACAAAATTGATTTCCGCTCTATGAATTCTTGTAAATGCTTTTCTGAATTCTTTATTTAAAAAAGTAATGGGTTGAAAAGAGACTAAATAATTCTCACTAGGAAAATCCTACATGAAATATGTACATTATTTTCCTTAAAATATCAATTGCAGTAATAATAATAATATTTGATATCGTTCATCGTATTCATTCTGCAATTTCTTAACTGCTTCTTATCTATAATTTTGCTCCCATTTTAACACGAACGAGTCATTCTTTGAAAATATAAATGAAGTAAATCTATACATTTTCATTTTATATGTCAGCTACCGTGAAAGAACTTCAGTTGTTTTCCTAGTAGCCACGTTAAAGTTTGCAATTAAGTCCTTTAAAAACAGTCACATGCTAAGTCATTTCTTATTGGCTATTATGTGATCTCGCCACATAAAAAGGGGTTCTGCAAGCGAATGTGTGAGTTTCATCTTCGTATGAGCTAGAAGTCAGACTTCTGCCCTCGGGTGCTCAGGGGTCTTTACCCTCAGAAGCCCCCTTTCCGTGGCAACGCGGACACGACATCATCATCATGTACGCAACGTTCATATTGTCGTTTCTTTACTTTGATATCATATTTTCTTTTAAAAATGTTCCTATATACACAGATTTATGTCAATTATATTTTATAAGTGCTTAGTAAATTATTTTGAGCTATATCAAGTCATATAAAGCTTAATAAGCGATATTAAGTTACTTTATCATTATCGTAATGTTGATTTGTGCACATATCTATTACCAAAATGTTCAGGGCTCGTTTATGTCACTTGATTCATTTACACTAAAAAGTTGAAGATATATAACAGTCTTTATTTTAGAGTTATAAAATACAACTAGAAGAACTGAAAATTTATAAAAATGGTAATTTTTATTATTCATTACGCTTTAATTGTAATTCAAATCATATTTTCTTACTTATAGTCTTGCATATACTTATATACATATAAAGAATTTTCAATGCACAGTAACAGTTTATTTAACATTTGTAGCCACTCGATCTCGATCGTGGCACAGATCCAGAAGTACATTAGCTCTATTCTTTCTTACATTGTCTCATAAGCAAACACGCGAAACACTTGGCTTACGTCTCTTCAAAGAGACTCCAGATTCACTCAATACTACTAAATATATTCTACAATTACATTTAGCCTTACATCGTAATACCTCCTAGCAGCTTTTTATTGTGTCCCTGCTTTCTTAAAAATCTGGCCAAAACTTTTCTTCATCAAAGAAAAAGGCATATGTTTGTTACTCGAACAATACGGGAAAACTATTCAAATGGTCAATTCTTTATATCTTTAAATTAGCAATTATTGTATATATATTTATTTCGTGTATCTCGGAAACGGCTCTAAGAATTTGGATCAAATTTTATATTAAGATAAGGTTTTGATTTTTAAGTTTATCAATATAGGTGTCTTTCCTGAAAAAACGCGATTTCGCACACACACACATTTTTATAACTAACTATTAGAGTCCAAGAGATGGCGCCACCAGTCCACGCAGAATATAAATAAGCCGAAAAATTTTTTATAACTAACTATTAGAATAAATTTTTTCAATGTCCGCTTCGAAATGCGAGATATGCAGTATAGTGATCAGCATAACTTGGCTGGAGCGTGCGTTGCGGGTTGTCGGGTTCAAGTCGCGCTCTTTTCTTTTTCTTTTTTTTACTTATGTATTTATATTTAATATTTTTATGTTAGCATAGGTGCCTTTCTGAAAAAACGTGATTTCACACACACACACAAAACTTTTATATAACAATTTGAGCCTTTTTCTATCTGCTGTTTCTATTTCTTTCTATCTTCTTTTTCTATCTAATGATAGATACACTGTAAAATGAATATTGTAATATAGCAGATTGTTTCGTATGATATGTTAAACTAAGCGCATTCATGAATTTTTTGTTTAAATTATCAGTTCATATGTAGTAGGATTGAAAAATATTCATACGTAAACAGTATGTGAATTCTCCATAAAAAACACAACTTTACAAAAAAAAAAAAAAAAAATGCCAGCTGTTTGTTTATTTTTTGTACCACTATTTAAAACTCCCTATTTCAAATAATATATAGTACTTACAACATAATGCCATTCAATCATCTCTGGGTCGATGTATCATCGTCACATGTAGTTATTTCCACTATCAAATATTACTTTTTTCAAAATGAAAAAATTCTATGGATGTTTATAAGGCTAATGTTGTCAAGAAAGAAAACAATTTAAAATCTGTATAACATGTACAATTTTACATGGTTCTTTCATATGGTTTTATAAAACATGTAAACAGGACCTGGGTTTAATTTCTATATTCGATACCTACAGCTATCTTTGAAACTGTGCTTCTTTATAACTATGTTATCGATTTAAATAAGATTGTTTATTTAATAATATCGCTTACATTGTTCATCAATAAATAACCATTAGAAACAGCAGAAAAAATTCTGACGTCAGGATAATGCGTTTTTGTATTATTCTAGCGCAGCTTGTCGTGAACTTTAGGAAAAGAAAATCGATAATGTTTTCAAGGGGAGAAAGGAAGAAATACAACAGTGATTCACTTTATTATATTTTGATAAAGCAAGTAATAAATTTTTTTCAGCTTGCATTCAAGTCAATATAAATTGGATTTCCATAAAACGAAAATGATCGTTTAAGATATTTCTAATAAAATCACTCTATGCAAGTGAGAGAAATCTAAAATTAATTTCGGATCAAATAGATAAAGTATTCACAAAACTGTGAAATTGAAATCACACGCGGTCTGTACACAAGTTATATAAAAATTTGCTTAATTTCTAAAAGGGTAAATTTCACATTTACAATAAAATTTTACTCGATTTCTTTCAGTTTTGTAAAAATGTAATTTTTAAAATCGTTTTTCTTTCCCTTTCTGATGTGCTAGAATTTTGAAATTTTACACACTTGAGTATTCTCCATGGCAATATATTTTAATATTTTCAGAACTGAATTATCAATTATTCAACAATTAGAATATATTTTGATTTCTTACCAGTGGTGCCACCTTTTAGCCAATTTGAGAAATAATAGATTCAAAAATTAAAAAGTAGAAATAAAATAATTCCTGATGACGCAGTAAAAAATGCTCTAATAAAAATATCTTTTTAAAACAGTTATTAATTAAATTTGTAATTACAATCATATCGAATAAATTCATGATATTATTTTTTTTAATTACGAAGCTTCATAAGGATATTCAAGAATTCAGAACTGCCGATAGTTAAACATTTAATAATTTTTCTAATTCTCCACTTTAATGTGATTTAGTTTCCAAATATTCAGTTTGCTACTTTTATTCCTTTACAAATCTACTAAATCTTTTGCATGTAAAATGATTCGCATTAAGTTCGCCAACATAAATTATTTAGATTTTTCATTTTGCTATCATAAAATTACTCTCTGAATACTCTTAGTAAAACATCAGGGACACATTTCATATCAGTAAACCTTCTTTGAAGGGTTGAGGTCTTGATTAGAAAAGTATTGATTTAGCTTCCCTTTGTGGGCCTTTCCAATAATACCCTGATCCTTCAAGTTTAATTATTGCTTATTTGTATACAAAAGGAATCACCGTTTTATGACTATCATGAACTGACCCTAAACAGCAATGCTTCGAGTTTCATTAAACTCACAAAATGGGGAAGTATTCTAAACTAGAAGTATAATTATACATGGGAGATAACTGGAGATAGGAGAGATTCTTGAATTTCTCTTCATTTTTTTTATTATTGTTTCTCAAATATAATCAATAAATTTCCTTAATTCGTATATTAACCCTTTAACTAATTTGCCTAAATGTGATTCACTATTATTACTAAAAGTCACTGTACCTTCTACTTTCTTTTGAATGCTTGCTTACTTTCGTTTACAAAGAAAGGTTCGGCATCCTGGCGATTAGAAGTTTTTCTAAGAATTTAGTGAACTGTAGGCAAAATATTAAGATGATTTTAAGAGAAGGTAAGAGAATAAGGTAATGATGAACGGAAAATAAAGTGAATAGTATGTCTCCATGGCGTATGAAAAGCTTATTCTAGTATATCGATTCTAGTTAATGAGTCTAGAATTCGTGATAAAGATGACATGTGAGTCAGCTGACGAATAACGTGACTTCTGGAAGAGATTGATCCATATTTGTAATTCACTAGAAGTAAAGGCAGGAAAATCTGAAGAAGCCACTCCACTTACTACAACCAATGCGGATGCCGCAAGTGCAACCAGCCACTGCTGAAGAGTACATGAATCCTCTAATTTTTGAAAAATGCTGTTTAAAGAGGCAACCAGAGAATAACTTGACCCATCAAATTATTATTGGAAAATACAGAAATGTTGTAAGCTGCATAAAGAGGCAATTGCCTTATAGCTATGCAAGGCAGCGATAGCCGGTAAATCTCGGTTTGGGGACACAAGAGTTCCACGTTTGCAACCCGATTTCACTGAAGAATCGCCTTATAAGCAGGCCTGTGTCACGTTTAACTCACTGGCTCTAAATATGCTGTTTGATGTGGTGAAGGAGTGCCACCAAAGATGTCGTCTTCGTAATTTGACCACTGTTCAAGATTACGAGGTTAGTCCCAAAAGACCTTGTGTTGCTTCTAAGCGAGACGCAAATATCCCTAACTTAAGCGAGCCTTATAGGTAAGCAAAACCGTAATCCGTCAAGCCGCTGATATTGAAGGCCCTCAAAACAAGGCAACTGCCAGCAGTTTCTAAAAAAATTTGTTATAGACCCGAGTAAAAGAAACAAAGTCAAGTTGATTTCAATCAAGTGAAGTTTGCTCTGTGTATTCATATTAATTTTCTTTTTCTTTCAGTGAAACTATAGAACTCAGAGTACTTTATTTCAATAAGCCAAGTAGCACTTATTGCTACCATCTGTGTAATATAACTTTGATTTTAGAATAATATACGTTATTAATGTGGATTTTAAAACATGAGAGCCTCTTTATATTTCAAGCCTCAACAAACAAAACAAAAACAAAAATAGAGAACAAAATGAAATTATTAGAAAAAATTATGCATAATTATAGCTAATTTTTTACATAATCTTGGTAAAAATTCAGCCATTTGTCATAGCGGTGGATCATGTTTCCTGTCCCCTCTTCGAGAAAAGTTGTCGCAACTTTTTTTGAAAAAGTAGTAAGAAACCTGATCCACCCATATGACAAATGCCTGAATCTTCGAAAGATTACGTCAAAATGTAACCACGGTTTTACATAACTTTTGGTAGTAAATTCCTTTTTGAATCTTTTACATTTATCTTTTTTCATGATCCCTCAGTGCTTCAAAAAAATCTGGAATATCCCCAGTCGAGAATATACATATGTGTTATTTATTCTTCATCTAATGTTCATTGCAAAAAATATTATATAAGACATCACAATTATAAAGAATTCACAGCGAATGGAAATCTAAAAATTTATTGAAAAAATAAGTAAAGCATCCAAATCCAAATAAAATGTATTTGCATATATTCTTTAAAATCCGCTTTATGCAAACTGATGCATAGATGCATCAAGAGAATGCTTAAAATATTTTATGTAAACCGTTTTCTTATTTGTGCTGGCCCTTTTGATTTCCTCGATGCTGAGGAGAAACTCTCGATCATTCAGTATCTTCCGGAGCATGACATCGAGCAAAGTGAAATAAAATGCAGCGCAGACACTACAATGAGTGATGAAGATGATGATGAACAGCTTACAAAAACCTTCAGAAAAATAAACGTTAAAAGCGTTCGATGCTATTTATTCTGTGGGGACTTCAATTCAAGAAAGTGTTACAGATGAAGAATTTTGATCTGTGCGAAAATGTGATTTTTGATACGACGAAAATGCAGAATGGGCTTTTTTGGAAGTGTTCAATGTTTCTATGATATGAAAGAGAATGAGAGGAAAAGAGAGTTGCTTTATGTGCTATTTTTTTTTTATTCGTTTCATTTCATTATTTAGGCAATCGCTTTTCTTTTGCGAATGAGCAAGGCTATTTTAAAGGTACTTTTATATTTATTTTATAAATAAAATCTATACTAAAATGATATACTACCTGTGAAAATATTTTCATTTACATTTCATCGTGGTTTTTTCATTCACTTTAAACCCTCCAGCTGGGAATGCTACCATTTAAGCTGGTTGGAAGTTATTTTATTTTGTAATGCATCCTGCGATTTCCACGGGTTTACCGCTTCCATTATTATCCTTATGAAACATATAAATAGCAACTAGTTTCATTTCAAAAATATATGGACCTATCTACAAATAGCTGACTTAGCTTAATTTAATTGCATTTATGCTCCGTTTTAAAACAACATTAAGGCTATTTGGATAGACCTCGTAACTTTGAACCGCAGTCAGATTACTAGGATGAAACATGTCACAAAATATATTTCTTCAAATTACAATAAATCATACGCCCTCATAAGTTGCACAAATAGTTTTGTCCCTTCTCTAATTCGATAATTTATGTATTTTATTATTTTTATTTTTCAATTTTATTTATTTAGTTATTGTAATACAAAATACTTCATTTAGTTGTTCAGATTTATAATGTATCATTATAATTTAAGATAATATACATTGCATATAAGTTTCTATAAAGACTTTATAATTATATCAATTTAATGCCCTGCTTTCAATTTCTGTAATTCAGCACATGCTATTTATTCTTAGAGAAAATTGGGAGCGGAGTGCCCTCTCTGAGTAGTTTTTGTCATTATTAAATGCAGGCTTAAATGCGTTTTTAAGTACAATCTCTAAATAAAGAACTTCTGTATATCTTAGATAAATAAATCTAATTAAAAGAAATGTTACCCATCTGTGGGCACCTCGGTTATGGGGATGAAAATTTTCTGGTATGGTGGTCAGTTCTCGTTTCTCTGGTGGACACAATAATGGCATGGGGATCCTACTTCTGCTGTGATGAAAAAATGTTTTTCAGCGTAAGGAGTGGGGGCAGGAATCCTGCCATAATTGAAGCTGTGATAAGTTCATCACAGTTTCTATTTTATTTTTTTATTGCGATTCAATCATTCAGATTACCCCAGACACTACGAAGGAACAGTGATAACCCCTTGTCATCACCGAAAATAGGTAATTTTGAAATGCGCATGCTAAAAAATTTGGCTTCAGAAATCTCAAAGACATTTTTAGTAATTAAATTTACGAAGTTTCAGAGCTATATCCAGTAACCGGTTTAGGCAATTTGCGGCTTTCATAATTGATCAATATATAATGGGAAATGGAATTTATCTGGAAATGTTTGAGAATACTTACTAAAGTAATAAAATTCTTGAAAAGGAATCATAATTATTTGTTGGTGATTCCCTTACTTATAAAGAAAAGCATTTCACTTTTATGATAAATTATAAATAATAAACTTCAATATAAATTAAAAATTGTTATTTTACAGGACCTGTCAAGTAGAAAATAATGTAAGCAAATATATGAATAATGAAAATTCCAATATATTTATTACAAATAAGTAATTATTTTTACTTTAATTTATTTGATAATCTTTTGATAATTCATTGTAAAAGACTTAATGTTTTATAATTAAATGGGTTTCCTTTTTTATTAATTCATTTATTTAGCACCATTAGATAACGTACAGTTTGTTAATTTGATGCTTTATCTTTACATTATCCATCAGTATGCATTAAAATGATAATTTGTGAGTAGGGGAGAGAACAGGGGATTTTTGCAATAATAAATTTAATAATGCTTTTACACGGGCCAGCATTTGACATGCATTGAGTGTAACCTTTAAGAACTAAGAACATTTTTTTTTTGTCGAACCAAATCATTAAAAAAAATCATTAACACTGAGGGGGGAGGAAATTCCGTGCAAGTAACTTTTGGCTTAAATTTTTAGATATTACTGTTTCTTGATACCTTTATATTTACAAATAAAAATATAAAAAATAATGTCATTTTGTAATCTAAAATTCATTGTTTTACTAAAATAATGAACAAATTAAGACGAACATAATTTCACATATTTAAAATAATGGAATTAAAATTCATATTGTTGTAATAAAATAACAAATATTTGAAATATTATGTGAAATAAACAATAGTATTTAAACAATGGACAATAAAAAAGGAACGTTAAATAAAACCGTAAATATGACTTAATGTCTTAATTTTTAAACCGTCGAGTGCCGTTTTAATAGTTGCTTTTTGTTGATGTTGGATCCAGTATCCTTTATTATCATTTCGTGAATAATTTCGAGGCATATATAAGATAAACAATGTAATCAGGAAAAGGATTTTTGCTATTGTGTAATACTGCGCACTAAATTTAATAAGAATAATACCGTGCACCAGTTATAGATACTGGATAATATCATGTACCACCATATGGGGATAATAACGTACACCAAAGCGCGAAATTACCGTACACATAATCAATTCATTCAGCAGGCCTTGTTTGGATTAAAATTCATTAAACTGAAATAAAAACAGCCTATTCAATTGAAAAACACTGGACTCAAAATATTTGCAAATGAAAGTTGTTATTATTATTTACAAAAGGACTCTTACTTTAAAAACTGGAGGCCCGAAATTATAAGAAAAAGTTGATTCTTTTGAATAACATAAAATGTTAGAATGAAATATGAGAAATTGAAAGCGGAAGAAACTTATTCTAACGCAATATCCACCAAGTAGGCAGATGGTTTGAAACTCATTCCCGCTCTTTTTACTTCCAAAAACATCTGCTCTCGGAATTACTACACTTTCTCCTATCCATAATTTACTATTTTAAAATGATGAGACATCAGTTCGATATTTATTCTGAATTTGAACAACTGATTATAACCATAAAATAACCAAAAATAATTCCAGATTCGGATGGTCAATTTAAATTTCAACATTCACTTCCATCAATCACAGCAATGTTATTTAATGATAAGTATTTAAGATTCTTACCTCTTCTAAATTATCTTCAAAGATTTCAGGTTCAGGATCAGCCTAATATGTCCTATTAAAAAAGTTAACATTTCCAGACAACAAATTTCTTCTGATCATAGATCCATAGCAATGAGATTTGAACTTGACAAATGCAAAACCACGATTCTTCCATATTTCCATTACGGCACAATCATGTTATCAAACAGACGATTTATTTTCCAAATTGATGCCAAATTGTCTGAAAGCGAGAAGTTCGATTTTGACATCTGCTCTTTAGAACAAAATACACAGAAAGCGAAGCAGTGAATAAATAAACAAAAGAAATAATTGAACATGTGTATCTTTCAGGCCATAATTTTATGCATTTATCCTAAACGCATTTCGATTTTTTTTTACGTCCATTTTCCATTGAAACTTTTTCTCCCCAAACGAGGTGAAAATGTGGGCTTTATGATTCATATACATTTCAACGGTGCCACACATTTTTTTTTTCACTTTTGTTATTATTTTCTATACGGAGCAGTATAAAACTGTGAGAATATATTTTAATTAAGGATATATTGGAAAGCAAAGGTCTAAGAGAGTAACATTAATATTAATTATTTTACCTGAGATGTGTAGTATAACCAATGACGGATATTGATTATTTTGTGACTCTAGGCAGTGCACAATGTGAAACCCCTCTTTCAATAAAATGGTCAATTTTGTTTTACATCTCAACACATTTTTTTAATTGAATCATTTTTTATTTTAGGTTAATTTTTTTATTTTAATAATTTTATGAAAATTATTTATTCTATTTATTATGAATTCATTACTGCGCCGCATCCATATTTATACACAATTACATTTAAATAGATTCTTGCTGTTTATAATTGCTGTAATTGTAAAATAAACATAGTGAATTAGATAAAAACTTTGCCAATCACATCTGAATAAGAGTTAATATTATCTTAATATTTTATAATTCATAGAATTTATATTTTATTACAAATTTATTTATTTGACAACTGCACTATAATATTTTCTTAATCAACCTATTTAAAGACCGCTCGCAGTTAGCGGCCCTAGATAATTGCCTAGACTACCTAGTTGGAAATATGTCACTGAATATAACATAACTAGTTAATGAATGATTAACACTTTGGCTACCTTGAGATTCGGTGTAATTCACGCCTACTATCTTAGATTATCCGAATCACAGACGCCAAAGCATGTTAACGAACATATTAATATTTCAATATATTATGAAGAATCTTTATTTATACTTTAATTAATAATTTTTATACACGCTGTAGTCCTAATATTTTATAATTCAAAATTTTTTACTCCTTACAAATTTATTTAGTTATCAACTAGACTAATTGCATTTTCTAAGCCACCTGCCTTCTTCTCCGCCTTCATTTCAGTGACCCTAGGCAGGTGATTTGTCAAAAATCCGCCACGAGCTATACTATTGAATACTTACTTAAAGCGCTGTCTCTTTCTGAGCTTTTATCACTGTTGTTTCTGTTGTTATACAAAATAGAAAATATAATTTTGGATCTTGATTCCTGTAAAGATCTGGCTGCTATGTGGACTTGGTGCATGTGAAATCCTCCCGCATTTCTCTGGTGAAGCATAGAAATTTGGAGTTATGGCTGCAGTCTGAGTGATCGTCCTCGACATTTGCCCATGGCTCAAAACGAAGAGGTCACAATAAAAATAGCCCTCATGTAGCTTTAAAGTGATATGTTAATTTAACAAAACAAAAGGGTCTTTGTAATTGTTTGAGTCCTAAAGTAGTAGAAGAGATTCCATTGCATTAAAAAATTCCATAATAGAAGGAATGAAGATTTGCCATCTATAGTTTTCGTTAATAACGTTCTTTTCATTGCATATATTTTTCAAGGTGTTCTGTGGTATTTTTCATTTGCTGATTTATGAATTTCAAAATTATCTAATACGGATGAATTCAACTCATAAATTTTCCAATCATTTGCATTGCATTTAATTTACACTATTTTTAGAAACGAAGCTTTATAATGTTTAAGGAACTCATAAGTCTCGTTACTTGCATTCAGGACAACGTACCATGATCACATGGAAAAACGTCTTAGAGAGGAATTGATATTTTAAAATAATTATTAATTCAAAAATAGGAATTTATAATAAATAAAAATTCGATAAAATAACGAATTTCGATGAAATCTTGGATGCGTTTTATCTATACAAATTCGATAATCTCATTCGCTTTAAGACATTCAGTTTTCATAAGTGTATGAAATGAAATTTGGTTCTTTCGTATATATGTAAACTATATTCGTAGCTTGATTTATATTCTAATTTTTCAGTTGTTCACATTTTATATTTTTATATCATTTGTTTGCATTTCATAACACTTATACTAAGTTGAACATTCTAAGAATGAACTGTATAGTAGCTTGTGAGAAATACTAGTTAATTTAGTTAGAAATTAAAATTAATAGCTTGATTTTGATTTGAGATCTGAAGAATTTTAGAACAAAAATTTAATAGTCACAAAAAAGCATGCTGTTTCAACTGAAAGAGACTAGAAGGCTCGGTCACAAATATATCATGCTGGTAGTTTCATTTTTTGCATTGTTCTCCCTGAAAATTAAGGTTGATTCAACTCCAAATGTTCCCCGAGATGTTACTTTTACAAACTTTCAGACCAATCCCATCATGCATGCCAACGTGTACTTTAGATGCTATCTCTCTCTGTGTGGTTGTTTGGGTCCCAAGACACTAAAAAGAAAATTCCATAACAGGCGAAGGAATGGGAATTTCCCATCTGCAGCCTTCACTTCCAAAATTCGTTTCAGCACTTAAATTCTCTACTCTTTCGCCACGCTTTGCGGATGTATGTATCTCTGTAGATTTTTTTTTCTTTCTACATCTCCAAAGAGAAAAGTTGAATGGGAAATCTCCGTTGGCCTCTTGGAATAAATATAGCAGTCCGTCATTCTTCTTCTTCTTCTCTCTTTCCTGAAATCATCGACCGGGGCCTTCTTCTTTTCCTGTTTTTTTGTTTCTTTTTTTCCCTCCTGTCGTGAATATTTGGGTAGGTCACCGAGTGGATCACCAATACCATTGGCCTCCTTGTGTTTGCCTAGCGTAAAAAAGAAATGATGACGCGTAAAAAATACAAATGGGGAAAAGTAGTTTCGGTTCCCTCCCGAATCGGAAGGAAGGTAAAAACGAGATTGAATGGTCTTGAGATGTGACATTCAGGTGAAACCATTTGAACTTCTTTTTTCTTCCCTACCTTTATTTTTGTTTCACTTTAGTTCGTAAAGAAATCTAAACATTTTGCACAATCGATACAATCCCAACGAAACGTTATTGCTACCCGAGGAGTAATCCTCTAGTCTCTTTCCTTTCTTCCCTTTTGTCCTCGTGCCATAGGGTTTTGGGCCTGAAGTTAGACTGCATGTATATTTCAATTCATGTAATCCACTAGCGTAGCCTCTAGATGAAAAGTTTTTGAAGGTGATATTTATTTATTTTTTTCGCCTTTCATCTCCTTTTTTATTCGAGTTTCCAACAGTTTTCCTAAATTATTGCAATTTTGTCTATCAGCTAAATGATACCGCGCAGGTGGGCAATGCTAAAAACTGATCTTCTTTCAAAGAGAATAGAGTACCAACTTTATGCATTTATTGCACGCTCTCAATTTAGTGTTACAGAGTTTTTTTAGAGGAGAAAATAAACTTGTGAGAAGCCTTTTTTTTCTTATCTCTTTTCTTCTCTCACTCTCTATCTCTCTATTCTTTTTATGGTTATTTCAAAAAAACTATTTTCCACCTCGGTTATCTGTTTAGCTTCAAGAAACATTTGCGAAGTTCTTTATTTCTATTTTACAACCTTTTTATTTTTTGGAAATAGAATTAGAAAAACTTTTTTCTCGAAATAGAATGAATTTCTTCTTAACACAGAAATAATAAAATATGTAAAAGAAAAAAGCACTATAAAATAGTCTTTGTATGAAAATCACTTCTACAATTTGGCATCTGAAACTTTATTATTATTGTTATAAAGATAAAAACTCAGTGGATTATAATCATATAAATAATTTTAAGAGGGTTTTTTTTCTGATTTTTCAAATTACAAATTACTATTATTTTATTACTTTTAATTCTTTGTTTCATAGAATTTCAGTCTTTTCATTGCAATGCAGAGATATATAATAATTATTCATAGGTATTAAATCAAATATATTATAGATAAGTAATTATATGAATTGATAGGAATGCAAGGTAATTGTTTCTGATTTCGAATCAATATTTGTTGGATATAGCAGTTGGCTTCGTTGGATATTTTTGAATCCATATTCGTTGGATATGGTATATTCAAAAAAGTAATTTTACATTCTATTTATTTCTTTGAGTAAAAAAGTTGTAGATTTTTCTATATTTGTAAAAGAATTTTAAACCTTTATGTTCTATAGTATGCTCTAAAAATTTTAACCGTGCCCCTAAATGGTATCAAATTGCACGACAACCGTACATTGAAAACTATGGTAACATGTGCTTCTGTCTACTTCAAACTTGAAAGCTATTTTAAAAACCGGTATTGATTAAAAACATCACATTCAAATTTAACCAAATAAGAATGCATTTTGCTTTTCTTTATTAGTTACTGCTTCAATTGCTTGTTTTTATTCTCCTCTACCAGGGATCACAAAACTATTTTCCATTCAAATTGGAGTTTCGATTTATTTCTAAATCAAATTATATGTTATAAACAGGTACGCATAGACGAAATGGATAAAGAGAATAGAGACTGGAAAAGGGAAAACGTTAAGAGGCGTGTTTCTAAAAATTCCAAAAACCACCAAATTAATTTCAATCAAATAAATAGATGATAATTACAAATCGTGACCATCCATTCACGAAAAAAAGAGCATTGGTAACATATGTTTCTACCAGTTTGGATTTAACTTAATTTAGAAGCATGTATATCTCGTTTTAAACCAAGCTTGATGCTATTTTGAGATGGATCTCGTAATTTGAAAACATATTCAGATGACAAGGACGAAACTTGAGCAAGCGGTCTCTTCTCCAAACTTCCGCGTTACAACAGCAGGAGGATATTTGATTTCAATGGATTCAACATGCACCAGTTACCCTTATATGATAATTCGTTAGGAGAACAGATTTTCAAATCTGGAATCCTCCTGCCTTTTATATCTTTCTGTCAGCTTCATACTTTCAAAGACAAGTAATAAAAAAATAATCCAACTTGATTTTTAACCATTCAATATAAATTTCACGAAAAAATTTTTCCTTCCTTCCTTTTTTTTCATTAATAATTACTGATTCAGTTCCCTTATTATTCTTGAACACGAAAAAATCTTCCGTTCTAAAAGGTTCCCCCCTCCCATCCCCCAATCATGAACAGGTAACATGAAGAAAACATTACGTAGCCTATTTTTGAGAAAATATTCAACTTTTCTGATAAATTAATTTAAAAATACCAATCATAACTCATAACAGTAAATTTAAGATGGCGAGAAAAATTTAATTACCACAAAAATCGCATTTAATTATTTCTTCATGAATATTCTTAAGCTGTATCCAGTTTAAACAAGTGATCACCCCCAATTTTTAATTACAAGAGAAATTTTGGAGTTTTGTGGGTACCAGTTCCTTAACAATATACATCAAGGACCTCACTTAAAGGTTTCTGAAGACGTTTGTAATTTTAAATCTCAAACAGCAGATGATATCGGAAGCGGAATTCATCACTAGTTATCTCAAGTGCACATCTTGGCCAACTTAAGTTTGGATCCACTAGGGATTAATCCCTTCCAAGGCGCGAATCAAAGATTGCAGTCTGAAAATCTCCTGTTAGTCTAAAGAGAAAAGATGTTTTCGTTCCAGTTATCTCTCGAGAGTTGACTGCAAGATATTTCATTCTTCAAAAGATTATATTTTAGTGAGAATATTTTCCAAGCACAATACCTTTCTTTTCAATATTTCTTAACTCTTAACGTTGTACCTTTTACGCAATATACAAGAAGTCTAAAATTGAACCGATCTGACTCAGAGCACTGTGGATAAGAGAAAATGATTTTTAAATCAATTAATTGCCAATTTTTGTGAAAACTAATTTTGAAAAATTCTTAATATTTACAATGATGTTTCAAGTCATTAAACGTGAAGTATATTAGAATTAAAATATCCTTGGGCAGAACAGTGTAAAAAATTGCAGAAAAAAAAACAACAAGAATTTATAAAAACACCAAACCTTGGTATTATGTATTACAGATGAAAGCGAAACAAACAACGTAAAAAAAAATAAGATTCAATCAATTAACGTTCTGTTTGAAAGCACAGAGAAAACTATTTTAGGAAGGACCTCGCAATTTTAAATCACTATCAGTTGAGGTAAACCATCATAGACGCCAGCTCCTGTCCTTCAAAATTCTACTTCGTTCCAAATTCGATATCTGATCCAATCGTCGTGGAAAATGCCTCCCATCCCAATATACAATGTATTTTTCATAAAATCATGTCAAACGGGTTTGTATACAAAGTATCCTTTGGGCGAATTTGACTAGGAATATACCATCATATGACCTTGATATATAGACTTTGCCACTTGATTACCACTGTCGATTCAGAAATAAAAACTTTTAATTAAAGGTAAATTCATTTTTCACTAATTAGATGCATATGAATTGGCAGTTTTTTCCATTTATTAATATGAAAGGAGATAAAAAAAAAATTACATTTAAAGTTCAATTTTTACAAACATGAAAACGTTAAAATGAAATAAAGATGTTTTAAATATGAAGCTCTTTTTGAAGTTTCAAAGACAGATAACACTTATTAATATCGGTTATCGTAAGATTCCGAGTAAGTATTTCTCTCCATTCACACCTAACTAAAAACGAATACTATGTTAAAAACAAAAAGAAATGGTTCCAATTTCATGCTTATTTTTCGTTCGTAGGGCATGAATTATTGTTCCGCTGCTGTCGGATTCTGATTATACAGATACATGATAATGAATGTAAATTTAAAATTGGAGGAAATGAATACATTAGACCTTGGAAACATCAGATAATCATTTCGTCTTTTATTCTATTTGTCATTTGTGTCGTTAATTCAACAGAGACGTAGATATGACAATTATTTCCAAGTATCCTGATACAAATTGGATTAGTTTCGATCCAAAGGATAAGTGCGGTAGATACCTCGACGCAAATAAGTGGAAGGTTACGGGTGTCACTTGGGCGATAGGAAGGCAGGTAAGCAGAAAGAATGGTAAAAGATCATGAATAATGTAAAATGGAAACTTTAAAGGAATGATAAAGAATACAAAAGAAGCCGCCTTTTGCATGTTATTTTAGAAGATGATAGTGATTACCTGTGGAAAGTTAAATTTTGAAGCTTCAGTGCGCCGTTTAGCGTATGCTTGATTTAAAGTCGATAATCATTTGTTGAAACTTCTAACGTTTTTCAGATTCAAAACTCTTTAAATATGTTTCAGTAATTGTTAGTGGATGTTTCATTGTTTCCATTGGGGTTAGTTTATATTATAATTTATCGTAAGCAATTTAATTTTTCGGTTTTTAAGTTATGCTTATGTTCAGCCACATTTTTTTTCTAAAATGGTCATATATATAAATCTATTAATTATTTTTACCAGTTATCATCAATAATAACGGGTTATATTTCATAATATTGGTATTAATAAAGTTATATAACCCGTTATTATTGATGATAACTGGTAAAAATAATTAATCGATTTATCATATTGGCATTTTATAATTAATCACAATGATCGTAACATATACATCACATGATCTAAATAGATCTAAACTGATGGGAAAAAAACGACTGGCATAAAGTGTTTTTGATAAAATTGTTTATTATTAATGAACAAGTTGTGTGAAAAAATAGAAACTTAACAAAATTTACCATGAAATTAATTTTATGAAAATAATGTTGTTGTTTTTCCTCTTTTACTTTTTATTGATACAGAATGATTTAAAAATCTGGGGGAACTTTGAAAATCAATTCACAAGGGAATGAAGATAGAAAGTTGTTGTTTACGTAGAAAAATATAGGATGAAAACTAGATACTTTTGACCTCAAATGAGAATCTATAGATTGGATAGTGTACAAATTTAATTATTAAATAATTTTGCAGTTGGTGAAACAATAATTTACAGTGAAACAGAAGCTTACAAACGACCAGTGTGTCGTACAATAAGTACAATAATCAGACAAGGATTTACATTTATTGATTTTAATATTTGACTTTTTAATCAATCAACTGTATTTATGTATTTCATTCACCTATTTATGTACCAACTTTATTTATGTATTTCATTCCCCTATGTACATTCTTTTTCTATACTGCGGAGTTGTGAAAAACTAAGATATCGAGAGAAAATTTTGTTGCCGAAAACTGGAAGCAACTTAAAAAGTTCAAGAAGTTTTGATTAATATTTCTTCTAGAAAATCTCATGCCTGTGACATGTACCTAAAAAAGATTAAAAAAGAAAAGGTTTGGAAAATCTATAAGAAAAAACTCTCTGAAGTAACTTCTTTTTGTTTTATCACAGATTTAGTAATTGATCACAGATTCAACTCATGCGTTTCCCTTGAAATTTTCTTTTTTCTCACATGTCTCAGTTAATTTACAATTCGAAGACATCACTATTTCTAAACAATAAAAACATCAAACAATAAGCGACATATAATCCTCAAAACCATCCACAGATTGAGAGTAACTTACCGAATACGAGTAGCTTTTATACTATAGACGTGTCTTAAGAAAAATTGAAGAAAAAGAAGTAGACCTCCTACTATTATTGTTGCCTTTTTGAATGACCTTTGAAAACTTGTTCCCCCGAAAGTATGACATCTTGGAAGTTTCCATTTATTTGTGAGCGACTTCTTCTAACATTGAGCGTTCTCTACTTTTATTTTTCATTTTCTGCTGTTCTTGAATTCCGAAAACAATCGTAGGGTCCCAAAAGATCTTCCGTCACATTTCCTTTTGGAGATACTCCATCACATTTTGGTCTTGGGCGCTTCTAGCATGGAAACGCTTCATACACTTCATGATGGATTTCTTCATCGATAGATAGATAGATATTCTCCTCTTCGTGGCGAGATTTGGGGATTTATCCTGTTCTTTGTTCTTATAATCCTTCAGCAACTTCTGCTTTCTCGGAGGTCATTTCTTTTAGGGTTTGCTGCTTTGTGACATTTCTTTGGATGAGAAAAGTTTTCAAACGTTGGAAAATATATGGAAATCTTTTACGCCATTCTGATGTGGAAAGCTTTTTGTATAGCAGCAGTGTACACAAAGGACACTTCAATGTTCTTTTCCTGTTATTTTCAAAATACTGCTAAGTGCCGGAAATTGCTTTCGATAATCGTTTATTAAGTTTTTAAAGACAATTTGACTTATTGGCTATATTTATTCAATTATAGATACCTATAAATCACATCGGAGTGTATAATATATCAGAATTCGAAAACATTTATGGAAATTTATTACATCATATTGTTATGCAAAGTTCTTTTGGAACAGAAGCATAAATAAAGAGACTTTTCTAAATATTTTCCTCTTACTTTCAAAATGCTGCTATCTGTCAAGAAATTATGTTGGATAAGTTTGCTACATATTTGAATTTAATTGATTTGGTGGTCTTCTACTCCTAGTTTTAGCTCACAGATAAACCACAAAGAGTTATAAATTATAACAAAATGGAAAAAATAATGATAAATATCTTGATGTCAATGGATTTATAAAACAAAATTCTACTCAAGAGCTCATTCCTGATACTTCTTTTCCTATTAGTCACAAAATTTTGCTTTCGGTAAAAAGTCACTAGAATGCGTATTTATTTGGTTGAATTATTATGTACAAGGCAGAAATACTTAATTCCACAGATTTAGAAATTAATAAAATATAGCAAAAATTACATAACAAACATAACAAAAAATTAAGAAAGTCGGTCTAATCTGAAAGGATTACATATAGCAGAAATTCATTGCACAATCTTGAAAACTACCGTCTGTAAATCGAATTCAATAAATTTCATTAAGTTACAGAACCTTTTAACTGTAACGCCCTTTCGTTATACGAGTATCGAGTTATCGCTTCTTAAGTTCATTAACTGAAATTAAATCATTTTAAGACGCTATAATTCGATATAAAATTATACATAATTCACAAACCTCTCAAGTGTTTTTTAGATACTTATTTAAATCAGAACAACTCATTACTACTAATTGTCGGATTTGTCAAATATAATTTACTAAATGCAGTAATTGAGTTACCCTATAAATGCAATATTAATCTTATTCCACGGAAAAAAACATAATAAATGTCTAAAAACGTGAAAGTTTTGCATAACGTTAAAGTCTTTATGAAATAACTTTTTTATAGGAATAATGTACATTCAAACCACTTCCAGATTTTTTTAAAATTATTTTTAAAATATCATTTCGTCTGAAAATCATGTGCTAAATAGTGATCATATGGATATGATGTAATGATTTTAAAGGTCTTATAATATAATGACTGAAATGAAATTTCAAATGAAAATCTTAAAATGCTCATTATATCCAGAGTGACAATCTGAAGTTAAAAGGTGGTAACAAGCCTTTTCTTTCTTTTTTTTCTTTTGAAAATATTAAATATGCCCTGATTTCTAAAGAGATTTTGTTAATAAAGATAGTTAAAATATATTTAAAGAAATACATACAGTTTTCGTAAGCTAGTAATTTATTGATTTATTGAATAGCATTCTATAAATTAACCAGGGAAATAAATCTAAAAGAGCTATTTTATTGTCTAAAAATTCAAATTCATTATTCTTCAAAATCTAAGAAGAGATTTTGAGGATTGTGATGAATTGTAACATTCATTCAATGATCCTATGATAAAATGTAACAGGAAAGCATACACTTTTTTGAAAAAATTTAACATACTTATAAAAATATAAGCATTTACAATTTTCATATGTTACTATTATAAGTATACAAAAATACTGCTTTGTGTAGTTTTATCATTAAACAGTTTTTATCCTTCAAACAACAAAGTAAGTCTAAATGATTTCCTGAAAATCTTTTCTTCGATTTTCCGGTTATTACAACGCATAGATAATACCATAGAATATAAAATCCAAGTAACGGTTTTTTAATAAAGTACAACGGAAAAGAATATATATAACTTCTTCCAGAATTCATATTCTATGCTTGGAAGTTTGAAGTGACTTTCGAAGACCTAAAACAGATGGGAAATGTAAATCTTGAAGAAAAGAATTTGAAAAAGCAACTGATATACTTCTCAAAAGCTGTCGTGAGGCCTGGAAAATCCGAAGAAAACGAAATAAAAGAGGGAAAAAAAGACATAAGATAAATCTGTTAAAACGTTATTTACTTCTTTCCGACTCTATCAGCGGCGACCAAAACACAAGAACGGCAAAAGAGTGAAAAGAAAGCAAAAATATCCAGCAATAATTTTAACCGAAACAATTGCAAGAAAAGAAGTTTTCTCCACCTAAAAAGAGAAAAAAAGGGAAAAAACAAAACTCTTTTGTACCTTCATTAGTGAACAACTGGTGTAAAAGAGGAGTTGTTACAATTGTCTTCTTCAACTTCTTACCGGTTCCCTGGAGGAGAGATTTATCCTTTGTTTATTTCACCTATCTGGGCTAAGGTTAAGATAACTGAATTTGTATTTTAAGCAGTGTTTTTTTCTTTTTCGCTTCAAAAGGAGTGAAGGAAGAAAGAAGTACAAATAAACAAGCAAAAATGCTGTTATAAAAGAAAAAAAAAATGATGTTACATCCAAGGTTTTTATGTCATTTCTTTCTGTCTGATGACAATCAATTCAGTCCTTTGTAAACATCAGCAATTATATAGAAAGAAAAATAGCATCGATAACTAAAAATGAAAAAGAAAAAAAAATTATACTTTGAAAAATATCTGTTTAAAGATTTATTAAAAATTTATTTTTGCATTTTAATAACACAAATGCCTTTGAATTTTTGTAAATTCAGAAATATTTGGCCGTTAAGAATACTAATTAATGAATAACTTAATAAATTATAAAATTTTGTAGCCTCACTAATAGTATATATTTTGTTCTTTTCTTTATTAATTCTGGTTTATATATCTGGAGTTGTTAGGGATGGAAATATTTTCGTGTCTAATATTTTTAATGTAAATGTAATATTAATTTTTGAGGTTTTGAAAAATATCTATTTAAAAAAATTACTTGAAAAATATCTGAATTTGCTCAAACTGTAAACATATTCTTGTACCTTAACGGCAATAATGACTAATGGCAAACTTTGTAAATTCAGAAATAATTAGGGGATATGAATTCTAACAAATGAATAACTTAATAAATTATATAATTGTGTAACCTCATTGATACCACATATTTTGTTCTTTTCCTCATTGATTCTAGCCGGTATGCTCTACGTTTTCTGCTAGAGATGCAAAAAGATATTCCTCCAAAATTCTAAACCACAGCAACGAGCTTATGAAATCTGAGGTGGAAAGGAGATAATTTCATTTTCTTATGCCTGTGGACAAGAGAAATCAATTTTCATCTTTAGGCTTGCTGACAGGTGTTTTTTTATATAAACTAACAAGACTGACAACAATTCTGAATTTTCATGAATTTTAAAATTTTTGTTTTCATAAATCGTTCTACGTTTTCTTTATTTAATGCATATAGAGCAGAACCAATCACAACATTAAGAATAATTTTGCATTTAACTATTTAATAAAATAAATCAATAGTAATCATTTTTATTCTTACCTAACAGAATAAGAATTTAAAATAAATGCATATGCATAAAAGGGAATTTGTTTTTCACTTTATTTTATTATAAATATTTAACAGCACAGGATTTAAAATGGTTTCACACAATGCAGGTGCAGATTTGCATAAAAAGCAGGTCAAATTTATAATAAAATCATATGCATAAAATGGAATTTCTTCCACGTTTCTTTATAAATATTTAAAAGCACGAGTTTAAAGGGTTTCCAAAGAATGCAGTCATATGTATTTACAAGAATGTGTAGTTATACTAAAAATTGCAGAGTTCAAATTTCGTCTTCAGTTAAAAGGTTATGGAATCCAATACCGTCAAGCAATTTCACACTGTTTAATTTCCATCAATAATGGCTCAAAGTCTATATTCTTCTTTGCAGAGCATTCATAGTAACTTGCTCCTTCGTATTCGGCTTCCATCTCTGCATTCTTTCTATATATTTCCTCTTTCCCAGGTTCTGGTGGTTCAAGTATTCGATCACATTTGTTCCCTACAATAAAACAAATAGGTACGAGTATCGGTTTCGACGGAATGAGGTTAAAAACAGAGAGACATCAAGAAAGGTTGCTGCATTTTTCACATAAAATACAAAGACCATACAACAAAAATCATTCCATCTTTCCCAGTACAGAGCAGGATGGTTAGAAAGAAGCTCTTCTGCTTCATCTATAATACAAATATGTTGTACTGTAAATAGCAAATATTGATGATACGAATATTCAGGCGGAAATTGTTCTTCCCAAAATGGCATATAGAATTATTCTGTAAGTACTTTATGGGGGAATTCACCCTCATCCATATAATACATAAGCGATGTGCTAGAGTTTTTTTACTTGTCCCGCTATACCGGCAATGCTTAATGGAGCTATATATCAAAAAATACGATTCCTGTGTTCGAATCTCTTGAAGATTTTAACAGAGAGGCCTTCTTTCTCTTTGCCTACTATTAATCTGCGCCATCATGTATCTTAACGACGTAGTTTGATCTTTTAGGAAATTTCTCTGGATTTGTAATCAACTGCTTTATACCAAGGTAATTCATTGTGATGGCATGATTTTATGGATTGTTAAGGTGTGTTTACACTCAGCCGGTTATAATCCATCCAGTAAGACCACGCATGCGCAGAAACTGTACAGTAACAAGTATTTGTCCCGTCGAGACAAGAACTTACTATTGTCCGCTCCCTCAGCGCATGCACAATCTTCTTTCTGCGCATGCGTGACGTACTGGAATTCTATAAATGGCTAAATTATTTCCTGCCTTTATTATTTCCTGTAACGGCTAATCAAATTTCCAATTTTGTAAATAACTTTCATTTTATACTGCGAAGAAGAAATCTCAATTTTTATCATTGCGAAAAAAATAATGACTTTTAGAAGAGCGTTTTTTTTTTCTATCAATTCTAGACACTTAATCATGGAAGCCTGTAAATAGAATATTTTGCTTTACTTTTTTTCAATTTACAATTTTCCGGTATTTGAGTGATAATATTAGCTTTGGGAAAGTTGCATTTATATCTCATTTTTCAAGATTTTTTAATTCATATTTAATTACTGCACTGGTGTAGCCTACAAAACAAGCCGAATGGCGTTTGAACCCCACTTCCAAGATCACTGATAAATGCCGATAGCACTAATTTTGTGTCTTTTGCAAAACTTAAGTGTGAAAAATGATGTGCCTCAGTTGCATTCTAATAAAAACACGTGGTTATTGTATGAAACATTCATCCAGCAACGTCAGAAGAAAGTATTTCTACTACTTGTGTTATGACATGGTGGTACTGCTAATTAAATAGTGATGTACATAATCTGTATGCCTTTGCTCTTTCTCACAGGATAATTTATAACCATAATCAGCGTCTTGTCTGGTAAGTAATTTAAATAATTGAATTAATCTTGCAAACCTATAATAAAAAAAATTTTATATTGAGAAAAGATCCTCCATTCATCGCAATATCTAGTAGGTGTACATTGCGGTGTAGTGTAAGTGTTTTTTAATTGTTAGCTTGATAAAAATGGTCACAATATTTCATTTGCAACCAACTCTATGGAACAAAAATTGAATATTTCTTCAGGCGAAACTTTGTTTTTGCTATTTATCCAAGACGGTGCTCGCTTGGCGAACATTTTAGCGATTCAAGCTTCCAGACGAGACCATACCATCATCTTAAATCTAACAAATAATTGAGACTGACAGAAGGTAAAATATTTTCGAGCGAAAGATTATTTTTTGGGCCATATAATTTCTGTGACATATGCCACAATGTAAAATTTCTTATGTTTTCTTACTTTGTGACTCGGATAGTAAAGGTATTACGGTGCTGGTCTTATGTCCCCAAAAGCCTCATGTCCAAATTAAGAATCATCAACATTCATGCACTGTAGTTAGATTGCATTTTAACTCAAGGTTGACAGGATATGAAAGTTAACATTTTTCGTTATCCGACTGATTCGGATCTAAACAATTCATGTAGTGACTAGTGGAAAGCAAAAAGTTAATCCCTTGAATTTCGGATTCATTTGAACCCCTAATTAAATGATATAATTTATTTTGCTCATTCAATGTTATTTCCATCTATATAATAAGAAAAGAGAGGATATCCGTTGTTTTTTAAAGTGTTCAAGTAATTCTGTTTTAAATTAATTGCTATTTGAACTTAAACGCAGTTACACAAAGTCATATCAAATCTCCATATCACGAATTAATTCTGTAATTCGATGCACAAATCTGAAATATCACTTCAAAAAAAGGATTAAATGAACGATTTGGAATCTGAAGTAAGGTGTGATGTCAATACTTATATTCATATACAGGTGTCCATTACAGGTAATATTTAATATTAGGTAATATTTATACCCAATAGGTGATATTTAGACTATTAGAAACAGAGTATTAATGATGTTTAAGATTTTTCCGAGTTAATTAAGAATTTAAACATAAATTAAATTTCATTTTAATGATATGTTCATGATGCCACATGGTAGTAATTGTAAAAAAACAATGAATTTCGAGATTATACTGTAGAAAATAATTTAAATTTAAAAAATTTTGCTGTTTAGAACTTTAATAAATGTGTGTGTATAAAAAGTTTTTCAATTAATTGAACAGTGCTGTTTAACGATTACCTTCATGTCAGAAATCCCCGAATTCGTAAAACAAATTTTTGGAATTGTGCCTGTCTATGAACACGATGGCTCAAGAACGTTTTGGGCTAGACGAAAGAAATTTTGGTATGTGATTTTTATGCCAAATTTGCTTGATTTTTGCCCCAGATTTAATTTGAGAAAAAACCGTACAAAAGAAATCTTTCTGTCGGTTCGAGTGCAAGCGAACACAATAACTATAAAAGTAAAGGGCTAGATACATAAAATTTGATGCACAGTTTTAACATCCAAATTATAGTTTCATGTCAAATTTTCAACAAAATCCAACCAAGATTTGTCCATCTGTCAATTCATTCATTCACATACATGTAAACGATAACTCGAAGACGTAACAATATAAAAGAAATTTGATATGCAATCTTGTTATTAAAATTATAATCCTACATCAAATTTTGATTTTAGTCGGTGAACAAAAAGGCTTCCAAAATGCATACTCTATTTTCTTCAATATACTAAGAAGCACATAAAATTGATATGCTGCTCAAATACTACTCTTAAAATAAAAATTTGAGTACTTATGGCCCAAAGTCCAATTTTTATGGGGAGGGAGGAAGAAGGAATAGCACTTTTACTAAGAATATGCGAGAAAATTTCGGGGAGATCACTTTTTATATTGACTGATAAAGTGTTAATAAATACAAATTCCTCACATACCACCAATAACCTTACTCTTCTTTCTTGGCTATGTAGGAATGGGCGAACATAATAAGTATAATTAAACTCATAATAGTTTCAGTAACGCCATTTATCTTACTATGGATTCTCATCAAAATGATTTCCACCTCCTCCTTTCCTGTAAGGGTTCTTAGTATTGCATACTTACATGGAATAATTGGTTCCAGGCATTGTTTCATATTTCAAATACATAATATTACTTATTATTCTTCATCCACGAAGGATCTTTGAAATAATAGTTGATAATTCTAGTCGAGTAATTAATATGTTCTTGCAATCACTAATAAGATGATATTCGAGTTGAACTTTTTTGAATAATTACGATGTAGACATGCAATTTTCTTTGATGAGCCTAAAGGCGTGATTCGCAATTAATGAAAAGTTCAGAAGATAATTAACATGAGAATATGAAACTGATAAACCCAGTTCTTTTATTGCTTTACGAGCCCATTTTCGTTCCAATTTTATATCAGGAATTTTTCAGACTGAAGTTGATTCGGTTTCATCCTATATAGTAAATAAATATGATTGCAAAATTCTGCCTTGATTAAAAAAAACCTGTAAAACGATGAAAGTATATGAAGCTTTTTATTGTTAGATATAAGATTACAGAGAATTATGAATATGTAGCTTGACCTTTAATTCCCTTATTTTATATTAGAAGAAATGATACTTTGAAAAAACTTTGATCTGCTAGATTTTAACATTCATCCAATTTCCAGAATTTTAAATATCAAACTTTTAGCTTTGTAAATTGCCATTTAATTTTAGAGTAATTTTAATAAATCAGTGAACTGTGGCCAAAAATTTTAAATTATACACCTAAAACGTTGTTCTAATATATTTTTGCACAAACATCTTGTATGTTTTAAAACATATTCATTGTTCATTTTAATTTATCTGAAACAATACATGTATCTTCCCTTTTAAATTTTCTCTTCCAAAAGAAGAAAGAGGAGACGCATCTAAAATGAAATTAGTCAACCGATATTTCTGGCTGTAATAATCAAACTCGTTATATAGCAAAACCTCTTTAATATGCTCTACACGAATTCAATCCCTAATGATTTACAAATGAGAATGACATATAGAATATTACTTTGGAAATGGGATATTTTTTATAACTAGAGTATTTATAATCTCATCTAGAGAAAACTGGTCTAAATGGAAATAGTTCGAGAGAAAAGAATTATTATTTCAGTTAATTAATACACTTTATTATTGCGCGCGCGCGTGTGTGTGTCAAATTCTGTTCTAAAATTCGCAACAGTTCTTGAGATAGCACTAATTTTGACTTACTAACAAATATTGAGTACACCCAAATAGAGACACATATTAAGTAAATCTCATATTTTTAATATAAAAAAAAGACTTTTTCTTTCATTTTTTTGTCAAGTATAATTTAGATTTAATATGAACATTCCTTTTCAAATTCTAAAAATATTTTAACTTTTATTCAAACATTACTTTTATTCAAAAGTAATTTTTTAAAAGTTCATTATTTTTAAAAATATATCATAAACCATTTTTTAATTGATTTGATAAACAATAAAAAAAATTATTAAGTCTCAAATGCTTTCATTCGGAATAAAAGAAAACTAGCTCATTGATGAGAAATAAAAATTGGTAGACATTTTAACCAATAAATATATTAAGCTTTCTTAAAAGGTGGAGTTGTAGTATTTTCAGATGTAAAAACTTTTTCATTGAATAGGAAAATCATTAAATGGAATGATTTTAATAATAATGCTGCAATTTGTTTGTTTCTTAAATAAAGTTCAGCAATAATTTAATTAGATTAATTGAATAATCATGCTTTAAGTATTTAAAGATTTTGCATAATAATTGTTATATTTTGATATTAGTATATCGAAATTAATTTAGAAAATAAAATTCAGTTGACGATTTCTAGATGAAGGAACTTCACGATCAGTAACGAGATGAAACACTTTTTGGAGCGAGCACTTTTTACTTTCTGATATAAAAAGTGAAAAAAAAAAGGATTGCGTTCGCTATTTTTGGAATTATGTCAGTATGTCTATAAACACAGTAAATCTAAAAGGCAACGATCGATGCAGATCAAATTTGGCATGTGGCCTTTGTACCAAAATTGTTATATATGATAAGTAAATGTGAAAGAATTCTGACAAGTAGAAGAAATTTATCAATTCGTATTTGTGCAAACGATGATTCATAATCGTAAAGAACTAAATAAATGAAATTTAGCATTAGATCTTATCATTAGAAATGTAAATGGAAATCAAATATTTAGTAAACTGTACGGAACCAAAAGTTCAAATTTTCTGTACAGTTGGTTTCACTGTCTTTGTCAGGCAAGGAATTCTACGCATTTAAGATGCTTATAAACTCCTGTCCCAATTCATGTGATTATCAGAAGGAGTGTTTGCTCTCAAATATATCTATATATTTCATCTAGTGTGATTGATATAAAATCCTGCCATTTGAGTACCCGTATTGTGATGAATCAACAGAAGTGATTTCCACAAAACTTTCTCGCATATCTCTAATAAAAGTATTATAACTCTCTTCCCCGCATAAAACTGTGGACTTTGGCCGCCCAGAATGCACAGACTTTTATTTCTAAAACCTTACAGATCAGAGCTTCATAGTTTAGTAAAGAAAACCAGTACCTTTGTATTAATTGTATGGCACTGGCGAACAAAAAGTACGAAATACCGGTCTTCGGTGATTAATATTTATGAAGCAGTAATGCACAAGTGCCAAAAAATTGAGTATGTATTTTGTAAGCCTTTTTTTCCATCGATTGAAATTTAAATTTGGCACAGAACTGCAGTTATTTTTTTTTTCAATGTTGGCGCCCAAGAGGCCAGACCGTTTGACATACAATTACCAAATTTGGTAAATGGGTATGTAAAACCTTAGAGGGTGGGAATGTGTACTATTTATACAATATTTTAAATTTTTATTAATTAAAAATTAAGTTGAATTTTGTCGTTTCTCCGAGATTACCTTCGAAAATATCACTACACAAAAATAAACTTTGTACCTTTTAAAATTAAAAAATATATATTTAAAGACATCAGTTTATTAGTCTCGCAAATTTTTGCTGAATTTTGGCAATTTTTAAAGCATTTTTTCCCTGATTTTCAACAATAGATTACAATGTTGCTCTGAAATTCAAATCATTTTCCTTGTTTCATCAGATATTTGATGGCTTGGTTTTCCTCCATTGTTGAAAGCTAAGGAAGAAGGATTTTATTTAATACCTGCGTAATTTACAAGATAAATAATACAGTGAAGTTATTCCCCGAAATTTAGAAAAATAGATAAGCCTGATATTTACATTTTTAACATCTCTATGATGTTACGGCATTGTCTCCATTAGAAAAGTTCATGCACACATATATAAAGTTAGTAAGACAGTTTAAGTAAGACAAATGAAATAACACGACTTAAATGTCAAATAATTTGACGGAATCATGGATGTGAAGTTACATCTAAACGATTTAACTGAAATTAAATATAATAAATATTCCCAAAGAACCAGTTGATCTCCTCGGGTGACTATTATTCAATAAAAATTAAATATATATTGTTAATACAGTTAAAATTTCGATTTGCTTCGAGTATTTCTATAGACGTTTAACATTTTCACGATTTAGTTTTGACCTTCATATTTTTGATAAATAAAAAAAATACCTTTTTCTTTTTAGAACATCAATAAAAATGTGTTTTTCACAACGTTTTTTTTTTAAATTTTATTTTTATCATTTTATTACTTTCGTCCCTTTCAGTGCAATATGCCTTTTCTACATATCTGATTAATAGCCATAGACAATGATTCCAAAGCTTTTGCATGATAAACATCACTTTTATTTTGCACTGAATAGTGCGAAAGAAATGAAAATATTTTGCGGAGCAATCCAATAGAACGAGAAAAGTATTAAATCCCTGTCTCTCTGGAAAGCTTTTTCTTCTTAGAACATGAATAATGTAAAGCCAAATATGGTGCTCTACACATCAAAACAAAATCGTTCATCACTCTTTTAGATGCACCTAACTTTTATAGTCTGCATAGTCAAAAACAAGGAAAAGAAAATATTTCCGAATCGGAATGTATTAAATTGAAAACAACTTTCTCCTCTCTCCATTATATTCTGGGGGGAATTTTAAAGTCGAAAGAGTTTGTGAACGAACATAATAAAAAGTATATATATATATGCTTGACGAATAGCATTTGTAGCGAAGAGCGTATATGAAATGAAAGAAATGCAAATTATATCTACAATATATCCATAGATAGAATTACTTTCTGAGAATCCAATGCAGTTCTAATAAATACATCTTCATTTATGCATTTCCATGGAATTGTTCTATATATTTATTCTTGAATATAATGAGGACAAAGATGATTTGTAGTATCCCAGAAGCACGCATATATCGTACAACATGGTATGGTATTAAATTATATTAATAATATCGTATAATATTGTTGAATATTGAATGATATATCGCAAAATATTGTATAATATTGTGTAACATGCTGTGATACCTGGGTACAGTGATAGAATGATACAGGCTCGAGATTCAGTTTTATCATACATCAGGTGTGGACCAATGAAGATCTGTTGAAGATGATATCTTCATTCATACATTTTTATCGACATTTACAGTGATATGTTTATCATAAAATGAATGGGGTATGGTGGATTGAAAGTCAATTCCAAGCTTCAGGATCATTGCCTCGAAACCAAATTCCATCAAAGATCCACTGCGTATGTGGGCCTGATGCACATTAAAGAGCGAAGGACCGCTATGTATGCGGACTTGGTAGACATTAAATCAGCCGCAGAGTTTAATAATCTTCGAATTTATGTATCACGAAATTTGGAGAGGATGGTACTAACTCTGACACAGTCATCATCTTATCAAAGCTCAAAATTTCGAATGCCATCCCAAAATAACCCTCTTATAGCTTAGAATTCAGATAATAAGCTAGCAAATAAATCTAGCAACTTAGAAATCGTGATTTAATTATTCTATATGCTTTAGTGGGAGAAGCTATTATAATTTTATCTCCAAAAAAGTAATTCACTTCTTAGCAAAATTTGATATTATTCGCAACCATTAAACAAAAATTATATGCGGCTGGAGGGTTGATGAAAATAATTATTTCACGTTTTTTTTTAATCAATGGTATCAAGTTAAGTAATTTCTATCATTACTATTAAATCATATTAATAAACATGAACAAATAATGCTAAATGCTACTTCCACTGATATTTTTTAATCGACAAAGCTTTTCGAATTAATTTGATGCTGCTGTACATTTTGTAGATTTAATGTCCCGAAGAAACAGACTATCTAATCAGTGCTATAGATAATTGTAGTTCCTTTAAAACGTGTATAATTAAGACTAAGCTAAGTGGTAAAAATTTTTGTAGGGTCAGAAACAAAAAAGAAAGATGAAAATTGATTTGCCTTTATATCGAAGCCTTTTTACTATCAAATATCGCCAAATTACAAGTCAAATCATGAAAATGTAAAATTATCGTTATAGTAGAAATTTATAAATTGGAAACAAACAGTCATACTGTCTTTGTTTAGTTTTTGCTTCATTGTAAATAATTTAGCTTGCTTTTGTTTTAATTTCATTTATCTTTGCTGCAGGTATATTGTGTAGATAATTATGTATTTAACAACATTTACAGTAACAAAAAGCGCAACTTTTTATATCAAAAGCAGATTCTATTAAATAGGAAATATTAAGGATGTCATTCATAAACGTTTTCTATGTCATAAATAATAAAATTCTTAAAATAAAAACAAATTAATCAAGAGATTGATTATCTTAATTCTTTATTTTTATCTATACCATTCTACTAAATAAATTTCTATCATTACCATCAGACGGCATTTACGATCATGAATTGGTAATAACTACTAATGTAAACTCACATTACCATTTTTGTTTCCTCTAATGGAATCTTTAAAGCGAATTTATTAATTCCTTTTACTGAACGCCGCTTTACGTCTTGAAGAAATTCATCAAACTCTCCATTTAGCCCTTTTCTTTAATTACTTTTATCTTGTACGTGATGGTAATCAAATTTTCACGGTAACTATTCAGTCGACATTATGATAATCAGTTAATAAAAACAGAATGCAGTTAACGTACATAGATATTTTTCTCGGCAATGCAAGTATTCGGAATTAATTTATTGCCGTCCTATATTTCGCGCAATTTCACGTCTGGAAGAAATGCCATTTCTAATCATCGGCATTCCTTATATTAGTTACCCTACAAAGAATAGCAGTCCGTTTAAAAAAGAACGTATAAATAAAACTCAGATGACAGAATAAAAAGCAAAGTGATAAATATTTTCTTCGTAAAGGCAGGGAAAAGAAGTTTTCCTCCTTGAAAAAACACACACTGCCTAATGTATAACGCTCTTATAAAGAAGGCATCATGCAGTGAATTCAGTGTCAAGATTTAACTCAAAAATGATTGATTTCCGCTTCGTTTAATCAAGATTCCTTTGACAGACGAGCTCTGGATTGCTAAGGAAAGGTGTGAATAAAGTTATCGGTAAATTCTTTTTTAAAACAGTATGGGGAAAAAAATCGAGCTCTTGTTCATCCAACTGGTGTTACGTATGCTATGTTCTAAGCCTTCAATAGTGTAAATAAAAATTCTACACGCCGGTAAAGTTCCATTCGTTTTGGAGCTTTTTTACATTTTTAGAAAAGTAAGAAGTGCAATTTCTTTTTCTAAATTGGGCACTTTTTTTAATCACGCTTAGATAGGATGGAAGGAAGGTTATTTTCGTATTGTCCCTCAGCGATTCTATGTATTCTTTTTTTACGTATTCTATGTATTCTTTAGTGAATCTAGAGATGAGATTCACTATCTTTTATCGAAATAAACGTGCGCTGAAGTAAAGTGAATCTTATCAATTGAAACGTTATTCTATTTTCGCCAATATAATTCTCTTTTTAATTAAGTTATGATTCAACGGAAACTAAAACTAGAAGCATTGCACAAAGTAAAAATTGAAAAACATAAGATGTTTCAAGAGATGCTTTTTCGTCTATTTAATTCATGACTTAAGAATCGAATAGTAAAAAAAAATATTCAGAGCAATAAAGGAAACTTAATTTGTTCAACCAGGTGGTATTCTGTGTACTGTGCTCTTTGCTTTCAATAGTGTAAATTAAAATTCTGAATGTCGGTAAAATTCCAATCTTTCTACGCTTTTTGCTTAAAAAGAAGCAGGTTCCTTTTTTTTTTTTCATTGGGAACTTTTTTTTTTTAATCAAGTCTAGAAAGGGTAGAAAAAATGTTATTTTCTTATTTTCCCTCCGTGATTTTCTGCATTTTTTTCCAGTGAATATAGAGAGGAAATTCACTATCTTTTATTGAACAAAACGTGGGCAGAATCGCATGGCAAAAGTGGGTCGTATCATTTTTAAAGTTATTCTACTTCCTTCCACTATAAATTTTCTCTTAATTAAATTATGATTCAACAAACCTGAAATTTGAAGAGATACAAGAAATAAAAAAATTGAAGAGCATATTGGTAAATAAGATGTTTCAGGAAATAATACTTATTCGTCATTTTTTTTTTTTTTTTGTTCGTGACTAGAATTAAATTGTAAAAAAGATAATAATAATAAAGGGAAACTGGACTTAGTCATCTAACGGGTGTTACGTGTACTATGTTCTTAATGCTCAATAATGTAAATTAAATTCTACAAGCCGGTAAGGGTGTATTTGTTCTGACATGTTTAACTCTTTACAACGGAAAAAACAATATACGTTTACAATACTAAACGCGAAAAAATGAAACCAATCGGATTGGTATCCCCAAAGCTTTCTCGCATTCTCTCTAATAAAGGTGTTACATTCCTCATGTAAATTTATGGAAATTTGGTAAAGCCGTGAAAGCTTTGCATGGCATTGGTGAACAATAGTTACGAAATATAGACCTCCGGCGTGAAACAAGCTTTTTTACTATATCTATCGTGCAATCTTTAGCGATTAATACCTGGCATGTGATTAATACATAAGCAATCGAAAATCTAGTGCATATTTCGGGCGCCTTTTTCCCGACTGATTAAAACCAAAATGTGGCATAGAGCTACAATATAGTCAAAAGATCGCAAACCAAATTTCATTTATTAATGTCACTGCATTTTTGAGTTATTGTGTTTAGAAAGTCTGACTTCCATTCCAGGTATTGTCAATAGACAATTCATGTTTTTTAACTTATTGATATTGTTACGAAATTTCCGGGTTCGTTTGGATAGTGGAAGTTATATGTTGTGAAGAACGCTCAATCTCCAGGCGGCAGTAGAAAATAAAACAACGACGTTTATTTACACGAAGACACACAGGACAGCACATAGACGACAACTATATACTGCACAGAAGACGATTATCTTCAGCCGAGACGTGCAGCAACAACAACATACACAGCAGCATATAACAAGAATCTACTGCAAACAGTAGCGCACAGCTTAGTTCAGCACTAGCTTCACTCTGTCGCTGCTCCGCTTATCCCTGGAAGGCCAGTTCTTTAGCGTCGATTCCGACTACTCGCTACGACGACTCAATTCACGACCACTCCCCGTCAGCTGCAGCTCCTTTTATAGTTTTCAGGAGGCGGGGTTAGAAGCCTCTCAACCAATCAGGAACGTTCGAGGCGTATCTCGGTTCCTACTGGACGGATCGGGAAAATTCTCGATGTTTCGGGTATAATCTATTTTGGCGCCAAAGTCGCCAAATTCGTCGCCAAATGGTCGCCAAGCTCTGGGACCTCCTATGGAACCAACTATGCTGGGAAGCCGCATCACAGATTCGTAACAATATGTACGGTAGTCGCCAATAAACATGCACCTTTACAAACAGACATAAACCCTATACCAAATTCCATCTATCTGGCTCAAAGCGTTTCTGAGTTATAGGTTTCACAGACAGACAGATATCATTCCAAAATTTATGGGTATTGAAGGGGCGGGGGTCTAAAACATCGAGATTCATCAAAATATTGAATTAGAATTTTTGACGATTGCAGTGCTTTCTCTTTATATACTTCATATACGAGAAAGTAAAAAAAAAAAAAAATTAAGACGATTCAAAAGTATATAAAAATATGTAAAATCGAAAGCTGCATGTTTATTGGCGACCACCGTACATATCAATAAGTTAAAAAACATGAATCGTCTATTGATAATACCTGGAATGTAAATCAGACTTTCTAAATCGTTTTTTGAAGGTAGCCAGAATTAAAAGATGGTTGTTTTACTTAACGGCACTTTTTTAATCACGTTTTTTATAAAACGAAAAGAAGATGATTTTCGTTTCGGCTCTCAGTGATTCTTTTCATTTTCTGGCAATTGAATATAGAAATTAATTTCTGTTATAGTTTTAGGTACAAAACATGCACCTAAATGTAGCAGGTCTTATCATTTTAAAAGTTTTAAATTCGTTCTCAATAAATTTCCTTTTGATTAAATTATGACAGAACAAAAATTGAAATTGGAAACAATACGCGAAATAAAAAAAAACGAAGAACATGGTACTAAATAAGATATTTCAGAAAATTATTCTTATTTGTCAATTTTTCATTTGCAATTTTAGAATCATTTATCAAAAGCGTTGCGGAAACCGCAAGAAACCCGATTTAAAAATACTGTTGTGATAAAAAAAAAAGAAATTTGTGAAAGTTTTTATGGCAGATGGAATGATGTAAGTTCAAGATAACTCGGAGGAAAACCAGGATTTCGAGATTACAAAACACTGTTTTAAGATACGATTTTATAAACAATCGAAGTGCATACGCACTTGAACACAGTGAATCCCCTCAAGGGCCTGTTTTTTGGGAGGGGATGGAAATGCGAACACTTTTATTCTAAACTAGCCGCCCTTGGCGACCAGCTGGTTCGCAGGGAAAATGCTTGCTAAAATTTTCAACTAAACATTTTAGGCAACTTGGTCTTTTAATAGCTTCTTCAGCAAAATATTTTTTAATTTTCAGATTTTGATAGCCATGTCAGTCATATTATTATAGAAGCCTTAAACCGTTCTGTCCTTCAGTTTTTAGTTTTACTTTGAAAAGGATTTAAATGACGTAAACAATATTTTATTTTGTTTCGGTCAATAAATATTCTTGAAAAAAATTATGGAGTCTAAACTTTATACAGTTCTTTGGTCCTAACGAATCATGTTCTGCAAAATATTCTTGACACTTCAACTCCTAAATAAAAAAAAAAAATAATAATAATAATAATAAATAAAACGTTTCCATCTTCTGTAAGTAAATCTGAAAAAATTATGAAGTTCTGAGTATCATAACATTATAAAAATCAGCATTTTCATAATCTTAGGCCAATCAGCCTTGGGAAAACTCTAGACGCTGACTGGTGTATGTTCTTTGAAACGGTCAATGGAATAGTTTAAAATAGCAAATGGATACTTTTTTTATTCAACCATTGGTGACCAGCTTGTTCGATAGGACTATTGCTTATATTGCTATGCCGTGTTATTTTAATTATCTCTTTCATATGCTCTGTTTATTGTGTAAGGAATCTTTCTAATGGAAATCAGTCCTATGACATTATGCCACGATTAAAAACGTAAATATCCGATTCATCTTTTAAATTTCGAAAATCATCGAAATCTTCCCCATTTTTCGATATTGTTACACCTTTTTTTATATGGCTCATAAACTACATAGATAGCAAACAGAAACCTTATTCTTTAACTTTCAACAATGGAAAAAAAATTATGCGATCAGATAGTTGATGAAATAATGAAAACGGACTTCTGGGCAACAATGTAATCTATTGTTGTAAATCAGAAAAAAAAATATTTTAAAAAAAATTGCCATAATGTAACAAAAATTTGCCGCTTTTAAATTGTTATCATTAGAAAGACAATCTTTAAAATTTTAAGAATGTGTAAAATTATTTTTTGTACAGTGATATTTTTGTGTTACGCGGAAAAACAGCAAAATTCAACCTAAATTTTAACTAATCAAAATTTTAATTAATTTTTTTTCGCTCCGGGGTGCACATTCCAGATCTCCAAGGTATACATGTGCCAAATTTGGTAACTATATCAAATGATCTGGCCTGCAGAGTGCCAGTACACACGCATATTCATCATTTTTATTATTATAAATTATAAAGCTATCTGCAAATTTTGAAGCTGACTTGTTTCACGTTTGTTAAGATGAAACTTTTTAATCGATACTTCGCTCATTTTCAGATATGCTAGAGTTTTGAAATTTTGAATTCTTGTATTCTTGTTTGCAATTCCTCGTTTCAATATTTTCTGAAAATAATTATCTATTAATCTATTCGTATAATTAAATGTTGACCGAATTACGTTACATAATACTGAATTTGGATACAAAAAATTGATTTCAAGATTCCACATGATTTATAATAATTAATCGTAAACTAAAGAATAATAAACATTAAATAATTAAGACAAAGAAAATTTGCTTTATCGTAAACTTATAAAAATAAATTAATAACTTCATTTCAAAAGTTTTTATAAATTTATTTTAGCTATGTTTAGATACGACGAATAGAAGGAGATTTTCTCATTGTCCGTCTATAAGTATACATTTAATTCTGATTATAGAAATAAACTGTATATGAAATTTACCTTGCTTCCATTCTTAATTAGATTTTGATAGACTGCATAGGTTCATAAAAATTTGATCTACAATGGAGAAAAGGCATCCGGAGCAATGAACGGCGTCGCCACAGCATAGGAGAAAACTGAGTGTGAAACTCTAATAGTCCTGACCGAAACATCTTCCGTTTTTTTTATCAGCTACTTCCCCAACCACTCCCGTAGGAGTTGCATCTCGGTTTTTAAGTGAAGCTAATTCAACTACCCACTATTCTGTTACTATACTCGCTAGGAATGCGAGAACCTGCTTACTTCACGAAAATTTCTCATCAGGGTACTCGTGTTTTTTCCCTCCACCTTCTCAGTGAGAAGGATAAAAAAAAATATGAAAAAAAAATCATTAAATAAGGGTTAAATTTTATATAAATAAAATCAAACGAATGTGAACAAGTTTTCATAGCTCACTTCTTAAAAATCAAAATGCAAATACTTAAATAAAGTAGGTTTTAGCACTTTTAATAGCCATTCTACCTTTCCCAATATAAAAGCATTATTTAATTGAACAATAACTCTAAGTCAAAAGTACGATTCCTTTTTATCAATTGGATGTTACTTTCGTACTAAAAGTTGTGCGTACAAGAGGATAAAAGATGATAAATTTAGGAATCACAATTTTACGTGATGCATTAATCATTATATTAAGGATTAATTATCAGGATTTTCAAAATTTTATTTCTTTGCAAAGATTTTATTCAAAAGAAAATCGGTTTGGCTTTTTAATTATTACATTTTGTATAAATAAATTAAATAGATTAAATATTGATACTGATTTCCTTTTTACGATATTCAAATAATAAAATCAAAGCTCTAAGAATTAATCAAATATAAAGGTAAATCTGTTATTTTAGTTTGATTCTATCATGAACAAAGCTTTGGAATAAATTTGAAATATTTTGAAGCTGTATATATAACAAGCATTATCTTGTTTTGCTCAAGATTAGGCTATTTGATTAAACAACCCGCAGGCTGTGCACCTTTAATATTTCTATACAAATCTCTTTGCACAAATAGGAAAAACATGGAGCACGAAATAAAATTCTTCCCGCAAATTAAGTTTTCATGATATAATTTAGTATCTTACATTAAATATAAGGAAATTCTCATAGAAGCAAATCGTTTCTCTAACGGCAATCTCCAGAGGAAAGCAAAGACGCCGGAATAACCCAGAAAAATAACATCTTCTGTCTGCTTACCAGGAGAAACTAATTCAGCTTAACATCTCAGTACGACTGTTTTGTCAGATACAGAATGCTTAATTAGATGAGGCCATAACATCGCTACATCCTTTTTCATACTTGTCTCCCCTGCAGCTACTATCCGATTCCCACAGACACAGAATCACAGAGATATTTGTATGAGAAAGTATTAATTATAGATTTGAGATGGTGACTTTCTGTATATGGCTACGACTGAGAAATATTAAAGATTAAATATTATGGTGAAGTATTGTAAGTGTTAGGTTTGGTTTTGTGTATAAAATGGTGGCGAACTTAATATTTTATTGAAACAACATTTAGTCCTCATAAAACATAATCAAATCCTTCCATGTTGTTTACCAATCGAAACTAATAGGCTTATAACTATCAAAATATGGCGGAAATATTCGTGCTATATAGGGAGTTTACATAAACCATATTCCATATAACATATTAGCATATTAGTTTTCCTTGTACCACATTAGCATGTTATATTATAAGAAGAATTGACATAATCTTTGCATTGTGTTATATATTGTAATGTCTTGATCTAGACTGATCAAATAACGAAGCAGAATTTTCAGACATTTCTTTATTTTACAGCCCTATATATACAAAAGAACAACTTGTTATAATCTTGTTTAAATAAATAGTTATTTACACCTGCAGTAGGAGACACAACAGTCGAAGGCGAAGGTTTATCTTGAAACTCAGTTCTCCATCAATACGGAGAAACAAAACCACAGCGAACTAACAGGTTGTTAGTCAACACGACCACTCCAGGGGTAGTTCTCGGACTCCGAACTCGTGGGGTTAGCGCAACAGTCTCGTGCAATTCGTTTCTTCTCCTCTCCCTAAAAAAAAAAAAAAAAAATCTTCGCACTTTATTTTGGCGACAATCTCCGCTTCTTAATTTACATTGGTCATTTGAGCTCTCCTTCGGCCAATAGGGTTTCAGCAATATGCTCCCTCAGCGGCGCCAGCCGGTCGTGGGAAAGTCCTTTTAGTGATGCACCTTTCATAACTGACTGTTCTGGAACACGAAGTTATCATAGTCCTTTCACAATGAGAAACATTTAGCATCCAGATGTTTGGACACCCCTTTCTCTTTGAAGGTACTATCAATATCTCTTGGACGAGGAAACCCCACATGTGGTCTTTCACTTTAGTCGCTAATGAACAGATGCGAAACCACCCAGGTTAAAAGGACCCCCATCCAGCTATCTCGAGGAGTTTAGTAATTAACAGCAACGACACAACTGGCTGTAAATGTCTTATCAGTACTGGGAACGGAGAATGTTACAATATAAACCGTGTTATAAGAAATTCATACTGTCTATTTATTCACTGTTCAACTAAATGTATCGAATAATCGCAGAAGTTTTATTTTGAAATTCATATTGTATCTTACAGGAGGACGAATGTTGCCTTAAATCGCAACATGAAACAAATTAATGTTATGTATCAAAAAAAAGTTTGTCAGTGACTTCATGTGAATCAATTTCATTGAAATTATCAAGATTAAGTATTTGCCAGGTTAATAGAAATTAAATTGGTAGAAAATAAAAATGAAATCTTGTGTATAATACACCTAAATCTTGGTGACATTCATCTTAAAGGGGAAACAAATGACTTAAAAAGTTACAAATAACGATGAGTTTAATAGGCGAATAGTCCCTCACATTATCATTATCCAACCGTCGTCGCTTAAAAATTCAATTTCATTTCAATAAATTGCAAGGATGAAGTGGATTATTTACTTAAAAAAATACTCATAAAACGCGTAAGACTATTTTATTAGAAAGCTAGCCATCTTTGGTAACCAACTGGTTCACCGAAGATATTAATTTCAATTAAATCTCTTAGATATAAATTCATAATTCCTTCAACAAACTATTTTTATGTATCAAATTTTCATAGATATTAAAGCCATGTTAATTCAAAAGTCTTACACATGTTTTGTCCATTGTTTATATGAACCTTTGTAAAGGAGACTTGTTACGATAACGAAACGATATTAAAAACGCATTTGTACGGTTAACATATTTCCTAACTTTCGCGGACCGTAATTTAGCTTTTTTGTTCGTCATGTAAACTATATAGATACAAAGCAGAATCCTTCTTCCTTAACTTTCTACAGTGCAGTTCTTCAAGCAATTAAATATTTGATAAAACAATGAAAACAGTTTGAAATTCAATGCAACAATGTAATATATTATTGCAAATTAAGAAAAATAGTATTTTTTAAAATATTACCAAGATCCAGGAGAATGTTGCAAAGTTATTAAATTGGCATAATTTTAAAAAAATTTATTAATTTTGAGAGGCTATAAAAAATTTTGTGCAATATTATTTTCGGCATATATCGTGGCAAAAGGCCTCATTTATGTTTAATTTTTGAATAATTAATATACTAATAAAATTTCAAAACGACACTCCGAAATTCTCATTCGTACCCTTTGAAGTATATTTATATCAAATTTAGCAACTCAAGATTAAACGGTCTCTCCTTATAATACTAACACATACACATTCTTCTTGTCATTAATAGAGATATAAGGTAAAGAATTCTTAGAACGGATATCATCATATTAATCTGGTTTTCCTTTTCATTAATTTTTTTTTCTATATTACTTCATGTTTTGATTTGCATACCAGCCAGATTAAGCATTTCTAACATTAGTTTTTTTCTCTATAATACGCTTAAAAAGAATCCTTTAAATATAACTTGCCTGTAAATTTAAAGGCTGACAACATCAATATGAAAGCCAGAAAATTTTTCAATATTATTTCATGGATTTTTTTTCTTAAGGATAGAACCTACAATGAAAATTATCCAAACAATTTTGCAGCAACAAAAATCTATTGAAACACTTTGGAACTCAATGTCATTCCTAACTTCAGTTGCTTCGAACATAAAACCTTATCTGGGACTGAAGCCCACAGAAAATCGAACGCTTTACTTCGAATCTCACGTGAAAGAACTTACCCTCGAGAATATTTTCACCTAGAAAAGATTTGTACGTTTCTTTCCGAAAGAAATCTTGCCATTCTCTAATTAGGATCTGAAGTAACGAAGAATTCTGCTTTAGTTCTTTTTTCCTAGTTGCTGCAAAATAATAAAATCGAAAAAGTGTCTCAAGACTTGTTACATTCAATTTATTTTTATTACTTGAATTAAAAAGAGAGCTCCAATGATCTCGTTGTCATGGATTGGAATCAAATTAGCATTGTCAATTTTTAATTTTGATGAGCTCCAGTTTTGAAATTTTGGACACTTGATGACAACACATTATTTTTAGAGATTTCAGAACTTAATTATCAGCCCTCTTTTCTAACCATACAAAGTTTATTAATGCATACGGTGAATATATAGATGCCGCCATAGGTTTACCCAGCACGAATAATTTTTTCTCCAATCTTGGCTTTTTCTGGTAAAATGCAAGTTATGTCATCCTGAAAGTAAGATTTAGATTGTGTTCTACGCGATCCTGTTTTATTCCTTTGATAATTCTAATAATGATTTTATTTTTAATTTTTGGGATATTGTCTTTTAAAATGTCTAGAATTTCCTTTTATAGGTTTTCAACTCCGGTACATTTTCTTTTAGTTAAAACTCGTTTTTATTTACTTCAATTTTATTTAATAAATTAATTTAGATTATACTTTAATTTTATGATTTCCTGTAAAATTTCTTTTCAAAAAACGATTATCTATTGTGTTTAAGATAAGAGTCTATTATAGTTTGCATAAAATTCATCCTCTTGCCTTAGAAACATAGAAATGCTTTTTCTATACAACTTCATTGGACAAAAATTCTTTAAAAAATATTTGGAAGAAACAAGCTTTGTTGCAAAAGTACTTAAATTTAGTCATAAGCGTTGAATTTAAGTAAGGATATAAAATATCGCATGATTTATAGAAAAAATGCTTAAAATAGCAAAAGTTGGAGAGTTAAAATTCCAAATTAAAAATTTTGTAATCAATCCATTGCATTTGTTAAATAGCAATAAAAAAAACCTATGAACTGTTCAGTTTCGTTTCTGTAGACATAAGTGAATGAACAAGCATCACTCTTCTGTTCACCATTATTTGTTTATTCACATTGCAAAGGCAGATGTTTTATTTAGACATTTACCACACATCCTGCCACGACACTTCCTCTCTGTTATTTCTGGGTCTTGGTGGAATAATTGATGTTTAAAAAATGACTTGCATCGTCAAATGTATTAATAGAAATGTCGTAAATCAAATTTCGCGCTAACAAATGGAGAAACAAATTTACAATACTGATGAATCAAAGTAAAAAATGACATTCTGGCTTTAAAATATTGCTTCATGCATCTTCAAAATTGGTAGATTAATTAATTATAGTTGTTACGATAAGAGACAAAACTACCATACAGCGATCTTTTCATGTAGAAGAAATTTTGTATTCTATTTTTATCTGAAATTTGCAATAACCCGAAATCAAAAAATTAAATATTTTTTTTAAATATAAATAAAATATTCAATTTTAAATAGTTTTCCAGAACATGAATGTTTGTAATCAAGATGATTGTCCTCTATTTTTTTTTCTTTATTATGGATAAAAATTCAAGGAAAAAGAGTTGTTTCAGGAAGTTTTTTTGCTCCACATATGATTGTATGCAATTAATTCTGTTTAGGATACTGAGATATAGAGTTATTACAAGCTCTTATAAAGATGAAATTAAACACAGTTTCCTATTATTGTAAAACTGACAAAAAAATAGAAATATATAAAATATATATATATATCCAATAACAGATTAGATTTGTACAGGTAATTAGAAGGCTAACAGCTTATGTTCTTGCCTTCGTCAGCAGTTTATATCCAAAAACAATTTTTTGAATTTTAATTGACTACTTTTCATCATAAATAAAGAATAAAAGACATTTAATCTACTTATTCTGCTTGTCTGTAAACTTTTTTATGAAGTAATCATGAAGTTACAAATTTAGAATACAACTTGTTTCTTATTTATAGACCTTTTCGCTAGTTTGCAAGACAGTAAACATTTATAGACATTTTCGCTATTCTGAATTTCGAGAAAGGTTTGCTTTCAAATTTTTATTTCTTTTCTATTCCTTAGAAAAATATGATTGTATTATGTTTTTCGCATGAAAAGCATGCAAGTGTTTTTCAAATAAAAGATATTAAAGGCTGTTTTATACATAAATATATAAAGTAACTTTACACCTATATAAAAAGCAGGTTCACATGTAGATTATCGTATATTTTAAATTACTTTCACATCCATCACTCCAAAAAGTAAGCTCAATTTATTAATAATTTCTTAAATATTGAGAAAGCAAAACAGTAAATAATTTTGGGAAATTGTTTATTGAAGCCTAATTATTTTTTAAAAAATCAAATTTGTTGCTTTCTTCTTGAACTGTTTAAAAAAATATGCATATACTTGTATATGCATCTATTTAACATTCTGAATTCTTTGAAATTAGTAGATACGTTCGCTGAGGAGAAGGATATTTCCCTGTCTTTTATTGATTAATAATTAACTATTTAAATCAATTACCATAAAAATTTTGTTACACCGCAGTACTTATGAACAAAATTTGTATATATTACATAAAAAATGTAAATGTTGCGTATCAAATCAGTTATTGATAGCTGTATTATGAATTCATCATTAGAAAGAATGTAAGAAAAAATGTTTGAGTAACATTTGGTGAAATGAAAATGCCCATGACGCACGTAAATAAAAGCATAATTTTCAAATTTTATAATCATACAATTATACAATAATTTTAAAAAATTAACAATTTAATTTAATTATCCGAAACCTTCATTAAAATCTCCCTAATTCTTTATAGAATTAGCAATCAAAATTTTATGGGAAGCTATTAAATAGAGTGATTTATATAGTGTATAATTATTTATAATTGTACCTTCTATTTAAATAGAAGATGTCTAATCTTCAATATTTACGCCCCAGAAATTTCTAGTATTTGTAATGTGATCTCCGTAATCCCTGTATAAAGTTTTTTACTAATAAAGATTTATTTGGGGCCATTATTAGTGGAGGGAGCAAGCATTAAGAGAATATATATATCAAACATTGTTAAACTGATAATACAAATATTTTACATTTTTAAAACAGTAATTATAAGTTGATCCTTCTTGTTGAAATTAAAACTAGAAAGAAACAATGTGAGTTTTGAGCATTCAAAAAAATTATAACTAATATTAGTATAGTTAAACAACGTTAATGGCGATTAATGAGCTTCGGTGTCTCATTTCTCTCCCAGAAGGATAAAATGATTTAATGCATTAAAAAGAAAATCTAGTCGTAAAAAAGTGTCTCGTATTGAAAGACTTTAAAAGAATACGTAAATGATTATTTGACTTTAGAAAGTTTAAAACCATCATTAGATTTCTGGATATTTTAATTAGTAAAATAATCGCCACTTTTTTTATCTGAAAGACAGATTTTTTATTCTTCTTTGAAAGATTTCATTCAAAAAGTTAAGATAAAAAGTACCCAAACCGAATATAATTATCTAATAGATTTTGGGGTATTTGCACTCAAAAGGAACAAAACGAGTCTCTTTTTTTTAATTCCTTTATTCCAATCCAATATTTCTTCATTTCTTTATTTTTATATCAAGTGTGCTCATTTCATCTTTTTTATGTCATTTTTTTTTCTCACAACATTTTCTTAATTTTTTTCTTACACTTTTATAAAATCATTCTGAGATCTTGAGACTGATGATATAATCCTTTTTGCTACTTTTTATTCTGAATTCTTTTCACACAAAGTATATTTATGCTTATCTTTTATTTATATTGATATATATATATATATAAGAACCAAAGAACCCAAAAGTTATCTATTCCCCTTCGTCTTTCCAATAGTTTCTTCTCCGCCGTGTTGTTTTGTTCGTTTCAATAGAAGTTTCTCTGTTATCCAATTGCACCATGTCTGGAATCCTACAGACGTCGTTTTTGTTTTACTCTTTTGAATCGTAATACAAACTTCTGACAATTTCCTCCGGAAAGACGCCGAAAGATCGATTATCGGTCTCCAGAAACCTTTAGTAAATAAATAGGATCCAAGAGAGACGGATAATATCACCACTTTTGAAATTAAGTAAACAGGGAATTTCGAAACACGTTAAGAAACAAAATGACAATAGATGCGCTTTTCGGCGAGATGGAAAGATCATTTCGTTATTAGAATAGTTTCTTTCGGAGCAGTGTGCCAGGATATTTCCAAAAGGAACCCAAGAACTGCCCAGAATGTAATGAAGTTTTCTCCCTCTTTTGTTGGAGTTCTCTCTCTATCTCTCTGGCACTTCCTCTTATGCAAAATGCAGAAAGAGAAAATACTGTAATCATCAAAAACTTCAGCCTCGAGACTTGGATGAATTTCGGAATTTTAGTCCTTGCTGAGTCCTAAAAATACATTTTTGGTATTATGTATATATATCTGTCTGTGAAGACAATAATGGAAAGACGCAATGTATTAGAAAGATAAATTTGGTGCTGGTCTTTACATCGAAGTTGTAGATTTTTATCGAGTTTTGGAAGAAATGTATTACAATCAAGTCTATATGAATAAGGTAACTCATAAATTTATGTTTGTGAGAATATAATAAATAAAGATCCAGATAGAGGAAATTGGATGAGTGATTTCTATCCCAAGAATAGTGAATTTTCATCAAATTTTGTAAAATATCCATCAAAAGATGTCTCTGTCTCTCCATCCATGGATATGAAACATGACAGAGTGGTTAACTTGTAAAAGCAAATAACTAGATGCAAGGGCCATAGTTGTAGGTTTCTATCAAATAGTGGATGAAATCCATCAAAATTTGTACATTTATCAGCATACATATTTATAAGACAACTTAAAAACATAGCTAGCTAAGTAAATGACATTTGGTTATGGTTTTACCATCAAAATTTTAGATAAGTATCAAATTTTGGTTCTTCGCCATTGTCCGATTGAGTGTCTGTTGACATCTATTTTCATTGATATTTCAAGAAAGAAACTCAAAAATGCAAAACTGCTCAAAACTGAATTTTCGTTGCACCAAAATTACAGATTAGTGTCACCTTTCGGAAAAAACTTATCAAGAAGCAAATTATCTATCTATTTTTCTGTACGTTTATATGCAAACATGATAACTCAAACAGTCAGGGAATTAGAAAAATGAAATTCAGTGAGTTAAACACCAACATTGAAGATGTGCATCAAATGTTGGGTTTAACCAGCAAAAGGGAAAAGATAGAGTTTGAAAATACGTCTCGATCATCTTTACGACGAAGCTGAACATAAAGCTGCTTCACTATATAAATACATGATAAAGTTGAACACTCCTACAAGTATAGGTTTAGAATGTTAATCTTGATAGACGGTCGAGTGACACGTTATTTCTTTTTAAAAAAACTATATTATTTGAATGTTTTTACTACCGCAGTAAATTCGATAGACCTATTTAATTTTGGAAACCATGACGTATCTAGCAAAATGAAATAAGTAACATCACAGCATAAAGTGACAATGCATAATCAGACGAGTGTTGTGTTTCTCATATAACAGCAATTTCATTTGAATAAAACGGATTTCAATGGAATAAACTTTATTTCCACCATAGGTTTATATATACCCCTTTCCCACTAAAATTCTAACGCAAGGGTTCTTAAAAACCTTCCAAAAGAGAATACACCTTTTGAACACAAAAAATTAATTAAATTATTTTTATTAATAAAAAATTAATTAAAATGCCGATTATCCAGTAGTTAATAGGCATTTTACTTACTGGAATTAGAGATTTTAAACTATTTATTGCATAAAAACTTTTGTATAACGGTGTAGTATGCATAATGTCTATCGATAATATATAAAACTATATGGTAAATGAATTTCAATGTTTCACCTTTTGGAGTTTATGGTGTTTCACAGTTTCAATGAAAAAAATTAAGCTAAGTAAAGCTATTATTCAAGAACGTAATCATTCCAAAATCCCTCTTAATTCAAATTAACCCTCATGTGCCTTCAAAATGCGATGTTATACTAAAATATCAAATAGAAATACGCTTATTTTCTATAATTAGTGACATTATTCATAAATTATCAGTCTATTGTTAACTAAGGATTATTTTCAACTTTCTTACATGGTCCAATTAACGTGTTGCTGCGTTGAAATGGTAGTAAAACGTTAGGATCGGATGATCACAGATGTCGTATTTGATTCTGTCTTGTATGTTGATTAGGCTTTCAAACTTGAACGCTAATACAGTAAATTAAATCGGAACTACATTTACTTTCCATAAATATTAAGTTTTTTTCAGAAGCGATTGATCAACTTCTTTGAGTGGTCCAAACGACTTAGAGTTGCAGCATGGTGATAATAGAGCTTTTTTATCTAATGATTTCATATTCGATTTTATCTTGTTTTTTGAACAACTAATGTACATTAAATCTGCCATCAGGAATCAGATATCCTCCGTTTGATACGGTGTGGAAGTTTTGAGAGAGGGAAGCATCCATCTGAGATGTTGTCTTTGTTATCTCACAACAACTTATAATCCGTAAGGCCATTCCAATATACTCCTCACGTACTTTTAAAATGGGGCATTTTTCCAACCAATCAAATCAAATAAAAAAAACTTTACCTTATAAGTAATCTTTTTAGAAGCGAATGATGGACTTTTGACTAACGATCATTTGTAACTATCGGGAGTGATGAGCTTTTTTCATGCAAAGCATTACTTTTTAGTTAAAAAATTAGATATTTATCATGGTCTTTGTGGATTTTGAAAAACTAGTTAACAAGTTGTCTGCCTCGTGATTCCCCTGTGATTCATACTCACTATCTAAATAGATAACGTCTTTTCTTCTACAGTTAAAAGATAGTTAAGAAGAGTTCATCTAATTAGATAGATGGACCGAATCATAAGGGTGATTCATGGCAGCAAATGTGTTAAAATATCTACAATCGCAGATTCTGTCTTCTTTTAAAATAACTCATCTTCCTAATCAATTCCATCAAGATGTGGTTTTAGAAGGGGAGGGGATTTAGAGAATTTTTATATTTTCAGAGGAGGAATTTTTCTAAAAAATTGCTTCCACTCGGAATATAACCGAGATATAATTTGGTTAATAGCAAGTATTCTAAAATATTTTTTACGTTCTAAATATATTTATTGAATTTTTCATTTACCAATTTCTGATTTGATCTGAAAGATAAATATTCCACAAAAATTTTTTTCATGACTCTTGAAATGATTAAAAAATATTCCGATTTGCCTGACATTTTTAATCTGTCCAAAATCTACTTTGGTTTTCGAAGTATACTTTATGTCCTTTGTTTCATTTGTCTCTAAAAGAAAACATGTCTTTTTTTTTTTAATTTCAGATAACAAACTTTCAGCTTGAAGTGCCCATAGCAAAACAATTCATCTCCTGCAGCAACAACAAAAAGCTTTACATGTAAGTAATCTAAAAGACAAAATCATATTTTTATCATATCTGCCGTAAATTAAATATTTTCGTTTACTTTACACTGCACGGCAAAGAAATTTTCTTTCAAGTAAACCTTTACTTTTCCTTTCCCTAACGATTATCAAAATTAAATTTTTTAAAAAAAATATCCTCTTTTACTTTAATTCTAGAAATAAGTAAGTGTTTCAACTATAGGTTTTTCAGCTCGCACTTTTCGTTGTATTTGTTGAATTAAAAGTTTTTCATAAGCTACCGAACTTCGGTTCAATTTACCGAATACAAAGCGATTAGAAAGATATGCTGTGCCTCAAGATAAAAACGCGTAAACTGCGTAGATAAGAAGCTCTTATAATGTCTTGATCTAGACTGATCAAATAACGAAGCAGAATTTCCAAACAATTCTTTATTTTACAGCCCTATATATACAAAAGAACAACTGTTCTAATCTTGGTTAAATAAATAGTTATTTACACCTGTAATAGGAGACACAACAGTCGAAGTCGAAGGTTTATCTTGAAAATCAGTTTTCCATCAATACGAAGAAACAACACCACAGGAAACTAACAGGTTGTTAGTCAACACGACTACTCCAGGGATAGTTCTCGGGCTCCGAACTCGTGGGCGTAGTCCAGCAGTCTGCCTCCAATTCGTTTCTTCTCCTCTCCCTAAAAAAAAAATCTCCGCACTTTATTTCGGCGACAATCTCCACCTCTTAATTTATATTGGTCATTTGAGCTCTCTTTCGGCCAATCGGGGTTCAGCAATATGCTCCCTCAGCGGCGCCAGTCGGTCGTGGGAAGGTCCTTTTAGTGATGCACCTTTCATAACTGACTATTCTGGAACACGGAGTTATCCTAGTCCTTTCACAATGAGAAACATTTAGCATACAAATGTTTGGACACCCCTTTCTCTTTGAAGGTACTATGAATATCTCTTGGACGAGGAATCCCCACATTTGGTCTTTCACTGTAGTCGCTAATGAACAGATGCGAAACCACCCAGGTGAAAAGATCCACCGTCTGGCTATCTCGAGGAGTTTAGTAATGAACAGCGACGACACAGCTGGCTGTAAATATCTTATCAGTACTGGGAAACGGGGAAGATTACACTCTCAACCTTTTAAAATTTTGTAAAATATAAATAAGAATAAAAATTATTTGTACCATCATAAAATAATTTTCCAGTTAATAATCAATAAATTATAAACAAAGTGTTATTAAACAAAACAAATAAAACATTTTAGATTATAAAATTCAGTTATATTCATAAATAGAACTTTTACATCATGATGCAACATAAATATACTAGAAAATGTTTAGCAATAATATATAATAGTGAATATTAAGATTTATTACAGTGAAGTGTTAATGTGACAAATGGACCAATCAATCATAACCAATTTAGAAACTATATCGGGAATTACATTCATTAATTTTAAGTGCAACTCAGGTTCTAGTTACAACTCAGGTTCTAGTTTCTTTGTCTTATATTTATATTTAACAAATTCTATGGTTGAAAATACGATTCCACAAACATATGATTTGTTAAATGGCATTATAAAGTTTATCGATTTGTCGAAAGTATATTCAAATATTTTAAATCAAAAATTGCACAATTATCATATGAATTCATTCAGATTTGTCTCGTGAAATATTTAAAATTTGACTTAATATTTGAACAACAACATTATCTAACGCAATATCCTATCATATGGCCATCTCCAGTAGTGTCAATTTATGGAGGTGGAGGCTCCAAAAACGGAAAAAAAATGTATCCCTGGATGATAAATCTAATAAATGTTAAAAATGTGCTATTCTACATTTATTTAAATTTTTTGTGTAAAACTTGTACCCCAAAAATAATGTATATTTCATTACTAGTACATGTACCGTTGTAGCAGTCTGATTTATGCATTAGTGATGAGGTAGGGTGAGAACTAGAATCTATTAACATTAACCCCATGAGTTATGAATTTATTTACCTTCCAAATTAGATGACACATCCTATTTGGAACACTGATTTTTATTTCAATCTCTATAATGACAAGAAGAATACTTGAGATATTGAGACGTTTCCAAGTGATTTAAATTACCTAGGCATTTTAAATTACTTAACAGCCGGCGTCCTAGAATAGGGGTAGCGCATCTTCCCCGTGATTTGGGCGTCCTGGGTTCGAGTCCCGGTTCGGGCATGGTTGTTCTTCTGAGTTCTGTCTATGAGGTGTGTGAATGTACCTCCCTGTAAAAAGGAGTTGTGCAAGCTAATGTGACGCATGAAGTAGCTAAGTCGTACTCTTGACCCTAGTTGGCGCTACTGAAAAAACAAGAGACGCTCACTCGGCTTAAATTGCTGACAGATAACTGTCAGTGGGCTTGTAAAGTGTCATAAGTCACCACAACAACAAATTACTCAACAATTACCAAGCATTTTAAATTAATACTTTCACTAAATTGCAAATTTAAATGCTATAAATTCAATTATTCGTTGCACGTGTCACGCACGCCGCTATAAGTAAAGGGGTTAATATTTCAATAATTTGAATTATTTAGTTGACATTAAAGCTGGTTTGTATAGATCATTTCTTTGAAGGTATCATGTCCGATTTTGCTGCCTGCTAAACTATAAAGTGATAAATCATAAATTTCATAGAATTCCAAGCTATTTCGTGATATAATAGATAAAGCCAGTTAAAGAGTGTAATTAATTAATAATCACACACAGTTACTAAGGTTCTATAAATTAACTATAGACAGATAATTATATAGTGAAATAAAACATTTCAAACCAAAGAACTATTATCTTTCACATCCTGCTTTCTTAATAATGATTCAAAGCTATCTTCCAATTACTTCTCATCTCTTAAAGAATTCATCAATCTAGTGAACTTAAATTTTAGGTATTTTATACTCTAAAATAAGAGATTTAATAAAACTTACGATTTAGATAATCATAAACTTGATTTACTTAATGTAAAAAACTAAAGATTAAAAAAAAGGTGATGATTATAGCCATATTGTTAAATCTCAGGCATAATGCATTCAAATGTACTAATATTAAGTTATATGAATAATTTTACTCTTTCCGAATCGATAGTATAGAGGAATAGTATGAGTTCAGCACCGAAATCAATTTATTTCTCTGGCCTTGAAAATAATGAAAAGAATAGAATCCTTGAGGTACGCAACTTCTTAAAGCTGTTGCTTCATAAGATGAAATTGGGCTTAAGTAGCGCTGAAGAACCCATGTATTTGTCAGCAATAAATTCCATAATTACTTCTTCAGTAGGAATTATCTTAAGGTTAAAAAATGAGAATCTAAGTCAGACAATAAACAGCATTAGTACAAACGTTCCGTCTAATACGTGAGAGATAAGCACATAATTAACCTTTTCATTTGTCTTCGGATAATTAATTCAGTTGCGAGTGAGAAATGTCTCACAATGGGCGATAACACACACACGAATCCTGAAACCATTGTGATACGAGTAATCAAAGCAAATATACAACAGTGAATTTGTAAAGATTATATACGTATTAGCTTTGATCAGGATTCATTAAATAGGGAGTCTTTCTTGAAACTCAGAGGTGGTCTTGCTTCAATGGCAAATTCCTCTCTTTCGAACATTCTGAAACAAAAGTTGAATGTTATTTTACCTCTACTGGTGACAAGATATTGAAAACATTTTTTCATCTAGTCTTTGTTTCTTCAATACCATCGTCTTCGTTCACTCTTCCAAACTTTTACAATGACTTACAAAAAGATTTCCTTGAATCATCTAGTTATACACTTTTATTCAACTTGGCTTGTTTCATGTTTGTAAAGGAGGAATCTTTGTGACCGATTCTTGTCTTGTTTCCTGATGTGATGTTTTTAAGACTTTGTACACTTATGTGTTCTCGAAAATACACTATTTTTATATTTTCTGTACTTATTTATCAGTTAATTGATTGATTCAATTAAAGTTTGATTCTATGCACATGGCGGAACCTGGTTGTGAATTAGAGAAAAAACTTATTTCGAAATTCAACAATATATAAAATAATGAATTATAAATTAAAAAGCCGGCATCCTGGCATAGGGGTAGCGCGTCTTCCCCGTGATCTGGGCGTCCCGGGTTCGAGTCCCGGTTTGGGCATGGTTGTTCTTCTGTTGTTCTATCTGTGAGATGTGTGAATGTGTCCTCCTGTAAAAAGGGGTTGTGCAAGCGAATGAATGATGCGTGAGTGGCAAAGTCGTACTCTTGGCCCTAGTTGGCGCTGCTATAAAAAATAAGAGACGTTCCCCCTCAGGCTTAAATCGCTGTCTTCGTAACAGCGGGCTTGTCAGTGGCAAGTGCCATAAGAAACAAACAAACAAACAAACAATAAATTAAAAACTAAAAGTGCAAAACAATTAAAAATTTTAAAAAATCTATTTTAATACACTAATGAAAAACGTTTTTAAGACTTATATTTATTAAATTTAATTAGCTTCTGAGCTAATTATTACAAGCTACTTTTTTCTCTTTTTGTTCTGTATCTTCTAGTTTAATTAGCGGTAATGTTCTCCCCTTTAGAGAATTCGAGCCCACTAGGGCCTCATCTCAAAGAAGTAACTTAATGTGTGACTTCATGATATGTAACCCTACTTTATTCTCACTCTTATGTTGAAACAACCAGCTGTATTTATGCCTTTTTCAGTGGTTCCCACACTTTTTAATTCCTGAAACCTTCACTGAATTCAGAAGTTTCCAAAACACCCTATGAAAATCTTCAAGCATTTTTGAAAAAATAATTTTAAACATGTGTATAAGTTAGAAATAAATAAAGAATACTTTAGGACACTTAATAAGTCTTAATTAATCTAATAATCAGTGAGAGGGATGAGCCTTAGATTTCTTAAAACTGTGGAATTAAACTGAAGTCAACATCCTTTTATAACAATAATTGGCAAAATCTCAGCTTTTCACAAATAAGAAAAGTCACATAGAATTAAAATTTTTTGAACTTCGTCATTTAGGAATGAATTTTCATCTTTTACAAACAACCAAAATTGAGGTATAATGGAAAAAGAAAAAATATTTTCTCTTTATTTTGTATTCAAATAATTAGAATTGACTATAATTTACTGCTAGAAAGCAACATTTGTTGTTTTGATCTTGTCTTTTGAAGGTAAAATTTTCGTAGACGGCAAAGCACGGGGAATTCGAAAACTGACCAAGCCGCTACATAAGTAACGAGCAGTAACTATTATAATAAAGGACCAAGTCCAGTTAAATATGAAAACAAAGTACGCTATAATAAGCAGAGCTCACGCAAAACACTTACATATCAGATCACACTAGCTATACTAGATGTTTCGAATTATAAAAGTGAATCAAATTACAACTAAAAATATGAAAATTTATATCTCTCGACGCCCCTGTGTGAAATCTGAAATTCCCCAGGAACTGAGGCTTACATTCTGACAACCACTGGTCTAAATACTAAAATCAAACAGAATTCTAAAATGATTTTAAAAAATCATGAATAATAAGTTTTTAAAGATTACCAGAGTAATATAACAAAGTGAAACATTTTTTGCGCTTTATTTCTTCTTTATATTTTTCAATCTTTACTCTTGAATATGCGATAATTTACTGTTGTTTTGCGTTGGTGTAGATACATTCTTTGTTGATCAATGACGTAATGAGGGGTGGACAAGGGGGGTGAAAGTCTAAAAGGATGTCATTGGGACATGGACACATTAATGTCTTCAAAATCAAATTTAACGAGAGGACAGAAAGTACAGGCCGTAAGTGTCATCAACACTTGCTAAGTCGCTAAAAATAGCAGGGAGCAAAGATACACTATATCCAGATGCAAATTTCTTGCATTACACTTTGTTGTAGCTTAGTTTTAATTTTAGTAGACAATTTATAAATTGATTTTGATATGAATACACAATAAAATTAAAAATTATTAGTAGCTTAAGTTAATTTAATTTTTAATGCTTTAATTATTATAAAAACTTAAAATTCATTCTTATGTGATAGTCATCAAATATATCTGATCAATTTTAAAATCCATTATGAATTTTGCAGGAGAAATAATGGTGTGACAACAAAACTTACAGCAATGTGCAATAATATGTTAGACGTCACATCTATTGACATTTGTCTTGTAGCCGTGACGCCCAAGACTGTATCCAAATACTCAAAGTAGAAATCTGCCAGGGATCCTAAGATCTAGAGATTTTTTTATGTAGTATTTTCAGTGTAATCTAATTTTAGCTTTTATTTTATATGCTAAGGTCATGTTCTCGAGCAGATTCGAATTAAAATGAATTTTAATTCGATTAATTTCAAAATTTAATTAGAATGATTTTTTTTTTTTTTTTTTTTTTTTTTTTTTTTATGTTTCTAAGTTGCAGATCAATATGGTCCAAATTTCTTATGTTGAGTTATTTTGTGTTTGAGAATATGTTTTCTTTTGTTTTGTTTTTACCATTTTGTTTGGAATTACTCTAAAAATTTTTTATTTGCAAGATACTAAAATCATTAATCGCGATGTGACTCGCAAAGAAATACTTTTTTATTTCAATTTTCTGAATGTTAGTCTCTTAAAATCGGTTTATTTAATTAAATTAAAATCAATAAAATATTTCAAATTAAAATCAATAAAAAAGTATCTGATTTTGGAAACAAGAAGGGAAAGGCGACCCCGAAAATTGCATTGCCTACAACCCCAAAAGAATTTAATCCGGCCCTGTTGAAGTCACGTAACTTGACTTCGGTAAATTACCACTCATGAATAATTTATCATTTACTTAATAAAATACATTGCAAAACTCACAAATTTATTATCCATTGTTTAAATCCATAATGATGTCACACCGCGAAAATATAAATTGGAATATAAAAACACTGAAAGCATTGTTATAATTAAACTTTAAAATCTTTATGCTGTCCTCTTGTTAAATTTTTGCTTGTTTTAATGTAATTGGCATGTTAACTAACAAATATAAATAAATAATAATAATAAAAGAACAAAGTATAGAGAAAGACTTTTTATTACATTTAATATGGAAGTCAACTTTTAAATAAGAGATCAGTTTCTACGTAACTAATTTTGCCTTCAAACATCTTGTCGCAAATTTTTCAAATAAATATTTTCTCAATTTTTTTTTTATAAGCAATGATAGATAGATAAATAAATAAAGGGGTTTGTTTCCAATCTTTTGCCTTTCAAATTACCAACTTCTGAAACTTTCACTGCTGACTTCAGTAGTGCCATCTAGTAGAAATACAGACAACTAATTTGCTGCTGATTTTGCTGTAAATAAAGTTTTAAAATTTACTTTTTCTTCATCGTATTTAAAATATTTTTTTCCATATTATACTTAATGGTTCTTCAGCAGAATTTGTATGTTAAAAGATACAGAATGTATACACACTCCCTTTTTTATATCAATTTTTTATTCGAACTTCTCTGGATTTGAAGGCGAGATGTTTAGAAAGTTTTGAGTTCACTCATTAATTATTCATTGTTGATAAGATTTCATATGCATCGCTGAAATGTGTATTAATTTTCATTCTCTAAGCGATTTTTAATTGAGGTTGAAAGGTATTAAATCATTTATGTATTCCGTTTTTAATACCTTTGCTTTCTGTAAAACTTTGATTTTGCTGTAAGTGAAGTTTTAAAATTTACTTTTTCTTCAGCATATTCACAAATGTCATCTGAATATTATTATAAACAGTTCTTCCACAGAATTTATTTAATAAAAAATTTACGTAATGAATACGCACTTCATTTTTTAATTCAGTTTCATTCGATTTAAAAGCGAGATATTTAGAAAGTTTTGAGTTCATTCGTTAATTATTTTTCGTTGGTGAAATTTGATATGCATCTCTGAAATGTGCATTAATTTTCATACTCTAAGTGATTATTTACTTGAGATTCTAAAGTATCAAATCATTTCTTGAATCAATTTCTGTTAACAGTTTTAAATGAACGTCTACAGCTAGGATAAACGTATTAATATGTCTTTTTAATCAAATTTTGGTATTGCTTTCTAAGGAGTGGCGTTAACAAAATACTGAACAAAAAAATCACAGATGTCTCCAATGTTGATCCTAGAGAGCGTCAGGAAAACAAAAAAATAATGCATTTATTTAATTAGGAGAACTGCTTTCTGGTGTCTAAATCATAGTAGTGTATCAGATTAACTATAAACGCTTGTTTTTAATTTCTCATATATGAAGAACGTAAAGACAAAACATTATAGTCATCAAAAAATTCGAACTTGACTACTCTCCACGTTTCGGTTCTTTCCAAGTTTGAAAACACATTTTTGGTATTATTAATATCTTTTTGTGAACATGATAATTTGAAAAAACTTTGATCTAGATGGATGAAATGTGGTATACAGACTTTACACCTCATTTGTAGATTTCTATCAAATTTTGAACGAAGTCTATTCAAAGGACATCTGTTTGTCCATCTGGCTCAGTATAATTGAACACGATCATTACAAAATGTCAAAAACTAAATAATTAAAGTTTGGTACACAGATTTAGATCTAAAACATAGGTTTAGCATCACATTTTGACCAAATCTGTCGAAGGATTGACCATCTGTCGGTCTGTAATTTCGCAGCCATGTAAGTACAATAACTCAAAAATATAATTGCTTAAATAAATGATATTTAGTATGTGATCTTGTATGTTAAATATGTTTAGTATGTGATCTTGTAATGTTGATCTTAAGTTAAATTTTGGTTTCAACCAGTCGGAAAAAAGGCATCGAAAATACAAATTCGATTTCCTGGTATTTGTGCATTAACCACATGCTAGGGATTGCTAAAGATCACACGATAAATTTAATAAAAATACTAGATTCAAGGCCAAAGATCAATATTTCGTAATTATTGTTTATCAATGCCATGCAAAGCATTCCTGCCTTTATCCATGATCCACAATTTTATGCGGGTGGGAGGGGGGTAATATTTTTATTATAGAGTATTCTTGAAAGTTTTGGAAAAACTATTCCCGAATTAAATTAAATTAAATTCCCAATTAAATGAATAATTTTTAAATAAAATAAAAGGCCCGTATATATGAATTATTATATTAATCTAAATACTGAATATATTCTTGTATAAAACAAATATATAGGTTTAGGTTTTTTTATTAAAATACTAAAAATAAATACTTTTTTTGTAATATAGCCGATAAAATTCATCATATGATATAGTGGAGACTTTTTTTTTTTGTGCTTATTTTTCAAGTCTATTCTCTGGATCATGGCGTTCAAATTCCTAATTAGGGTTTTAATAGGACGCCAAATTACTCTAATCAGGCATATTTCAATTTGTTAAGACGGTCTTGTCTAAGCCTTTGTTACTACTGATTTTCGGTAAGCCACAGGTTTCTAAAAGAATTTCTAAAAGCAGGAATTTTTAAATTATTGGCAGTTTTTAGTTTTAGCCAGTTCTGAATAGTATGTACAATTATTTGTATGTATTTTTTTTATTTTCAAGGTCTCTTAATTAGGCATTTGATTACCTACTTTTATTTTTATTTATTTATTTTTACTTTTCTACCAAAAATTAATATCAAGGTGAAAAAAGTTTTTAATTTCTGTAATAATGAAAATAATTTAAAACTTTTATCAAAATAAAATCTGCCAAGATCTAAACATTCACACGCAAAAATATTAGAGCCGCATATCAGAGTTGTAGGATTCGTTGTTAGGTGAAGAAAACTGATATTTGTGTATTTTCAACTGCTTCCATTGGTGAATAATAGTTATGAAAGAGACTCCTTTGAATGCTGTAAATACACAAGTACCAGAAATTCGTATATATATATATATATATATATATATATATATATATATATATATATATATATATTTAGTTAACACTTTTTTTCCTGGCCGATTGAAACCGAAATCCGATATAAATGTTGTCACAAGATCGCATACCAACTTTCATCTATTTAAATCATTGCATTTTTGAACTATCCCGTTTATATCACATGAAAGCATGGACCGACAGACAGGCAACTCTTAGACGGATTTAGTTCCAAATATGATGCAATATACACTTCAAATGCTAAATATGTATATTAATTTTTTTCCCATCTAACTTTTTCCGTTTTATAGTTGAGGCCGCGGTGGCCTGGTGGTAAGGTCTCCACTTGTGAACCGTAGGATTTCAGGTTCGAGACCCGATTTCACCGAAGAACCGTCGTGTAAGGGGGTCTGTTGCACGTTAAATCCGTCATGCCAAACGTCCCCCCGCTGGTGTGGTGTGGCGTGGAGAGGGGGGTGCCAGCTCAGGTGTCACCCTCGTCATCTGATCGCGGTTCAAAATTATGAGGTCCGTCCCAAAATAGCCCTAGTGTTGCTTTACAACGGGGCGTTAATATAACTAAACTAAACTAAACCGTTTTGCAGTTATCATGTTAAATTGTATTCGGATAGCCGGAGAAACAAAATTTCTTTTAATCTACAAATTTGGAGTATAGGCCAAATACCAAATTCCATTCGTCTAGCTCAAAGTATTTTTGAGTTATCACGTTCACAGGTAAGCATATTCGAAAAAAAAATTTTTTTTTCTCCGAACATAAAGAGGTCTAAACGATTCTAACATTTCAAAGCTGAAAAAAAAATTTGCTTGAGAATATATGCTCTTAATCAAGACCAAAATCGATATTAAATATTCCAGTACAAGCATACTTTCAAAGGATTTCAATTATTAGTTGGCCTTTTTAAGACTTTTTTTTTTAATGAAAGCTATCAGCAGTGCCCTAGCGAAGGCAAGTGCTACCAGGGACATACATGATTTTTCTTCTTCTCCCCAGTTCAACATAAGTGGCATAGTAAGAGTAAATGACACCCTTCGCCCTTCATAAAATCTCTCTTTGAAAAGTGGCACAAACTTAATGATTTATCTACGTGGTGCAGTAAATCTTGCACTCAGAGCATCAATAGCTCATTCTTCCCCTTACCCGTCACTACTACGCCACTGGGTATCAATAATTTTCTTGACAAGAAAATAGTAATCACGTTTCTTCTTTTTTGCAAAATAACATGAAATTCCGACTGTACGCAATAGTGCAGGTCGCTTTCTCAATCTCATTAATAAATTTTGATTTTTTTTTTTCGTTATAAATAATTCCATATTTAAAAAGAAAATCATGATCAATACAATAATCGATCAATTCTGCATATGCAATCAATTTTCTCACAACATCGCAATCTGATAACACAATTCCCATATGATATGGTCCGAAATTTGCAATAGCCTTCCGCATTCAGACTATACGATTTTCTTATAGCATGATTTCACATGCTAAATATTTTTCATAAAACATCAACTTTTCGATCACACTGCTTGATTATGTTTAATATAGTTTCTGCACAAAACAGAACGAACATACCGTGCTACAGAAAGAGTGTATAGAAATTATTATGTCAAAATCCCGCATAACATTTAAAATGTATGTTTTTCATTTAGTCATTTTTAAAATTTATCATATTTTTATGTTCATACTTGAATTTTAATTTCCCATTATATTTCCATCTTTTACCACTTGTTTAGTTTGAAGAAAAGTAATATTTGTTTTAAGTTTCTAAATTCAAGCCTCTCATTTGACTGACTCTTTTCTTTTTTCTTTTTTTAATTATTACGTCGATTTTGAATAGGACTGTTTTGTTTCTCATAAAAATTCTTTACTTAAAATTATGTCATGAACATGAATGTAAAAATCTTTTGGAATAAATTATGTAATCTTTAAATGAGATTAAAAAAATGTAAAAAATGCAATATATAGAACTTCGTTATAATTTATAGACCTTTGTTTTTTCTTCTTCTAAAGCTTTTAAATGCATTAGAAATTTCTCCCCTATCGTGTTATGGAAAACCGGATCTGAACTTCGGATAAGTCCTTGAAAATCCTTGGTATTTCAATCACTTTACTGATAACTAGTGTGGTTTATTCATTGAACTGATAACTGAAGTATATTACTCGTAAGTAAACCATTTCGTTTACAAAACTGGTACCACAGCATTTTAGCTAAAGAAATCACTGGCATTTTTTATCTGACTGCAGAGCAAGCAAGCCCATTCTCTAATTTATATCATGTAATATAATTGTATATGTATTATACTATATATTACATGTGTTCACTGTCAACCATCTGTTGTATTTACAAAAATGATTCAGTTCCTAATAAATTCAAACATTCAACTTCTCTAAACACGTCGAGAAACTATATAATATTTCGTTTTAATGTTATGGGAAAATTATTAAAATTGAACCGCATTTCCTTAAATTTTAAAGAGGAATTTTACCTCAGTTAACGCCAGACAAAAGATTTCCACTTTTTAAAATCTTTGTTGTGATTAACACTTACTATCCTCATCTAATTATATAGCTGCAAATTCTTAAATTTTCGAGGAAATTCCTATAAAAGTATTTTAAACTAAACTAATAGATTATCTTGCTTGATTTTTCATGATCATATACGATACTGTACGCTGTATCGAAGGCTTTTGCATATATATAGAAAGTTGCAGTTTAACCCTTTAAAAGACGATTTTTTTAAAATCATGGTATATTAAAATATTTTCAGAATTAAGATTGACTTAAGAAAAGAGATTCATTTAACTTATTAGATAAAATTAATAAAATTAGTTAATTAATTTGGTTTATTAACAATTAAGTAACAAATTAAAACACGGTGTTTTGTGTGTGATAATGAACTGAAGTATCTAAATTTCTGTCTTATTGAAAAATTGCGTCAGAATTTATCCCAATCTACATAACTTCATTTGAAGATTGATAAATTTGGTGGAAAGAATACTTCCCATGCCCCTGAAAGGGTTAATGAAATTAAATTATGCTATGTTATTATTTAGGTTCACGATAATCAAATAACCACACAGTATCGGGAACGATTAACAAAATGAATTCTAAAATCAATTTTCATAGTAGTTCTTATAACTCCTATAAAAAGGCAGAACACACAGAATAGCAAGTCACTTACATCTAATTTTCAAGTACTAAATGGATTTAATCTTCACCTCTCCGTGATGAAATTTATATTTAATAATATCAATACAAATTAATATTTGCGTAGTACGTATTCTTTCTTGGTATGTTGTGATACGCTGTGAAAAAAATTTCATTAAACAAGAGACAGATTAAAAATAGACGAAGACAGATTTATTCTCAAAATCATAGCACAGACAATTTCGTTAAATAAAAAACAGATTTAAAATAAATAAAAACAAATTTATTCACATAATCATCTAAAACAGTTGTGTGGATTCTTACATATAATTCTCAAAGAGTAATCTACAGTATTTCAACACATATTCAAGACGTAAAAAGCACCTTCACAGTATCCAGAATAGTACAATTAATATCGTGTAAGTTCCTTAGAATTTGCATTTCAAATAGGCCAAGAAATTTCGGAAATAATTTTTTCCGACTCAATTTCGTGATGTGTGAATATGGTAAAATATTCATGATAACACTGGTAAAAAAGGTTTCTATTCCACATTAAGTATGTGGTGATTTTCATATTTAAGGGGGCGTTGAAAAAGAACATGGCATTGAAAATATTCCATCACTCACAGATTTTTAAAAAAATCAATATTTAAACATTTCAATTTTAGAATACTTCTTCAATAAATTTACAATATAAATTTTCACATCTGGCATTTTAATATTAATATAGGGTTAAATAAACACTTATAAATTTTAAAACTTATATAAAACACTGAAAAAATACATTATTAATAAAGTTTTAGAAAAATTAAAGAGAAATTTTGTAAAAAGAAATTATATTCCTTAGACATTTCCAAAATGTCATATTTTATGTAATAGTAAATACTTTAGTTATGGATACTTTCTTATATATAAAATCAGTTTCTCTAATAACGTTTCAACAATAACATTAAAGTGTATTAGTGGACCATCTGATTTGATATCGACCTTTTATTGTAGAGCTATCCTGATGGAAATAAAATTGACTCATGTTTGTCGCTTACAACTTCCACACTTTCAAGGAAAAAATTTAAATGAAACGAGAAAAATATATTTTCAATAACATTGAAATGACATTGACCTAAATTTTTGTAACTCTTTAACACGCCTTCAATTAATTTTTTTGAAATTAGAATTTTCGTTCATTTCCTAAGAAATATGTTGCAGCATTTTTAAAAACAATCGAAGTTGCTTTTTCTAAATACTTAATGCATCTTGAAATGTTTATCCTTCAGAATATGCCTAATGAGTGAACCAATGAAAATGTCATCTTTAATTTTTGCTTAGTTTAGTGATGATAACTAATCTTGCAAGTATTAAAATCCATGCCTTTTTTAACAAAATACTTAAACGAAATTTCAAATTTTATGTGTAAAGAAGTCACAAAAAATGTTTTGGATATTTTTTTTTTCACTTGCAATATGTTGTTTTAATTCTGGAATATTTTCTGGTCCTTTATTTTTAACATAATGATGATGCTTTGCCTTCTGTCCTATTTGCACAGTGAACAGCAATATTTTGCATAACTAGTTGCATACCAGTGAGAATAATAATTATCAAGTCTGCACATATGTTCCAATTATGTTGTGAATAGTCAATTTCATTAAAAAAAATATCATCATACTTTCGTAATTTTCTCTCATTAAGTAAGAATATTGTAATTAAAGGTAATTTACTGATTTTAGTGTTATTATATGGTATTTTTGATTTATTGTTATTTTTGTTATTGTATTTTGCTTATTAGTGGATGTATTCTTCTAATTTATTGTTTTGTATTTTCCTTTCTGTTAAAATGGTATATTTCTTGGGCCTAATTTCAGGGGATTTTCGAGTCACGAGGAATCATTATTAGACTATCTTGCCTGTATTCCTTCACAGAAAAAATCCCATTTTTGAATCCCTGCCTGAGGGTGACCCTTGAAAAAGTCTTCGAGCCGGATTCTTTTTTATTTGGTTTAGTTTGATTTTCCTATTAAATTGAATTTTATTACTTTTGTCTTTATTCATCTGTGTTTTTCCGAAATAGCTGCATTTGCGCTCTCTAAATACTATGATGTTTTTCCTGTTCCTTTTTTGGTTTTAATTTGAATTAGGAATAATTTTTAGTTGCGATTCCGAAACTATTTCGTTTCGTTTTAGTTTCGTTTTCAAAATATTTCTTACTTTAGATTGGTTACTTTTAATTGAAGGTAAGGTATTTTCATTATGGATCACCACAACCTCCAAAATGGGTTTCCAGCCACAACAATTTTTAAGAAAATCCATATTTTAAATCTCAATTTTATAATACTTATTCAATACATTTGCAATATAAATTTTGGCATATGGCATTTTAATATTAATATAGAGCTAGATAAACAATTATAAATTTTAAAACGAATATAAAACTCTGAAAAAATACATTGCTTATAAAGTTGTAGAAAAACTTTATAAACAATTTTTTTGTAATTCTACTTCTATTCTCATGTTATATGTTCTATGCAGTATCGCTATATCTTTTATACGATAATCCAAAACATATAAAGCAACTTCCTTAAAATTCAAGGATGGAAGAAAATTTTCATAAATATATTCTTTTTCCAGCCCTCTGAAATCTTCAAAAAATATCTAGTTTCTACTGAGGAATAAAAAATTTGTTAATATTTTTTTTTTTCAGGGTAAACCTTTACATTTCGAGATCATTCGATGACACCAGATGACTACATTAAGCTATCTCAGTTAGCCAAATCATTTCTAAATGATTGGCTAAAGGTCATCAGTGGTTAACAGTTTAAATAAAAAAAATACAATTAATTAAAATCAGCTTACCATCCAAACAAACAAATCTCACCTATAAAAAGAAAATAGAATTCCAACATAAATGAAAATAAATATTTACAAATTCAGTAACAATTTATTCAAATTTTAGTTTAACAGTTTTCACCATTTCTGACTATCACACTTTTGTTTGTTTTGGAAATTAATTACGCGTGTAATAAAATTATACACATCGAAAGCAAACGATAATTTAAAACAATTATTTTCAATGCGTATAATTGATGTGTATAACAAAATAATACACATCAATTATACGCATTGAAGGTAAATGATAATTTAAAACAAACAACACTTAAAATCTAAGAAAAGCAACATTTTATACACGAACGAAAAGAGAAGTTCATAAATTTATAAATTTTTTTCAAGGAACACTTAAAAATTTAATCAAATCAAAAATTATATTAAAAAATATTATCTCACTTCTCATTCTCTGTCTATTAGAACTCAGTTCGTTGTGGAAATACTGGTGTGTATTTATATCCTTATAATATGTCCTTTTTCACTGCTAAAACAATATTTCATTTCTATTAGATATTTTTTTCTAGCATGACTGACTCAAAATTTCATAAGTATTGCAGAATTTTATTTCTCCTTCTGAATAAGTATATATGAATGAATTCATTGACCAACTATTTCCCATTGTTCAGATCTTCTTGAGTCATTTTCTCGAATATCGCTTTGTTTTCTTTCACAGTTTTTTTCCCCTCCCTTTTTCTAAGAGTTGGAAGTGAGAACAATGGTTGACTTTCAAAAGCATTTTCAGTTTACTGACTAAAAATATCTTACCAGCCGCAAAATGTAAAGTCGCTCTAAGGAAATGGTCCATTTGTCTCATTATTTAACAATTGTAAATTATTAAGCCGATTTAAATCGTTAACAAAATGTAAAGTCGCTCTAAGGAAATGGTCCATTTGTCTCATTATTTAACAATTGTAAATTATTAAGCCGATTTAAATCGTTAACAAAATTTTAAATATGAATTTCTTGGTGTATTCTAATGAATGACATTAAGTATTACATTAAGAAGTATTTTACTCTCATGGTGAGGTTGGATTATTTATTGTTAAAAGCATGTTTATAAAATATTGTCATGAGCCTTTTTGAGCAGGTAAATAATATTTTTCTAAGAAATACTACTAATAATAATACAAAGATACAAAATAAGATAATTTTTATAAAATTTTACTTCAGTTAGAAATGAATGCATCATTAATTCCATTATCCGTCCTAAACCAATTAACTTCTGAAACACATCTTTCCGCCTCCGTTTTTATCATCCCTGTACAATGAATTTCGTAGATTTAAATAGTTACTGAGAAAATATCATTTATATTACCGCTATGTATTGATATATTTTTTAAGAATGAATTATATTTTTACATTAACAAAATCTGTCTTTTCTTCAGCTCAATACTTAAAGTTTAAATATTTTATTCCTCGTTTATGCTTGCATTCCAATTTTTGTTATTGTTTTCCAAGGTGACAATTTATCGTAAGTTAACAATCAATAAATAAAATATTCTTTTATAAAATTAAGGCACAGTTCAATTAATTGTTTATGAGCTACATTTGATTGGCATTTAATGATACAGCCAAATCAAACTGCACCTTCAGCCTGCTGTAAAGTTTTATTTCATGCTCATGTGATGCGCATCAAATATGCCTCGACTAATTTCGAGTCCATTCCACTGAGTGCTGGAAGAAAAAAGATGCAATTTATTGGTATAGTGTGGAATTGGATAATTCCATAATACAGAAAAATCTGTCTAAGAAGACAGCATACAATAATGCTGTTAACTCTTGCTTACGTGATACATCAAATGTACCTCACTAATTTAATTTTTACGTCCATTCCTCAGCTTGCAAAATCAAATAAGGATATGACATCACAGTAATAACGTAGAAGAGCCTGCAATTAGAAAGTAGATGATATGCACTTACTTTTATCAAATGACTGTGGCGCAACATGACCAAAGGAACTTCGCAAGCAAGTGTTATCAAAATACAATAGAACAATTATTTGGGACTAGACCCTAACAAATTAATAGAATATCCATATAATAATACGAAATAAATATCCATATAATAATAATAAATAATTGACGAAAGAAGACGAATTCTCAGAAAGAAACGAAATAATTTTATGACATACCGATTTACTTGATATAAAAATTAGATGATAAGTGATTTGTGCAGTGGTTCTCACTGTGGTTTCCGTCAAATGAATTGAGTCTGTAGCCAGATACAGTAAACTCTAACTATCCGGATTAAGTGAATCCAGATTCGGATAATTAAATAATTGATAACAAAATTTCTCAAAGAGAAAAATTCGAAATTTTCCTATAACGTAATGACTACAAAATTAGATGTTGGACAACCTATCTAATACTTGTCAGGGCCGTACTGACCTGGTGATAAGGTCTCGGCTTCGGAACCCGAGAATTTCAGGTTCGAGATCCGATTCCGCCGAAGAAACGTTGTGTAAGCGGGTCTAGTGCATGTTAAATTCGTTAGGGCCAAACGTCCTCCCGCTGGTGTAGTGTGGAAATTTGGAGAGAGGGGATGTAAGCTCAGGTTTTGTCCTCGTCATCTGACCACGTTTCAAAATTACGAGATCCGCCCCAAAATAGCCCTAGTGTTTCTTTAAAACGGGATGTTAATATAACTAAACTATTTCCTGTCAGATGAATTGAGTCTATTAACGAAGTGAAGTAAAACTGCAGCTGTTTTGATTGATTGGAACTGAATCCGATTAAGTTAATCAAACAATTTTGAAAAAAAAGGAACAATTCTCAAAAAGAACGAAATTTTCTTGTAATATATTAAAGGAATGACTACGAAAATAATGTTTATGCTTTTTTTTACTTATTAATTGTATTAAAATATAACTATTTGAATACATCAGGCAAAGTTAGTTATTTCTCTTTCTTAACTCATTTTTACTCTGGAGGTTTTATTTGAGAATATTTTTTTCTCTTTTCTTTGCCTTTTAAAGTATTCCGGATAATTGAAATTTAGATAATCAGAGATCTATTGTACAAATTGTTCGAACTATTGAACTAAATAAAAATTTAATATACATTAATCAGCTTTAACAAAAAACGCCAAATTCAACTTTACATTGTCATATTTGATTAACACTGAAACATTCCTTTTTTTTTTTTTTTTTTTTTTTTTTTGCTCCCTTCTTTTCACTGCGCATGTAAGAGAATGATGCCAAAAAGAGTGGGCAGCCGATTAACGAAGAATCGTCTAGATGAGCTATTTTGTTTTCGCTCCGACCTTCAGAGATGAATTGAAAAGCTCAAGATGGTTCTTCGGGAGGTTTCCCGGCCCCCTTCATCTTGAGTGAACAACTCTTTGAGAGGAAGTTGAGAAATAACATAAGACACATGCTCGTTTCTTCTGTTTCTCGTAAGATCTTCAAAATGCCAACGAAAAGAAAAGAAAGGAGGGATAAAAAAAACACCTTAATTCCGGTTTTAAAAAAAGTAGAAGGGAAACAGTGAAGCACAAAAGAGAAGGTAATTAAAAATTTGAAGTAGGTAATAAGTTCAAAACAGTATATGCAAACAAATGTAGAATTCTTCAAAAAAAAATTTTTTTTTTATTTTTAATGTAGTGCAGTTAAAAGTGAGCAAATACAACAAAATTTTGGAAAATATTCGTTTCGCAAGACTCTTGATTTTTAAACTGGTTTTTAACTGATCCCCAAACATTCAATAAATCTTTAAAAACTAATCTTATTTTTTTATGTAGCACGTGAAAATAAATATTTGCAGATAAATAAACATATTCATCATAATACAAATCAGTGACGATTTACTGAAGTTTATAGAAATGAAATGGCTTGTTTCTATGAAACATCAAAGGAGTATTGTAGTTATTATTAGTATAATTAATAAATTATCTAATATAAAGTGTGTTCATTCTAATTGTGGCTCAATTACCAATTTCTAAATTATTAGAGATAAGCATATACTTGCAACTGAAAAAATTCTTTAATTGAAATAAAGAATGTTTTTTTTTTCTTTAATGTTTTCTTAATTTCTTGTATACGAAGTATAGAGAAGGAAAATTGAAAATCGCTAAAATATTCGATCTTGTGATTTTGAAGAATCTTCACGTTTTAGACTCCTCTGAGTTTGAAAATCACAATTTTGGCATTATGTTTGTCTGTCTGTCATCACGGTAACTCAAAACCGCTTTGAGATAGACGAATGAAATTTGGTATATGAACAAATTTACAGATTTCTATCAAATTTTGTACGACATCCATTTGAAGGAAATCTATTTGTCCGGTTAGTCGAGTATAATTAAATGTGATAATTATAAAACATAACACATAATTATAAAACATAACATAATGATAATTATAAAACATAACATAATAATAATTATAAAACATAACATAATAATAATTAAAAAACATAATACATAATTATAAAACATAACATAATGATAATTATAAAACAAACATACCTGTTTATGAGATAAAATTTAGTACGGATTTATCATCTGAAATGTAGATTCTTGTCAAATTTTGACTGAAATTTGTTAGAGTTGACTTTTTGTCGGTCTTTTCTTTCACGTGCATGTAAATACAGTGACTTAAGTCAGTGAAATGTAATACGTGATCTTGTGACTACAATTATAGTTCGGTGTCAAATTTTGGTTTCAGTTTCTCGGAAAAAAAAAGTGTCCAAAATACATATTCGCGACACAGATTCAGGAAAATTTTTAAGTCATTTAGAACATTTATCAAACTAGAAATATATGCTTTTCTGTAAAGATTTAAAAAATTAGCTACTGGGTCACGAGAGAAATGGAAAAGCGATATATTTTGTAAAACAGCAATAAGAAATTGTGTAAGCTTATTTCTTTATCTTTTAATTTCTTATCTGGCAAAAAAAAAAAAAAAAAAAAAAAAAAAAATTGAATGAGGTTTTTCAAGGGGAAGATGGGCATCTTCCAAAGTAATCTCAAAACCTGGGAATTATAAAAAACATTCACACATGGCTTTGCCTAGTAACTTGAAGAAAAGTGGAATAAGATTTTAAATTTCAGACGTACAATTATTATTCCGTTAAATAATCTTGCAAAAAGCTTGAATAATAAGAAAAGTGCACTTGAAAACTGTTTCAAGATAATCACGTTTTTTAGTACACGAATTCATTCGAAACTGTACAAAGAACTAGTTCAAAGGGTTTTCTCTGCATTATATCTATTAAAATTTGAGGCAAAATCATGCATCTTAAATGCTTTTCAGTTTCAATTATTTATGTATTTTCAAATTGCTTACCACTTAACAATTAATCAGGACAAAACATGTAACTTATTCAGAATTTATTGTTGGCCAGAAAGAATATGTCATGAGAATAAACATTCTCGTGACATATTATTCAGAAGACAAATTTAAATGCATGTTCCATCTATCAACTAATTGTCTTAAGCTGGACATTCAAAATTACTCCAAAGCCTTCTAATGGAATGGTTGCTCTATTAAATCGATCGCTAGTGCAGAAAACAGGTCAGAATTGGCATGAAGTGGAGTGGAAGATCAGATATCGAATAAAAGCTCATTTCTATAGTCCGTTTCTTTCGCGTCATTGGGAATGGGTGTGGGTAAAGAAAGAGAGAGACTTGAGGGTGGACTTAGGGTTGTGGTGTATTTTTGCCAGGCGTTTATTGAAGGGTTGGAGTGAAGCTGGCGTAAGTATTGGTGAATGATCGGTTTAATTGTATAGCCGAAAATTGGCCCGGAGTGATGTGAAGTGATTGCAAATGATCAGCTTTAATATGGTCTACACTTCGAGAAAAATTCTTCAATGATTCTAAGTTAAATCTCATTGCACATTTGATGTGCTTCATGTGAGCACGAATAGTTTCTATTTTTATATGTTGAGTGATCTGACCAGAGTGTATTTTAAACAGAAAATATTTTGAACTCGAAACGGGGACAAATACTTAGAACGACACATAATACTCAGATTTTTTTTTAAAATTTGTTTCTAAAAAAATTAATCTTAAACCTCACTAAGAACTGTACCACAGAAACATGGAACCTGTTCTAAATTATAATTTAAAAGTTTTTTTTTAATCAAAACGTCTGAAAATGGGGGATAGGGTATAATTTGTCTAATGTTTCCTCCCCCCCCCTCAAAAAAAAGATTTTTGAGATTTCTAGCAAGGCAGTAAAACTAAAAAATGATAAGCCAACTCACGCAATAGGATGCGTTGTTAATTTACAGATGAAAAGATAAAGAAAGTTTAACAAACATAAAAAAAAGGCTTGACAGAAATCGAAAAAATTTTATATGTTGGTTTAGAAACAGTATTTCTCTAAAGTATTGTTTCAATCCAACAATGTTTGTATTGGGGAAAAAAAATGTGATATTAAATATTTTTCTTTCTCGTACTCATTTTTAAATTATTTTTAAGCTGGTAGAGCTGTAATTAAACTCTAATGATGTAATATACTAATAAATTATAACGTTAACTATTTAGAATCATCAATTTAGGATGAATTGCAAAAATGCCAAAAATCTTTGGTTTAGATAAATTTGCTATTAAAAATTCGTAAGATAATTTTGCTTTCATTCATTTCTAATTTCTCGGTTTAATAACCAGCAATAATTACTAAATATTATTAAATGAAGTTTCTTTCAAAATTATTACTCTTACATGATATTTATGTATATTTACTATCCAAACGACTTTTTACTTTACGAACTTTTACCAAAATTAGCTATTTAGTCCTGGTTCCGTAATTTACAGAAGGTAAACATGATTATACTATTAAAAGGGTAAAAACATAATCATCAGTGGAAATTCAATAAAACAAACTTTTCAATTTAATGATGATGATGACCTATTAACTTCACTGCAGACAAAACGCCATTCCTTCAATATTGAAATAAGTTTTGAACATTTTCCATTGATTATCGGCATTTAGGGCATCCTGCCTTATAAATAAACCGAAATGGAAGAAATATTTTAGCTAGAAACCATTATACTGTTTTGAAGTTTTCAAATAAAAATAGCAGACGCTAATTATAAGGAATTACATAAAGTCGATAGTTTGATGGTTGTGACTGTAATTTAATCTTACGGCCACTTGCTATTACATTCTCTAAGCTTTCTGATAATGAGATAGTTGAAATAAATATTTTTCTAAAATATTTTGGATCAGGCAAAAAAGTGGATATTTAAAAAGAAACTAATTTTATATTGGAAGTACTCTCTTTTATAAATATTCATATAAGTTACTGCCATTAAAAAAAACATCAGTAACATGTCCGCTAATGACTAAAGAAAAAAAATATCCTTCTTTTAAAAAACTTTGCTACATATTTTTTTTAATAGATAAAAAAAAATACTTAATGCGTCCCCCTTTATGAAAAAAAAAAAAATCTCATCAACTTCACTCTAACGAACACATTTTATTTCAAACAATTTCAGTAAAGAGGTCATTCACTTAAAACGTTTCGACAGGCGGAGAAATTATCCGATTGTTTTTTATCCGAAATATTTTTTTAATTAGATTGAAAATTCTGAACAGAAAATGACGCTTTTTCATGGGCGTAATAGTTGCACTTCTACAAATTGTATAATATAGTACTCAAGGTTGAAATTCCAATTTCCAATAACCAATTAAAGCAAGTTTCAAAAACAGTATGGTTTATTTATCTGTAACAGTCACGTGGAAAATTAACTGGGAAACAAGAGCATTTTAAAACTTTACTAAGTTACTAATGTATCGAAATTTTTAAAGTATTAAACACAGTTGCTGATTCGCGTGAAACTCATTCTCAAATAAATTTAGGATATCCAATTACATTTAGAGAACCAATTCAAAAAATTCAAATTATTTTTTAAATATGCCTATTTTTTTTTTTTAATAGAATGATAAAATATGAAAGTGGATACAGTTTGAGAGCACTTCCAAATTTTTTAAATATGACTTATTTCACATAAATCAGTTTTCAAAACCAATACTTGATCTAGCAGCGTTGATAGTTCAATGTTTATAATATTTATAGAAAACTCTTTTAATCCCACATTGGATTTAATCTCTCAACTTCCAGTCATGCCCATTATTTGGAGAAAAAAAATCATTCAGAGAAAGACAGCAAGATATACTTGATGTTGATATATATGGGAAAAAAATTGAAGAACAATGCGACAACAGTTAGACATGCAGCGAAAACAGGGTCGTCACGGTTTAACTGTCTCGCTTCATAATAAAACTAAAAGCAGTCATAAATTTAAAGTTTCATTATATTTTCAAAATTCTTTCAAATGTATATGATGGTATATGGAGAAAGAATTTTATTTCCTTCATTTCATATAAAAGTTTCATTTCGAACATAAAATTGAAGTTTCAGCTGAAAACATTTACAGTAAGGTATAAAATATAAGTAAAAATTTCAGCAAATTCTTAAAACATTTAAAGAAACAAAATATGTAAATCTTGCTGTATTTTTTTTTTAATTAAAAACTTGTAAAAATATAAAATTATAAAATCACTGCTAATCTTGCACTTTACTGTGGCATCGCGTCCTTATTCAGTTTTTGAGGTGCACCATAGAGGCCAATATTAAACTGAAGAGGAATATTTGGCATGTCTTATGAGTGGATAAATCACCTTTATTACCTCTTTCGAATTTTTAAACACAAACAGATTTTTCTCAAACTATTAATTAGATTCTTCTGTGTTTCTACGAAAAAGTAAATATGCCCGAACAGAGTCTTTAATGTTGTTTTAACAATGTTGAACCAACTTTTTTTTAAACTTTAATTGTACGCTTCAGTCTATCAAAATTTTCTTCAAAACATCCTTATAAACATCTTTAAATAGATATCTGTTTGATCTCATTCATAACTCACTACCATAACTATATACATTAGAAATATATCTTCTTGGCTTAAATATTTGATTGAGAAAAAGAAGCCAGGAAAACGCGAAGAGTCACGGGAATTCGTACAATCTATTCCGACCCTTCACTGCGTAGTGTCAAACCATAACTAATGTTCCGGCAGACACTTATTCCCACAGAAAGATCTCGAAACTCACATTAGTAGTGACTTAACCGAAACCTGTTGCATTAGAAGACAGGAAGACTTATTATATGTTTGGAACGATTGTGAGAAATACTGCTTTTTGTTTTAAATAGAAGAATTCGAACAAAAAATGTATATTTAATTAAGAATGGATCAATTCATCCTCATGTGCCTCCAAATTAATGTCTGAATTCATTGCACAACTTTCAGAAGAAAAAAAGATTAATGGCGTAGCTTGATAAATGGCACCCGAAATATATTATGATATTTTTTCGCTCCAAGTCGTCTTAGCAAGTACAAACGGCGCATGGGCTATGATATTTTTTCATTCCCCGTCACATTTGGTTTTAAAATGTGACATTAATCCACCACTTAGTGTCCCTGGTACTCCTTCAAACCGATACCATGGATATATATAATATCCTTGACCCTCCGTCATGTCGCTACGTCATTTGATATGACGCTACATTACAGCGCAAGACAACTTGTTTGTAAATGTTAGGTAACAAAGATAGTTACGTTTGTAATATGACTGTTACGATTTAATCAATGTGTAATGAAGTACTGATTTATCGAAGACTTTATAACATTATTTTCCAACTCTATCTTCTGGAACTTTCCGATACCTACTTTCTTTCAATTCGTCTAAAAGAAAGAAGAAAAAAAATCTTCCTGAAAAATTCTTTGGAAGTATCAACAATGATAAAACCAAAGCAGAAAAACTAATAGACAACGGCACTCCAATCCTTAGTTTAAAAGATCTCGAAATATATGTCTCTAGTGTCTAATTATTAACCTATAATTTTTAGTATCTATTCTTAATTATATAGTAATTACTTAAATATAATATGAAAACCTTAAATAAATAACCTGGGTTAAGTGCACTTTAAAACTGACATCGAGGCCAAAGGTTATTTGACATGGAAGTTTATTGAAAAGTGAGTGAGTTATTGTTTTAGAGGACAAAGGCTAGGAGAGGAGGATAATGGTTCAAGTGCCGCCATCCTCATTTGACAAAGATTCAACAGTCCGCCCCAAGATAGCCGTTCTGCTGCTCCAAAATAAAACGACAATGCAATAAAACTAAACTCTTAAATGTATTAAAAATTAAAATGAATATTCCCTCCTATTCACCACTCATCCACCAAAACATCGTACCGCTTTGAACATCGTGCATCCCTAAGCTGATTAAGAACAAAAATGGCTCACAGAGTTTTTCCACTGTAACTAAGCTCTCTTTCTAACCAGCTACTAGGTAATACATGATTTTCAATATAATTCACAAAAACAGATTTCAAGTCAAAATTTTTGCCTAAATTATTGTTTAGTAAAAATATCATTTAAATCATTCTACTGCAATTTTTTTTAATTAAAAATGAAATCTGTTTACGAATAATGCATTGATCTCATAAAATTTTATCATAATTAATATGATCGAATTTATTTTTAAAATTTTAATTTTGAAAGTTAACATTTCATATATTTTCTTTAACAAAAATGTTTGATTAAAAAATTGAATTTCACATTATATAATGAAAATGACCAAAAAAAAAAAAATGAAGAGACTTTATATATTAAAGAAAAAAAAATTTCTGACAATCGTGTGCACAAGACTTATAAATTAAAAATAAGTTTCATTATAGTTACTTTTTTCTTTCAGAATACGTTCAAACAGAATCATTTTACATGATGTATTAAACATGATGTTACCAAACGTTTAACTACAAGTTGTCTTACGCTACGCTGTGGCATAACAGTAGAAGCAATCAATGCAAGAAGTACAATATATTCCGAAATTAAATTGGATCACATGATTACGGATATCCTTTTCAAATAAAAAAAAAATAAATAAACTTTTTAAACAGCGAATTTTATGGTCTCTTTAATAGTACTTTTTTTGTAGTACCTATCTTAATTCTTCCTTTATTTAGTTTTATAGCCGTTAGTTCAATGTAATATACCTCTTGAGACTTCAATTGAACAATATTTTTTTATATTAATGAGGTTTTAATGCCAAAAAGATACATTTAAGGTAATTAAACGACAAAATTTTTTTAAATGCTTTCGCTATGCATTTACATCTCCACCATGCATAGTAACTAGATTCTATACCATCTTCGAGAAAATTGCAAAAGCATTCTCAGTTAATAGCAATCATAGAAATGCGATTTCTTCATCTTAATCTACTTTTATGAAACAAAAAGCTCCTGCAATGTATATCACAGCTCTCCGAAATGACGGATTTAATGCTGCGAGATGGAATTTCAATGCAGCTAAACCCAGTTATAGATATCAGCATTGCGCATTCCACCCTACCAAACCCAAATGTTTCTTGTTTGTAAAGTAACAGCAATATCTCTATTTCATGCTTTTAGAAGTCTGAAAAATGCACTTATTCCAACGGAAGATCTGGGCTTGAGCTTTAATACTTCGCACACCTCCCGACCTTACACCCATAAAACCATATAAAAAACCATATAACATACACCCACATCCATTTTCTTGATTAACTACCAAACTGGATATCGCTGATGACTATCATATGCTTGAATAGTACAGGAGAGCTTGAATCTTAAGATGGAAAAACGCAATAAAAACGCAAAAGATACAGCCATAAACTGGGTATGCATTATTTGCGAGGAAACAATGGATTGCTTATAACATCCGATCTTTGTGGGAGAAACGCACATCCTGCGTTTTAAAACACAAGGTAGGATTTCTGGTATAAAATCGTTTGAATATAGAAGCTGGTAACATTTGTTTCGAGAGAGGTATTGAAATATTTTGTTGTTGCACTGCTTCGAAATCAATCCACAGCATTAAACTGGAGTGAATTGAAAATCACATGAAAGCTGAATGTGATCGGAAAAGAAAAGGAAAAAAAAGAGAAAGAAAACGCCATGCGTTTCTACTATTAAAATTCAAAGTAAATCACACTATCTAGAGCAATTAAAAATGTATTAAATTCAAAGGCGCAGCTGATGTTATTCAGATACAACTGCGCTCATGGATGTCATTCATTGATATTATATACAGGCTATATACACGTTATATATGCTTTATATTACGTTATATATACCGCATCAGTCTGCGTTTCTGTAATTAAAACTCCATGTAAAGTCATATTATCTGATGTAATTAAAAATGAGTCATAAATTAACTTTATAATGCAGTTGATGTTATTTAAATACAGTTGTGCTTGTAAGTTTTATCCTTTGATGACACGCAGCATATGCACAGTATTAATTGAAGTTTAGAATATAGAATTTCGCTGGAGGAAAAAAGATTTTAACGTCACGACATGGCATAAGATAAGGTGCAGTAATATGTGAAATATCATATGCAATCACATTTGCCTTGTGACTGTGCTGTCAAAAAAAAAAAAAAAAATGAATTCCATTTAGAAATTGAAAACAGATCAATAATGAACGTTGAGCTGAAATTCAAACGATATTCCAAATTAACATTTTTTTTTCTTCAAACCCTTTTTAAAAAATATTTAAAGAACTATAACAATTCTTTATTCTGTTTTATATTAATATCGATAGTATTAAAGGATGTGGAAACAGAAATATTAAAGATTACTATATGTTACTGCTTTATTCTAACATTCGACAGTGTGCCTACAGAAACTATGAAATATATACAGTTTCATATTTAACATGCTTACCTAAAACCCAACTGAGTTTCTTAAATATACAAGACTAAAACCAGAATTATGAAGTTCCTTTCCATGGATTGGCCAATTAAATGCAAGCAATTTTTTTTACAACAAATTATTAAGAATGGCTTTTCTCGCTCTTTCCTAGTGGAAAGTCCTATATTCCTAGTCTTGTATTTCTTGCATTTTGAAACTCATCATTTCTGTAAGAGAAATTTTTGTATATATTTGTCATTTTTACTAATATCCTTAGTACTGTTTACAACGACTACGAAAAGCATGTAAAATATTATAAGGAAAAAAAACGAATATTTTCATATCTTGTATTCGGTACAGTGCTAAATTTACATAATTTTCAATAATATCCTTGGTATGTCTACAATGACTGCGAAAAAGCATGTAAAATATTATTTAAAAAAAAAACGAATATTTTCATTTTTTGTATTCGGTCCTATGCTAAAATTTCATACATTGTCTATATCATAAATACTCGTTACTTATAAAACAGATGTTTATATATTATATATCCGTAATTCTTTAATTAGAAATTAAGAAAACTAATGGTTCGAATTAGCTGACCGAATAATAATTAGTAACTGAATTTTTAAAAGAAATTGGACATAATTAAAAATTTTCCTGGATTTGTTATATCCACTAGTTTACAAGTCTGGTAAAATACACACTTATTTTATATCATTTTCAGAAAAAGTTCTTTAGTTGTTTGCTTTTCTGTTATAGAATTTAACATTAAAGTTAAACAAAGTTCCTTATTGCAAATTTTTTTAAAAATTTATAAATACCTGCCAATCATTGTGACAGAAATTTAAATTCATTGTAATGTTATTTATAACATATAATTAAATTAGATTTTTTCCCCTTTCTCTAGAGATGGTACTATTTTGAGTACCATTTCTACAAAAAATACACTTGCACATCTTACATCTCAATATCGATATAGAAAAAATATATATACACCATATTTTCTTCTGTTAAATTTAACATTTCGATCGATTTGTAATGAAAAAATTTTGAGCTGAGTTTCGCTCCTCCAAGAAACCAATTTCATCGCCGGAAGTCATGAAAGGCAAATAAATATTATACCAGGCAATAAAAGGATGACTTTCTCATAAACCATTACTCATTGCGGAAATCATCACACTTCATTGCAATTCTTTTAGCCACAATGTGGTGGGAAACGCATTACATTAGGAAACAAAAGATGGAAGATCAAAGAGAAAAATTTTTGAATACAATCGCTTCTTGCCAACCCACTCCTTCACATTTTTATATCTCCATACATTTGGGAATTTTTCACTTCTCAAGGGAAAACTAAACCATGAGATCAGTAAAAACAGCCCATGCCGAAAAAGAAATCATGAGGAGTTAGAATGAAACAAACAGAAAAAAGAAAAAAAAAAAAAAAAAAAAAATCGAGACAATTTTCGTAGGCCGTTAAAATATATTTCATGAGTAAAGAAATATCTATTGATAGTGAATCTTTTGGTTTTCTACAAAGCGACCCGTTTGACCTACCAAATTTGACACAAATAGCTTTTGGAGCGTGGTAATGGGCACTTCAAATCAATTTTTTAAGTTTTGATTTTTTAAAAATTAAGTGAGATTTGAGCATTTTTGCTAGATAAATTCCGAAATATAAGGCCTAAAAAGAGTTTTTACATCATTTTAAAATTCAAAATAATAATAATAACAACAATAATAATAATATTTTTAATAATATCAGTTTAATAATACATACCATTTTCCTCTAATTATGAAAATTTTATATATATATATATATATATGGCATAATTTGCAGCACTGATTTTCATCGTTGCGATAAAATTCAAACCATTTTCCTTCTTTATTAAATGTTTAATTACATGTTTTTCTTCTATTGTTAAAAGACAATGAATGAAGATTCGGTTTATATTTCGAAATTTTTTGGCAATGCCAAAATGATTTTTTTTTCTAATTTTTTTCTATTTTATCTTTTTTTTTTTACAATTCACTTAATTTATTAAGATATTCAATATATTAGTAAATAAATCCCTTACATTAAATGACTTTAATCGCTTTTCTTTAGCTTTTTTGAACAGCATGTTCCGGTCTATTAACATGGTGTTGGATCTACACGTACATTGCACCTCGCCAATTTAATGTCGGAATTAGTAACGCATAATGAATAAGAAAGTGAAGTTTCAACACCGCGTAAGACAATGTGATACTGAATATTAAATAATGCCAGCAATTGCGATTTTCATGAGAATCTAACAAGTAACTTTACACCAGTAAGAAAGTTCATGGACACAAAGAGCAGAACACTAAAATTACAGTATTTAAATTCCAATCAAAATTTGATGTTTTAAGAAAAATTTGCAAAAGTATTTATGAATGTCAAGTTCTACATAAGAGATATGAAATCAAACTACGAATATCCTAAACAAACCAGCATGTTGCCAAAGGCGGACTGTAATCAATAAAATTTATAGGTTAATCAGCATATGTGGCATACTTATACTTTATTTAAATATGTTACTCAATAGATAAGCTTATCACTCAAAAAACGACCATGGTCGCCAAAAGAAAGCATCTCAGCTATGAGGTTTAAAATTCGATTCCCCTGTGCAAGCTATATCCATCGAAATGAAGTATCTTCAGGTTACTATGGCACGTAGATAGCCAGCTTAAATATCGTCCTCGATATTTGACCATGGTTAGAAATGACGAGGCCCATCCCTAAATGTTTTTTTTTTTTGGGGGGGGGGGGTAACTTCAAACTGGATTACTAATATGATTAACCTATAACTCAAAATAAAAATTCTGATTTTTAAAACATTAAATTTGTGCCTCTTGTATCAATAATAATACCTAAAAATCGATATTTAAACATTATAAATCGGCGGTTAACATCTGAATTTTTAAAATTCTCGTGAATTTAAAAAGGGAGCAAGTGTAAAAGGAATTCTTCCCTAGCATTCTAAGCAATTTTACATGGAATTCATTTATTTGATTTTTTTTACTTTAAAAACTTTTTTAAAGCTTTACTTTTTTTTACTCCTTATTTGTCAATATTATTTTTTTTATTCTGCTATTTCTTGATTTTCTGCCTTTTTTATGATTTATAATACAGAATACTTTTCAATCCGGTTTTGGTCCATGTGTGCACCCATATTTTATGTACATCAATTAATATATCTATAATGATTATATAATTATTGATATAATTTTTTATTTACATCAATAAGTATGTAATTAACATATTTACACTATCACTACTATTATCTGCAAATATTATATTGTGTATTCATCACCTCTATTACTTAAATATAAATCACATAATGTTATATTACGGTAAAAATGCTTAATTATTTTAATGTTTGAATCAATTTTTTAACATTTTTCTCCCTTTCTGTGAGTTAGAGACCAAACACTTGATTTGCTAGAGGAAGACTATTTTGTGATGGACTTTGTAGTTTTGAATAGCTTAAGAATGACGATAATGAATTCTGAACCAGAACTCCTTTCTCTAAACTTCCACCATGTTCTAGAATGAGAGCGTTTGGCCCAATTATTTAATCACCATCAGGTCGAGATACAAGAAGATCTTACATAAAATCGAATTTCGACACAAAGCACTATTTGAAATGGAAAGATAAAAGCAACTGTTTATTAGCAATTGAAATAATATAATGTAACTAATATATTTTTAAAATTTTTCTTTCTATTCTGTTCTAGTAATATTTTATTTTCAGGTCTCGTAGGAATAATATTATTGTCTCTGATATTCTGTACCTAAATGAAATTTACATTTCAAAATTTAATTTTCTTATTCTGTTATTAATACTTGAACCTTAACCTTTTTTTTGAAAGGTTTTGTTTGTTATTCCTCGATTATGTTTTTTATACTTTACATAATTATTAAGAAAACACAGGATTTGAAAGTTGTAGAGTAATTCGTGTCAAATATATCATTTACTAAAATAAAAATGACCCAATTAGTAACATAAATTATGTCATTTATTTTTAATCTGCTTAATGTTGAGATTGAAATTATGAAGTTTTTTTAGATATTCAAGATATAATTTAAAACTAATCAGAGCACAATCATTAAATTGAAAGCTGCTGTATGGTAAGTTATTTAAAATTAATATGTGAAGAAATATAAAATAACTAATTCCGTTTGTCATAACTATTAAAAAAAATTTTTTTTTAAGAAAGAAAACATTCTACCAATATTTCACTTCTTCGCGGAAACAAATATCTAATCGAAACCTTTTTCCGCGATATAATTTCTATTGAAACATGTGTCTGAAAATTCCAAAAGTGAAAGAATTCCTAAAAGTATTTCTGAACTAGTATTTTTTTAAAAAAAATATTTTTGCTGTTTGTGGCAAATTCATGATATTATATATCAAGAACTCTTTTATGCTAGTATATGGTTAAAAAAAAATCAACAATTTTAGAAATGGATTTAATGTTGGGAAATCGATACATTTTGTTTCCAGCAATAAAAAAAATGGCGAAGACATAAAAGGGTGAGTTTACATTTTGGGCCGCAACTGCCTTCGACATCATCGGTGCAAAATTAGCAAGATTTAGAATATTTTCATTACTAAAGACTAAAAAGTTCATATTTGTTCCCAAAAAAAAATGTATCTATATTCTTTTCTTAAGAATACATAGTACAGCTCTATTGAATAAAACGAGTGCCTCTCCGTGATTTGTTGTTGACAGCCTAGTGACAGTCTCTAAAATGACAAATATTCTTCATCGTCTCACATTGCAGAAGTTTTGTCTTTCACTACTGAGTCATCGGTGAAGCCTTCCTAACATAATATCGCTAGCATGCATGCCATGTGGGATAAAATCAAGAGGATGGTACGAAATCCTAAGGGGTGAACTGCTAAAAGGTCAGAAGGGATATTTACCCCTCTGAAGTTCTGGGAACTACTGGCCAACGGAAGTAAAGGATCAAAAAGTCACTCACACCTTAGAAAAATACGAACCCTCTTTGGGTTCGTATTTTCTCTGCCCTACATGCTCAGTATTCAGTTACATTATTTCAAATGCTTTGTTTTTCATACTTTGCTATGTTACTTAAAACTTGTCTAGTTTGAATTTTTTTCTCTACTCCCTTAAATTTCCAGTTAGTATGATAAAATATCATTTAAAATTCGAATTTTTCATTAATCCGAAGCCAAAACTAACAATTCTTTTATTTCTCTTTCTCCCACTTTTTTCGTTACTTCAATACGTTTGTATTCGTGCAATTGGTGATTAAAATGAATAAGGTTTTTATTTCACTCGAAGAATTTACAGTTATACAATATATACAATGAAAGTACTTTTTAAAAAAATTCTTTTTCTTAAAATCCTTAAACACGTTAAATGTGAATTTTATTGCTTATTTTGATGTGCGTTATTATATAATTGTGGTATTCAACGTTCTGTATAGTGTTTATTAAAACTACAAATCTATTCAGATTTTTAAATATAATTTAAAAATTTATTATTTCATTCATTAAAATTATTGATTGATTATTTGTTAAAACTGTTAAATGTAGGAAATAAATCAACTGGAATTTAAATTTAAAAACTGCCGTGTGTTTTCATTCTATTTCACTGATTTTTAAGCAAACTTTTTCATTATGATCCTATCAGCTTCACATCAACGAAGTGATACTATATTGCATATTATAAAATAGTTGGAAGTCTCTTATACAAGCATATTTTAAAGAAACGTGATTTTTTTTCTATGTATAAACTAAGGAAAAAATCTGAACATTTCAAAGTCGATGTATTGAAATCTTTATTAAATTATACGGGCCTTTATTCTTATTGCAATATTGGGTCAAAATATGTGTTTATAATCCCAGTAGTTTTATTTTTCGAATGACCCAAGTATTTTCATTTTTCAAACGCAATATCCGAATTAAATTTCTGATATTAAAAAAAGATAAAATACAAATACATATTAATAACTTTATATATGGTAGACAAATTAGAATGGATTACTGATAAATTCCTATAATAGAAGTTGTAAACAGTAATATAAATATATATATAGTAAATTTTAACATTATAAATTTGCTAATTTAAATGCCCACCGTATTTGTTCCTTAACTTTTTTTTCCTTGCTGCAGATACGAATTTTAAAAAATTTTGTGATCTTAAAGCTGGTCAATGAACATAAATAAAAGAAAATTATGTCGATAATTGGAAGCAATTTATTTAATAGTCATCCAGTAAACTTTAATCAACTATGTTTGCTTTTCACTGTCAAAAAAATTGGAAAGAAAGGAAAAAAAAAAAAAAAAAAAAAACGCAAATTTTTGCGACATTAATAATTTTCTACATGACTCTACTTCGGATCGTGACCAACGGCTTCAAAGTTCAACTATTGATGATAGAAATGTTCTCTAATTTCATTTGTACCAACACCACACTTTTTAAAAAATATTTCTCCGATTGAATAAATGGTGGCTTTTATATCCATGCAAACTTGTTATTTGAGTAACTGATGTGCATCTAACAACGTCCGGTTCGTACATTGAGCATAGCCCTTGGAATGACCTCATATCTGGAGTCAGTATTTGATCTCTGTTCTCATCGGACTTTTTCTTGGGACCATAAAAGTTTATCTATACTCGAGAAATCATGAAAGGTCATACCTTAGGGGCATGCAAGCTCATTCGGTCCATAAGCCTCTACGGGTGGAAACCACAAAGACTATAAATCTTGGCCCCGAAACTCTCCTGAAATGGTGTAATGTATAGAGGAAGCATCATCGTGAATTTTTATATCTCCATTTTCTCTCCACAGATCGAATTCCCAAGAGACAGCGGGATGAAAATATAATCGCTATGAAGCGAACTTTTGAAAATGAGAAAAGTGGGGGATTCATACGGTAAAAAAGAAGGTAGATTATCAGTAGACCTGTAAGGCTTATTTCTGAACAAAGAAATCGTACAGTAATGAATCTGAAATTGAACAAGCGTCTAAGAATACAAGAACAAAAAAAATAAATATAAAAAAGAAAATAATAATAAACAGGATCTTGGAAGTAAAAATTCGATATTATGAAATTAATAATACATCACGAAAGATGACAAAACAAAATTAAGAAATCTGTAAATCTTTTTTTCGACCAAGAAAAACAATTTCACGATATTAAAAATACAATTCATATTAATCGAATTTATTCTATTATAAAAACTAAGGATTCTATTCAGACAAAAGATAATAAGTTCATTAAGAATTATTATTAATTATAGAATGGTTAAGGCCAGAAGAATGTTTCTTTTAAAATCGACCGAGAGAATAAAAGAAATTATTCAATGGCAGTCTCTCTTAAAATATTATGCATATATATTTTTTTTAAAAAAATTAAAGATTTCCTGGCATAAAATATATATTATAGAATAAGGAATAATTTCTAGCGGGTTCACTAAAAAATACGAACAAAAAGCTAAAAAGAAATTTAGAATTATTTATATCAAAATCATAATGAGGGGAGGAGAGAATTAAAAAAAAAGCATTGATGCAGCAAAATAGAAATGAAATATAAACCTTGCATAACCAAAAAAGAATAGCTATAACTGAAATGACATTGACGAAAAGCTGTATGAAGTATATGGCCAGGATCAAGTTATCAAATAGGTAATAGGGACCCCATAGCGTTGAAATTCTTTGCAGCATTTTTGGAGAAATGTAAATTTGCTTCCGCGTGATTTAAAAGGGCTAAGCACTCAAATATTTGAATTAAAATTAAGTATCGTTCAAATTTCAGGATGTAATTCTGAGAACCTTTTTTCTTCTTTGTACTGAAGTAACTGGAATATATTTAAAAACTTTTGCACCTGTTTTCCTGTAAAATTATTTTTGTAATTTAAAAAGTTTTGCACATTTTTTCCTATAAAATTACTTTTAAAGTTAATATTTCAGTTCTTTTTATTTGCTGAATGTTGAAACAAATTTCTCGAAGAGGACCCTGAATTGAATTTTTGCAGTTTTAGTCTGTTGTAATATATGTTACTTAAAAATTACATATATAGATAAAATCAAGAAAAAAAAATATATGAATTTGAAAGTTATGAAGGGAGAAGAGAGACTTCGAAAATTGCATTGTCTAAGAGCTTTCATAGCATTTAATGCAAAAATACAAACGGCTAAGCATCCTGCTTATTACTAGCTATCAGACAATGCATATGATAATCTTTTAAAACAAATTTTTGTGAAGTAAGTGCTAAAAAAAGATTTAAAATGCTCAAAAACAATTCTTAGCGCTCTCAAAGACAACATAGCTTTCTGCAATAATAATTCAAAAAAAAAAAATGCAGATAAATCTATGCAACTCATCATTCTTTAGTTAGAGCAACAGAATCATATGCGAAAAAAAAAAAAAAAAAAAAAAAACTTATCAGATTGCTGTATACTTGGATAAAGTAATAATGTCATTAAAAATTATAAAATAAGAATTAAAAATACAAATATAATTATATTATTAAACAAAATCAATGATATCTGGAGCCTTTATAGCTATGCTGTTTATCAGATCTGCTTCTATGTAACCTAAACTGAATGATTTTTACTACTTGAAAAAGTTTTTTTAAAAAGGCAGAGTAAAATATTCTTAAACCATTTTCACAGTTCACATTCACATTTAAAAAAAATGTTTTTGGAATTAAATGTTTTACTAAACTTATTTCCACTCAAAATTTCACCTATCAAGTTTTTCAACAGTACACCCATCAACAAGTTTGCCTCCTCACAAACTTGATATGCCTGCAAGTAGAATCATCTGAAATAGAAATTATTTTTTGAGAGTACTTTAAGAATACAAACTCAAAAAAATAAAAGTCAATTAAAAGAAAATAATGCAATCTTTATTTCAACTTTCTATTATTACATTAATAAAATATAAGGCATTTCATTTTTACAGCATTGCTAGTTATAACTTCAAATCAATATAATAGCATGTAATTCATTACATAAAATTGATATTTATACATCTTGTGCAATATTTAACACTGTGCAACATAAAAGTATAACAAAAAGTAAGATTAACAAACCTTAACTAATTTTTGGATACTAATCACATAAATGACAAAAAAAAAAAAAGAAAAAGAAAAACAATGCCATTGATTTTTGTTCCAAAAATTAAAGAAAGCATTTACATATAGTCAAATAACTCACATAGTGAATACAATAATAACATCAGGACTTAGATTATTATTTGACTAAAAATAAATGCATTCAATAAATATGCATGATTCTTTCAATTTAGTCACACATATGACTTTAAAAAAAATAACAGAAGGGCTAAAATTATATGATATTACTTTCCCTAATGCCAAAGCATAGCTATAAATTATATATTTTGTCACAGTAAAAGATAATCTTTGAACTAATAGAAATGCCCGAATATCTCAATAATCAATGGGATATCAAGTAATTCAAAAACATGCATCTTCTACCAAGTTTAAATTATGACAACTATCAGAAGTCATATATGACAGACAAATTTTAAGATTAAAGTGCATAACTCAATTCTGTAAAAAGATTTATAACAAGTTATTGGTTTAATAACAAATTATAAATGAAAATTAACATAAATAACATCAGATAGCTTAATTTAAAGCATGAATGAATTAAATATTAAATCTCAAATATAAGAATAATCGATTAATGATTTTTTTAAGCTACAAGAAACAATTGTGGAGTATTCACCAATGAAAAAAAACTGTCCAATGGGGAGAGAGATAAATAGAAAATGGTACTAAAAATGGTATAGATAAACCTATATACTTATGAACACTACTCATGAGTCTTACATAAGAGAAATTTCAAAACCAGATGAGATCAATTTTATCAGGATTTATTAAAAAAAATAATAATAACCCGAAATTCTGTGGCATATTTATCTATAACAAAAATTAAAGTACTGGATCTCAATAATTTAAAAATAAAACATCAAATTAATAAATTAAATATAGAAGTTATTAAATTAAAAAACCATTTCAAGTAAATTATAATTATTTGCAACAGTTTAGGTATGTGATGACATCTAATAAGAAAACAAATAAACAAACAAAAATACTTCATATGCAAAATTGCGTAACTATATATATGTGAAACTAGAAAGAAGCAAGCTAGGTATTAGATTCTTTTCCAATAAACAAAGCCAAAACTTGCTTAGTTCTTTTTCACTCAACAAATGCACATAAAAAAAAAATCTTTAGATCTCAGTTTTTAGAATAAGAAATCAATATCTCAGATGGGGCACTTAAAACATTTGGAATAGACTTAAAACATTCAATTTAATCCATTATTATCAAATGCATATTTTAAGCAAGCAGAGGCTCTTCATTTAAAGGTGAAGAAAGTCATTCTGTTGTTAAATGGTTAACTGAAAAATTCGGTTTTTACACTTTCTTTATAAATTTTAATATAAATCAACATAAAAAGTAATCATTTATGCCGACATCTGAGATAATAGTAATTACAAGATCTCTGTGTTTCACTGAAATATCACCTTAGCACAAAAGAAAACATAACACACAATATCACTTGAAAACAGGACAAAACATACATACATACAATATATGCATCTAAACATAAAAGTATTTCAAACTAAAAATAGAATTCAAACTCCTTAAATATGTTGGATTCACACTCATATTTTTATGTTATTAAAGTTTAAAAAATATACAATACAATACTTCGAATTTCATTTACACTGTTTCGATTCAGATGTATAACACAATAAATTGCAATAATTCCATTTTATATTTGTTTTAACATCAATACTTTCTCTTTTTAAAAAAAAAATTTAAAAAAAGAGCATCAAAAAAGAGTATCTATTGTCAAAAGAAAAAAAAAAAAAAAGAAAAGAAAAAAAAAGAGTATTTTTTGAAAAAGAGTATCTATCATAAAAAAAAGAGTATTTTTTGAAAAAGAGTATCTATCATAAAAAAAAAAAAAAAGAGTATCTTTTGAAATCTTTCTCTTGAGATTTTTTTTTTTTTTTTTTTTTTACCAACACTTAGACATTTACATTTAAAATTCAAATCACAAATAGAAATTCAAGTTTGTAACAAGATTTAACATTAGCATTCATTATTAAAAATATAATGGAACAAGTTGATTGTAGTCTTTTCTTTTGCTGGGACTAGTCTATGTAAATATATATTATATATATATATATATATATATATATATATATATATATATATATATATATATATTTTGCACGTAAAATTATTTTTAAACAATTACAACCTATAATTTCAAACAATGAAAGGCACATTTATTTTGTTTTCAAAAAGAATTTTCATAATTCAACTCTTCTAAACAATTCCTATGATTAAATAAGAAATAACGTGGACGGTTTCATGTATGGCAAAATTCAATACTAATTTCTAAAAATGCTGTCCTTCAAAGGAGCTTGTTAATCAATGAACTGTGAATTTTTTTTAAAAGTCAAACAATGGTACATATATACATTGAATGCAATACAAAAGGTTGCCCAATAAATTTTGTAAAAAATCATAATAAAGCAAATAAGATTTCATTCTTATTAAATAAACAAGTTGCCTCCCCAAAATTTCTCGTATACTCTCTAAATAAAGGTATTACCCCAGAGAACATCTTGCACGCCAATGGCGTACAATAATTAAGAAATATTACCTTTTGGCGTGAATTTAACATTATTACTGAATCTCTCATGTGATTCTTCGCGAGTTGTTTGGCGATTAAACCCTAGCATGCGGTTAATAGTATCTGAAAATAGAATTTGTGTTCCAGACGCGTTTTTCCCAACCAACTGAAAAAAACATTTGATAAAGAACTACACTTATAGTCCTAAAATCCAATAACAAATTTGACACATTTAAGTCACTGCGTTTTGAGTTACGACGTTTACATGTTTCTAACAGGCCAACAGATGTTCAACCCTTTATTAAATTAGTTCAAACTTTAGTACGTGTCTACATTATAAATGTTTAATCTTTGTACCAAATTTAATTTATTTAGCTCTTCTTCGTTTTGTAATTATCGTGCTACATTATATTCGGACAGCCGGACAGACAGACTTCCTCAGAGAGGAATTTGCTGAAAATTTGATAGAAATCTACAAATTTGGTATAAAAACCAATTCATCCGTCTAGATCAAATCGTTTCTGAGTTATCTTAGTTACAGACAGCGATTTTCCAAAAATGTATTCGAGTTGAGGGTGGTCTAAAACGTGGAGATTTGTCAAAATCTCGAGTTTGAATATTTTGTGATCACAATACATTTTCTATACTACGTATACGAGAAAATAAAAATTACACATCGGCCATGCCAAAATGAAGATTTGCATTGACATGTATAAAGATCGAACGCATTTAAATGGTTCACAATTTCCTTTTTAGCATATTAACAATTGTTATTCTAATTTCATAATGTGTTTGGAGAGAAACGGTAATTTTTCATTATTTTAAGTACACAAATTCACAATCAGCATAAAAAATAACTACCTGCCTGTGAACACGATAACTCGAGAATGCACTGAGACAAAGCAATGTATATAGTCTCTGCATCCATTTGAAGATTTCTAACAAAATTTGGAGAGAATCTGCCAATGGGAAGTCTGTCTGACTATATGTATGAGAACACAATACCTTAAAAACACAAAGAGCTATGCGGATGAAATTTGATATGCAGATTTATCATAAGAATTGCATGTGTGCATTAAATTTTGGATCAAATATGTCAACAAGGAACCATTTGTTGATCGATATATCTGCATGTATGAAAACTCAATAACTCAAAAATATATCGACTTAAATAAATAAAATTTGGTATGCAGTTTTCTGGCCAAAATTGCAGATCTATCTCAAATTTCAGATTCAATCAGCAGAAAGGACGGATTTCTCATTTTCTTCATTATATTTGATAGAACAAAAACTAGTGCTACTACATGCAAAAGTCAAGAGAGGTACTTATTCTTGCAGACTGCCATAACTTTTGAGAGTTTGCCACCTTCTTCCTTACATTACCCTACCCTTCCTATATGTTCTGAAGACAATAGATTAAATTTACATTTTGTTTAATTATACTTACATTTCACTTTGAAACAATGTTCAAGTTATTTTGGAGCGAACATCGTAATTTTGAACCACAGTCAGATGACAAATGAGACAGTTTCCCCCTCTTCAAGCTTCCATACAAACTCAACTGGAGAACATTTGGCCCCAACAGATTTAAAGTGAATCAAACCTGTTTACTTAGTGGTTCTTCAGTGGAATCAGATTTTGAACCTTGTTGAACTTTACAGACAAAAAGCCGAGATCTTACTATCAGAACACTGTGGACTTCAAAGGAGGATAAGTAGGGTACAGAAAAGAAGGGGGTAGATTTTCTTATCATACAAGAAGGAAAGAATAGAAGGAAAACATTTCTACTGGTTACAGAAGTTGATTATGATGCAAAACAAAATAACTGTATACAACAATAATGGCTCACACAATAATTGCATTTTTGTTATCGGATGAGCCCAACGCATTCGTATTCGGATAATATCACATAGCGCCATCTCACAAAATTTTCAGGTACCAGCAGGTTACCATCCTATGGCAAAAAATGCAAGTACCACACACACAGACACAAAAAAAAATACGAAATGGCGCTATATGACATTGTCAGCATGACAGCAGATAAAAAAAAAGCCATAGAAGTTATTTATTTTTTAAAAAATGTTTTTGTGTGTGTGTGTAAAATCGTGCTTTTTCAGGAAAGACACTTATATGGATAAACTTAAAAAGCAAAACCTTATCTAAATATAAAATTTGATCCGAATCGTTAGAACCGTTTCAGAGATACACGAAATAAATTTATATTATATTATATTATATTATATATATATATATATATATATATATATATATATATATATATATATATGTAACATATTTTGGTTGAAGTAGAATGCAGGGTCGAAGCAGTGAAGAGACTTGGTATTTTTATTTTCGTTTTATTCTATTCCGAGTGGCAGGCATGATTATATACAAGAAAACGCAGTGTGGCACAAAGCAGAAGTAAGAGTGAAAAAAGGGACGAACAGATGATCACTAGCCTTATATAACATAGGATTTCCGGCCACGCGCCTTTGACCTTTGATACCTTTTCAAGGGTACCGAAGTATCATTCTCATTTGAAACGTAGTTCTGGTGGCACATTATTTTTACAAAGGGATTAATTAGACCGAAAGTGGAATTGGATCAAGAAATAAGAGAATATTTTAGAATGAAGTTACGATGGGCTATAAATTAAGATAAAGTTTTGGAAATTAATTTGGTTTAAATTAAGAGTTTAAAATATATATATATATATATATATATATATATATATATATATATATATATATATATATATATATATATATATATATATATATATATATATATATATATATATATATATATATATATATATATAAGCTAAGGCGAGCTGCTAACAGATCTCATATCCTGTATGACGCCATGTTGTATCATTAATCACATGATGCTTTCCCGCCATTATTGGCAGACGAGAACTTGACGGTGAGACTGTAAGACTTACAGCTCACGCTCATGTATCTTTATATTATATATATATATATATATATATATATATATATATATATATATATATATATATATACATACATACAAGAATTGCTCATTTAAAATGATAAGACAATACATTATAATAACATTTGTCTGCGCTATACCACCTCTATGAAACCAAAAATCTCTAAAAAGTCCAAAAAACAATAGCGAACTCCTTAAAATCTCCAAAATAGTAACATTTAAGAATATGATTGGGGGAGGCTTGATCTGCCTTGCATCAAGGACATTCAGCAAAGATTCTCCGGCCGTGTTGGAAGGTGAGGGATTTGGTGTATCCACTCAAAAAACGAGAGAGCCGTTTGCTGTTTTCTAGAGATATCCGGAATATTATGTAGTTACGGGATCGCTTTCAGATGAAAGAGATATATTTTTAAATGTAAATGAAGATTGTTTTCCCATAGATCTCTTTTAAAAAAACCTTACTTTTATGGACAGTCATCATTTATCAGTTGTGCAAGATGTCGAAATATATTTTGTTTCCAATGTTTTTACTGTAGTTACCATTCTGGTTCTTGTATATAATCGAAAATAAATGACAATAGTAATAAAAACCAAATTAATAAAAGAAAAATATATCAAAATAAAATAAAATAAGAATCCGTCCTGAAAACTTTCTCAAGGATCACCCACAGGCAGGGATTCAAAAAAAGGGATTTTTTTTTTTCTGTGAAGGAATACAGACTAAAAAGTCCAATATTGATTCCTCGTGACCCGAAAATCCCCTGAAATTAGGCCTAAGAGATATACCATTTTAACAGAAAAGAAAAACACAAAACAATAAATTAGAAGAATACGACCACTAATAAGCAAAAATACAATAACATAAAATAACCATATAATAACTCTCAAACCAATTATGAAAACAAAAAGGAAAGGACATACCAGCAGCAGGCAAAGAATTTTTAACATAAGATGTCCCATTTTGTTACCCGCGCAATAAACCTTTTTTGCTAACGCCATTCAAGGTAAAAATAATTGGAGAGTTTCAGCGCCATCTATGGAGTTAGTTAATATGCAACGGAAGGTCTATTCTCATTTTAGGTAAAGGATTTATCCCAAATCATCTCTTTTTTAATTAAAAAATTAATATTGCAGTAGTTTCTGGGAAATTCATTATTAGTTAAATTTGTAATGAGATTATTTGATGCTTCAATATAGGAAATTTTGTTATTACAAACTCTTTTGATCCTGTTAAATTGTGAGAAAATTAGATTTTTGAAAATTTTAGAGTTTAGATTAGAATGATAATTACTAAGTTTCGTTATTTTAAAGTTGAATTCATCCCTTTTATCGTAGATACCAACTATTGTTTTATCATTAGCTATTTCGATTTTTAAATCCAGAAAGTTAGCCTCAATTTGATTTTTATTTGTTTCTGTTAGAAATAAATCTTTTGGATAGCAATTAGTAACAATATTGGTATTATTTCAGTTTATCAAAAGTAAGTCATCAATACACCTCCACCTGTTTATTAAATTATATTAAATTATTTTTTTTTCTCATAGTAATGTAGGAAAATATTAGCTAAAGCACTTGAGAAAGCTGTTCCCAATCGAAAATAAATGTATATAGGATAATTTTTTAGAAATATTGAATAATATTTTTTACAATGCGAGTATTTATAATTAATAATTATCACCATTTACATTATATTTATTATTATTTTTTAAATATTAAATTACAATTTAAGTATTAAAATAATAAACATTTATCCTTGCATAAAAATAAGTAGCATATTAATTAAAACTATCTGTAAATCGTTAATTAAATTTAAATAATTTTATTTTTTTAATGCATCTGAATTTATAATTTTATTCTTTTAAAATTTTGATTTTATTTTTATGTATTTCGATAATAAATATTTATTTTTGGGTAAAAAAATTAAAAACATATTAATTAAAAGTATTTGTAAATTTTTAATTAAATAAGAATTATTAAAAATGAGAAAAAATTCACAGTTTCAAACCCTGACCTTCGGCATACGAGATGGCTACCTAGACAACCATGCCATTGGGATCCACCGGACAGGAGTCATGTTATCAGTATATAAGCTTTACCAAAAGTTTGAGGACCATTTTCTCGAAACTGACTGGCCATTGCGTTTTAATATTTTCATGAACGAACATTCTAAATGTATACAATCATTATGCTAAATCTCATCCCGAACTCAGATTTCAATCCCGTGCCCTCCCCTTGTCAGCTATTGTTAACAGGATAACAGCCCATAATATACAAGCACACCTTCTAGGGAATGAATAAAATTTAACATATAATTTTTATAAATTCACTTCAAAATTACCCTTTATAAAATAGGTCATATTTCTTAACGTATACAGCAATTATTTCATTTTTAATATTTAATAAAAAATGGACAGAAGAAAAATCATCTTAAAAGAACTTTATATATAAAGAAAATTCATTAATTATCATGAACCTGATTTCAGAAAATCATTAAAATAAAACACTCTATAATTTTAACTTTTTAAAATCCACTGTATAGATTTTTGGCTAAAAACATAATAATTTTTTCTTAGATATATGAAAATTTTTATGCATATCCACTTGACATGATCATTTACTGTTGGGGAAAAATGTACAAATAATTTCAATTCCCAAGTAAATATGCAGGAATAAAAAGCTTAATAAAAAAACATACATATGAAATTTAAAGACTCAAATAGAGAAAAAAAAATCATTAGTCAAATAAATTGTCCAATATAAGCTCCAAATGTATTCAAATAGAAAAGAAAAAAAAAATGTATTTTAAACAGAATGGCTTCAAGTGAAATATTCAGTTTTAGATTACTTAATAAATAAAATTTGTATTAATAATTTAAATATCCAATATTTTAGTTGAGTTTTATTAAATTTATTTTCAAACTGGCCAGTTCTGACATTTTTTAATAATTATTCTGAATTAGTTAGCTTTAGTTCTTTAACCATCAATGGATGGAAGAAGGTTTACCTTAAAATGAATTTAAAAAATATAAATATCAAATTTTCAGAAAATTGCAGAATCCTTTGTTTTAACAATTACAAAACATAGTCAAAATATAAGATTTTATAATTTTAATTCTTTTAAAATAATTTTAAAATTATGTCAGCAACTGTAATCTTTTTTAAAAATAGAAAGACAGTCATCTTTTTACATGTGTTCATTAACAATAGGTAAAATATACAAAATATTTCAATTTGCAAGTAAACATATGGAAAAATAAAGTTTAAAAAAAGACTGCAAGATAAATTTACAAAGAATTGGCCAGATATGAAAAAATTTATAAGAAAAATAAAAATAATTCTATTCAAAAGAGAATTGTTTCATTTGAAATCTTGATTTTTCAGATTTCTTTACTAACTTTCTTAGATTTATTCAACAACATTAAATAAAAAAATAAATAAAGTAACCTACTAGTTGAAAATTAATAAAGAAAGTTTGAATTTTACTTTCCAATAACCAACCAGGTCTGGTATTTATATAATTTCCTTTAACAATTATTCATAATTGGTCACCATCTCTTTAATCACAAAAGGATAGAGGGGAAAAAACACCTCAGAATGAACTTTAATAAATATTTAGCATTTAAAAATATATAAAATCAAACTTTAAGAAAATTCATTAATTTCTGATTGATACAATTGCAAAAAATTATAAAAATAAAAGATACAAAAATCTTAACTTTTTAAAAATCACAATATTGATTGATTGGTAATATTTATCTTTTTTTTTTTTTTTTTTTTTTTTCCAGATACATAAAACTTCTTTATGCATATTCAATTGATATTTCATTAAATAATGGGAAAATGTATACATTATTTCAAATTAGTAAATATACAGGAATATAAAGTTTGATAAAAACACATAAGATGAATCTACAAAGACTTGGATATAGGCAAAATTTATAAGAAAAATAAGTTGACCAGTGTAAGCTCTAAAACCACTCAAATAGAAAAAGAATAAAGAAATATCTGTTTAAAATAGAACTACTTCTACTATCTAAAAATAGATTTTATAAAAGAAATTGTATTAATAATAATAAATAAGCAATCCAACATTCTAGTTGAATTGTAATAAATTAATTTTTTAATTTATTTTCTAAAAACTGGCCAATTTAGGCATAAAATAAATTAATTTAATAATGAGTCATAATTAGCAATTCATTAATCATCTAAGAAAGCAGAAAAGATCTGTAACAATAAGTTATAAAAATATCATAATAAGCTAAAAATCAAGTATCAATTATAATTTTTCATGAATTCAATTTCAAAAAATTGTTAAAATAAAAGAATTTATAATTTCAAGACACATCTAATAGTCATGCCTAGTTACTGTTGGCAAGATACACAAATTATTTTGATTTCCAAGTAATTACATAATTATATTAATAGAAACATGTCCAAGATGAAATTAGAATTCTCCAGATACATGAAAAATTCATTACAAAAATAAGTTAACAAGCATCAATTCTAATAGTAGTGAAATAATAGAATTATATCAAATGAAACCTTAGTTTGGATTTCATAATAAATAAAATGAAAATTATTAATAATAAATAATCACAAATTAACCACAACAGATTATCCAACAAACTTATTTGTTTAATTTTAAATATGTCATAATAAAGTCTTGTGATGAATATAATTATATACATATTTAGTATTTTGATAATAGTTATAAATAATATGTTCACAATTTTATAACCATTAAAGAATAGTAAAATATTGTATTAAATTCAACCATGAAAAAAAATTTTAATCCTTTTTTGGAAAAAAAATTAATTAACAAATCTAAAGAATTTTTTTTTAGTTTTTCAATATCTAAAAATAACAGAGTTAAACACTAAAACTATCACAAAATTTCTTATAATTATCAGATAACCTAAGAGGCAGAAAAATTCAAATAGGAAACATAGCACTTAATAACTACACTTTTAATCTTGTATTTATTTTTAGATGGTTTTATTTTTTAATTATTTTCCAAATTTATCAGTTAAAACTTCTCAAACAGATGGGAATTATTAAATCAAATACTTCTTTTGTATACATTCCATAATGCAATTAGCATTATTTTCATTCTTTTTTCCCATGTATCTGGCCTTAATTCATGTCAAGCATAAGTGCCTATTTATCAAAACAAGTCTTGTGAATAATTTTAACAAAAATTTAACAAAACATTAAATATCTCCAATATTTTAACAAAAATGTAAAGTGAGAAGAAACAATGACCCATTAGGACATAATCAATTATAAAGAAATTTGTACGCTGATAAAATTAAAAGCTGAATAATTTTTTATAATTCAAGCAACATTTTTTTTTAATAAGTTGTTGCAGTCTTAGCAGAGAAGCAATACTAACAGCTTAAAAATTTTTAAGAATATGCTTTTATAAATCTTTTAGTTGACATTTGGCAGAAGAGATGTACAGATAATTAAATTAGGTATCATGCATCTCTTAGAGAAGTTCAAAGAATCCCAAAGGATTCATGAACCCCAAAATTAGGAAACAGTACCTAGACAATATTTGAAAATTACAACACAGACATATCACATAAATGAGATTAAAAAGCTATGTATAAACTAATAGAATTCATTAAATTTATGTTCAGATGAAAATATATTTCTTCTGTACAAAAGAAACTGTTGATAAAACACTGTAAATTGCTCTAATATACCAATCCTATTCTTTTACTGATTTTAATCTTGCTTACCTCATAATATGCCAAATGCTATAATTCTTCAAAGAAAGCAACACGAGTTTTGGTAGATCCAGATTTTGTTCTTCTTAGAGTTGAATATTTATTTTCTCCACGATCAGCATTATCTTCATATATATGATCTAGGGAAGTAATATTATCTTCAACTTTCAATACTTCAATTTCAGTTTTTAGTTCTAACAACTGTTCCTGTAAATGTTTACTTTTTTCTAAATATTCCACACGTTCTTTTTCAATTTCTAAAGTTAACTTTTCCATTTCATGGTCAGAAATTAGATCATATGTAACAGAATTATTAGCAGCATTCATGTTAGGTTCTAGTTGTAGCTCGGGATACTGTCTTGGCACTACATTTAGGACATCAACAGGAGAATTTGATATATAGGATTTGGAATAACTGTTCTTAAATATTTCATGCAGCTTTTCTTTGGCATCTTTTTCAGACATCTGTGCTTTAATAAGCTCTTCTTTCAACTTTTCAGCTTCTTTGGCTCTTCGTTCCGACTCTTGTACCATTCTGGTAGCCAATAGTTCAGCTTCGTGAGCTTTTCTTTCCATTAACTTCTTTTCCTCCTCTGTCTTTATGGCACTTATTTTGACTCTCTGAATCTCTGCTTCAGCATCAGATGCTTTCTGTGTCAGCAACATAGCTTCTTCTTCAGCTATTCTTGCTTTCTCAGCCAGAAGTTCAGCAGTTTCTTCAGATCGACGCAATGCTTCTAGTGCTACTCTGGCTTCTTCTTGATACTGCAACATCCTTTGTTCTAGATCTGCCTTTTCTCTTTCAATCTCTTCTCGCAGCTGCTTTTCACGAGAAAGTTTATTCCGTTCAATCTGTCTACGGAGTAGAACTTCTTTGGCTTGTGCTTTCATTTGTTGAATTTCCATGGAATCTGGTTTACGACGTCGCATGAACAGATCATGGTTACCAACACATAAATCTAATATTAACTTATTCATCCTTATTTTGGAAGAATAAAACTGGAATGAAGGAGAAGTTCTGTCAACAAGTTTAATTGTAAATTTTTTATTATCAAATGATATATTCCTAATTTCATTCCAAGGAAAGGTTATTTTGGGTGTTAATTTGTTATTTTTCTCATATATGTTTAAACCAAGTGCAGTCACTCCTAGCCACAGTTCACTCTCTTTTTTATTACAAATTGGAAAATAGTTAACTCCATACATATCAAGGTCTTGAGCAATTTTCAAATATTCCATTTCAGCTTCATCACGTGTCATATTTTTATGATCAGCATACCATGTCTTGATTCGTTCTTCCCACATTTCTGGAGTCATTTGATATTGATCTATGACACGTTGAGGAAGAAGATCTTCATTTGCCAACATTCCAGGTTTGTAAGTTGCTTCATCATAATCACCATATTTCGCTTGTACAGCATAAGAGGCAAGCAGTACAGATGCTTCTGGTGGGCAATATATTGACATATTAAGAACAGCTTGTTTAACTTGCAAGAAAAATAAATGCTGAGTAATTTCTTGGACTAATTCTTCAGATAAATCTTCCGGATAAAACTTTGCTAAAAATAAAAATGAAACTGGCAATTTTTTACGAATATCTTGATCTCTTACTTTTTTATCTAGCTTTAACCAGGCTACAAAGCCTTCAGAATCAACGTACTGCAAGCCAAAATACCATACCTCCCGAAGCCCGATAGTTCGACACACTAAGTCGAAAAGATCTCTTCCAGTAGCTTTTAAATCTAAATCAAATTCCAGTTCAGCATCCATCGTCGTAACACGCACAGGGAACACTTTCCCCGATGGTTTTTTACTCTTTCTAAACATGAGGAGATTAAAAATTTAAAGCAAAATTCATTACTAAAATATAAGAACTAAAGTAAACAACTCTCGAAAAAGACGTCAAGAAGCAGACAGGAAGTCTATGTTGTCCATATTGCACGAAATAATTAGAATTCTTTTTACAACATGAAACATTTCAATAGTTTCATGAATTAACGTGTAAATTCATTTCAAGTGACAAGCAGTAAATTAACAACAAAAAAAACAAAAACAAGGAGGATAGTGCCTTCTATAGCCTTCTATCCTCCTTGATAAAAAACATAACATTTCTTTTCTCCTGTGATATTGTTGCCAGACAATTTCTAGAACATGATGAATTCAATACATTACTCATGCCATGTCAAAGTTTTCATACCGCCTATTAAGCATAGTGACTATAAAATTTTTTCACGATGCAAATTTTTATTAGAGCGAATGAAGGTAAAATGCTGCTAATAAATCATCAATTTTGATTTTACTTACAGCATTTTAATGAATAAATCTATTAATTAAAAGATATTTTATATAATAACTCCAGCCTTGTTCTACTTATGGATCTTCGTTGGAGGTACCAAACAATAATATGAGTAAAATTTCATTTTTTTGTATTCTTTGAAAAAATTTAGTGACTTATTTTTCTATTCGTAGAAAGAGACATCAACTGCTAAAAAAGACAATTTAAGAAAATCCCAAACTTTAGCATTAAAGGTAAAGCCAGATATTCAACTGAACATTTTCTTTTGAAACGAACTGAAATAAAACGAGTCTTATCATATTCGAAATAATTGCGTTTCAGTTTTGAGTTGTGATTCAATCGCTTTTTCGAGTTTAATTTCAAATGGAACAACCTATCGAAGAAAATATACAGAAGGTCTTGAAGCTAATTGAAGAAGCAAAAGCTCGCCGTTCACCTGTACGGCCTTCAACTTGCCTTTATGATTAATTTTTTTTTATTATAATTATACATTAATATTATTAACGATGGGAAAATATTTATATTTTATCTATGTTCATAGAATCAAATACTGATTAAGAGAAATACATTTATGAGGTTTAGTATTTTTTAAATGCCATCAGAATTATCATCCATATCATCATAATAAATTGTTTCTCTGTAATCAAATTGTTCTACGTAAATGAGGGACAGTGCTATAATTATTTGGTGAGGAATCTTTTTATTTTAAAACATTTTCATATAGGTTTTGTGAAATTTTGATTTTTTTTTTTTTTTTTTTTTTTTTTGGCATTGCTGCTAAATTAATTGTACATGCATTTAGAAAGATATATAAATTAAATGTATTACTTACTAATTCATATCATGTTAATAATGATCTGAGAAACAGTGCAAGGATTTACAAAACTTTTTCACATATAAAATTTACATTTTTTTTTTTTTTTTTTTTTGAGGCATTTACTCACGAAGTGGAACTTGTGGCTGTAAGCAAAAAGCAACCAATATCTTCTATTGTCCGTACATATGAGTGTGGAATTAGAGATTTTGGAGAAAATTATGTAAGTTGCCTTTATGTATTTAATTTTCTCAGTGTTAATTGTGCCCAAATTCATGCTATTTAAAAAAAATATAAACTGATTATGTTCATTTGAAACTTTAAAAAAGCCACCTTTATCGGTCACATTAGTTATGAATTTTGATATAATAAGAAAAGACAGCTGACAAAGTGGATAAATGAATGAAAATCTTAATTGAATGGAAGATATACTCTTTAGAGGAATGTTAAGTTATTCAGAAAATTTTGTAAATAAGCTTTTGTATACTCCATTGCATGTCTACCATTTTCTAACTACAGAACTGTATTTATGTCTTATAAAATCTAGTGCCTGATTATATCAAAGATATTTTTAAAAACTGTTTCAATACCCTCCCCCCCCCCTTTTTGGATTAAGTTCTTTTTACTATTTTTTTCATTAATAATTAGTATAACATTTGAAACAGAAACTATGGTTAAGTTTTGTAATTATTTCTACAGAAAACATATTTACCCATTATTGTAAAATTTTTGTTTATTTTAATGAATATAATGGCATTTTTATTAGTTACTTATCTTATTTTCTTCGTACCATTATTACTAAAATTATTCCTCCTGCCCATTTTAGTATTCAACCATGAAAATTGTCTGAATTTTATTTATACATACATTTAAAAGTTTTATTTTTATTTTAAAATCCTTAGGTGGCAGAACTTCATGATAAAGCAGTTGATGAAGAAGTAAGCATGGTTTTCTGAATATAGTGTTTCTAAATGTATAAGTCTTTTTTGGTAAAATCTTATTGACCATTATAAAAAGGTATAGTAGTAGTAGTAGGTGTAGTTATTAAATATAGTTGTGGAGGTAGCCTTAGATTATTTGATATGCAACTTCATAGTCTGATTCAGATCAGATATTTTCTATCATCTCACCATAATTCTAAATATTTCATTAATAAACTGTATGATTTCAAAAAAGGGACATTAATTTCACTGAACAAAATACCAGTTTAAATTAATTTGATTCTACATTATGGAAAACAAATTGTTAATAAATGCAGACAATTCATGACAGTTAAAGTCTGTAAGAATTTTTTGATTATTTAATTACATTAATTGTCATTTTAACTCAATAAAATTTCATATTTTGCTTTAATTGATTGTATATTGCTTTATTGTACTATTATAATTACTGTAATTGTCGAACTTTCATTTATTTAGTTATTTTGTTTACTAAATGTTTTATGTACCTTAATATTCCCTAACAAATATTATAGGATGTTTATATAGATGTATAAATGCGAATTTTAGTATTAAAATTTTTAAAAAAAATTTATATTTTGAGTCGAGTGTTAACAGAAAATTTTTGATTATTCCTCAAATATCTTATTATTAACACTGGCTATTTACAAGACTTTTAATTTACTTTTTTGTATTAATTGAATTTCTTTCTATACACAGTTATATCTACTAAATGTTTTGTTAACTACTGTGTATCATCTGGTAATTTTTAACATCACATATGTGTGTGTGAAAAAAATTAAATCATTTTCAGAAAGGGAATTATAAGTTTCTACAATTTGCTATTAACTTGAATGTGTGTAATAATTGGAAAAGTAAGATGTATGGGTATTTCTTTTCAGATTGTACATAACTGTCCTGAAATTAGATGGCATTTCATTGGCCATTTGCAAAGTAACAAAGTTTCCAAACTTTTAGGTAAATTCATAAATGTGTGATGTTTTAATATGTTTAAAGGTTTCTGGGTGAATTCTGTGAGAAATACTATGTATGTGATGGTTGTTATAACATATTGAAATTTAAATTGTTATTCCTAATTTTAAGTTTTTTTTTTTTTTAATTTTTAATTTTTTTTTATTTTAAGATTTGAGCATTCTTCAAATGTCTTCAATAAAATTTCTATTTTTCACGTGATTTTGTTATTATATGATTTTTTTTAATGTTAAAATTCCATTTTATTTCAATTCCTATATCAAAAATTTTGAATTCCCCTCCCCTACCCAGATTCTTTAAAGCTTGAATAAAACATTATTTAGCAGATTAAAAAAAAAAATCAGAAAAATTACTTTTATGTTTAGGTTAATGGCATCTTCAATATCACTTTCATGATTAATTGTATCTATTATTGTTCATGCAATTTTCTTTTCAGTTTAGTTTGCTGTAACCTGTGCAATTTATATATTCTTGTGAACTAGTTTATTTTATTTTTTTATTAATGGCCTGTTATTTTTATGTAGTAGAATCAGTGTAATTTAGCAATTTTTTTTTATTTTTATTTTGAATCATTTATTTTTAAACATTCATATATATTTTTAATTTCTTTATAAATATTATGCTGTTAAACTATGCTATTTATTACGTAAATTCGTAATGAGTGCATGTTAGATGATAGAATAAAGTTAGACTGTAAAACAGCAAATCTCATCTAACAGCCGGATAATCCGCACCGCACATAACCCGCCCGCGGATAATCGGGAGTCTACTGTACATAAACATTTATACTGTAATGATAAGGAATTTAATCTTAATTAATAATCTTACACCCTGCTTACAGCAAAATTATATATAGACACAATTTGATTATAGATCAGTGCATTCCTTGATTCAAAATATTATATTGTTCAGAACTCTGTTGTAAATCCTTTATGTATATATATAATATGTAAAATTTGCACAATCTAGGAAATATTTAAATAAGATTTTTTATTATTAAAAAATTTAAATATTTAAAAACTTTACTAATGGCAGAAACTTGGTTACTTGGGGCTCTAGATATCTTATGAACTTATTTCTTGTTAAACTTTATATAATTATTTTAAGAATTAAACATATTTTTAAAGTAATCAGCAGGTATTAGGAATGTATAACATTTATTTCTTATGGAAGCTTATCAGCTATTTAAATTAAATACTTTTTATTCTTACTTACAATATTTGTATTGAAATATTCTTTGATATTTGGTTTATTGTTGCTTCATCATATAATTTTTTACTTGTAATAACAAAAATTATAGCTGTAAAATTTATTCCCATAAAAATAATTTGTTTAGTTAATTGTATATATTCATGATACATTTCTAATTTTGATCCATTATATTTACAGCATGCCCAAACTTATTTAGAATTCATACCATTGATTCTGTAAAAACTGCTGATTTTGTTCAGAAACATTTTGCAAAAATGCCAAATAAACCACCATCTTTAAGCATTATGATTCAAGTCAATACAAGTGGAGAACCAAGTAATAAATATTTCATTTTATAATTTGTGATCAGCATTTTTCTTCTGTAATTTTATCATTTAAAAACCATCTTCTTTTTGCTGCATGATACTACAAATAGTTTTGTTCAACTTATATACTCGCTTATATTTTCATAGGCAGTTTGTTTGTTATGAATGTTTTTATACAATATTTCAGATTTTAAGATAGTTCAACTATATTTTGTATTTAATATTTAACTAGTTAAAAACTAAAATTTTACCAATTTGTTAAGAATTATACCAATAGTACATCAAAAAAAATTTTAATTTTGGTTTCTTATATAAATCAAAAAAGTTTTTATGTTTATGTATTTGAATATAATAAGGACTTTCCTACTTCAAAATGTTTTTTCCTTGCAACAGAATTCTATTATTGATACATTTTTTTTTGGATATTTTTTATTCATTTTTTTAAATTATATTTTGCTATTCTAATTAAAAAGTTATGCTACTGTTTTCATTGAATTAATTCTGTGTTTGCATAAATTCATCATTTATATTTAAGAAAGCTATTTGTTAGCCTCCCTTTTCATTAAACGTTTTATGAATTTGAAATGGATTCTTAATTCAGCCAAACTTTCTGTTTGTAATTGTACATCTCTCTCTCTCTTTTTGTTGTTGTTGTGGATATTAAAAAGTTTTATATGAAGGAAACATTTTGTGCAAACTATTATGAAGCAGTAGAATTAACTGTCAAGATTCATTTGTGCTCACAGCATCTTTCTGAATGTGTATATTTAATATTATCAATAATACCTTTTCATTAAAATTTAAAATTGCAAGGGATGTTTTTAGTTTGAGAATATTTTTGTTTGTTTAAGGCAAATGCTTTCCTTAAAGTTATGTTTTTATTTAAGAACGGATTTTATATAAAGTAGCTAAATTCATTTGCTTTGGTGACTTTTTAATATAACTCAACTTCTCAATTTTATTTATTATTTTTCCCCCATTTAGTGTATTTTCTGAAAAGCTATAAACAGTTCAAATATGTTATAAATCTTTTGGATAGTTTTTTAACTGAACTGTAGCGATAATATTTATGTTGAATTCTGTGTATAAAATGTTTATTTTGATAGCATTGAATTTTTCTAAGCTTATAATAGTACTTCATTTCTTAGTATAGCTTGATGTTAATAAAAGTGAACATGAAATTATTTCTACTTGTTGCTGAATTTAAGTATTTAGTTACTAAGGATTTTTTTTTATTTTTTATTTTTTTTATGGTTTTTACCTTAAATGAAATAAGATTGGTAGAATACCTTGCAGTATTAGTAAATTATGAGTGATTCTATAACATTTGGTATCAAGTGTGTTAGTGTATCATATCGCTACTTTTAATATGTTAAGAAAATCACCATGAATAAAGCGGCTACATACTTTTTATTTCTTACTTGTAAGCAAAAAACTAAAAAGCAATCGATGATTTAAGGTCCTTGTTTTTTTTTTAATTGAGACATTTTCCCCCCATTACAGCTAAAAGTGGAGTTACACCTGATGATGCATTGGAACTAGTTGAGCATGTGATTAATAAATGTCCAGATTTGAAGTTGGATGGCTTAATGACTTTAGGAGCTCCTGATCATGATGTTACAAAAGGTCCTAATCCTGATTTTGTAACTCTTCAAAAGCTGAAGGATACTATTGATGCAAGATTTGAAGAGAAAGTCAATTTAAGTATGGGGACATCTGGTGATTTTGAGCATGCTGTGAGTTATTTTTTAAACTTATTTTATAGAAAACTTGTGAGTATGATGTATCAAGTAATGCCTATTATATAACAAAGAAATGAAAAACTGTAGGCGGAAAAGGCTCATTAGGTAACATTTGAAAAAGAGATGGAAAAACATTTCCTAAATGTAATTTTTTCAAACAAGTATACATACACATTTCTCAAGTGTGATAAAGTAACAATTTTGTCAATAGGCGTTTTTTTTCCTTAAATATATCCATATTCTGTTGAAAAGCATACCCATATTGAAAATTTCAATGATTTTAAGGCAATAGATGGGAATTTCACATGTTAAACATGTTTTGGAATGCCTTGCATGTGCCTGTTTCCTACTCTTTGTTCTGAGATAGTTTTCTTTCTTTCTTTTTTTTTTTTTCAAGTGTAATATAAGCGCAAGCATTCCTAACTTAAGCTTTGTAGATAGTTTTCACAAAAATGTTTTTCTTTACGAATCTATCTGAATCAGTATTTGTAAACTGCAAACTTATTTGTTCGAAACTCCTCAGTGCACTCTACCCTGTATGATTGGATGTCATGTAAGAGGCTTTTGTTATCCAGCAGTTAACCCTTTAACTGTAACAGAGTAGGTACATGCGCCTAGAGGTCTAAATGTTAAGGCGTATATTTATATCCATAAAATTTATATGGTATATTTATGTCCATAAGACCAAAAAATATAAATTTAATCAAATTAATCTACTTTAAATCAGTGAGCATGCAAATAAAAAAAAAAGATTATATACTGCAAAATCTAAGCAAAAAATAAAATCTTATTTCTTTGAGTTGATGTCTGAAGAAAATAATTCTTTTTTTTAATCTTAATTTTAATACTGGCAAAACGTCATCATTGAATGTTTTGATGGAATTGAAGAATTATTTTAAAAAAACATTGTTATAGATTATGAATAGAATTAAATTTTTAAAATTTATTGGAAACAGTAAAAGAAATTGTACGAAATGAAACTGATATGATTAAAAGAGGTTTTTAACTTTTAAGAGCCAATGGAATATATGAACTATCAGTTTCTCTAGACAAGCCATAGCGATTATTCATCTGGCGATGGTTAAGCTTATTTACTACCTTGACTTGCACCTGATATTGGGATCATCTATTTACCAAGATACCCATTTACTTTATAATTTCTTTCAACACGCAAGATGGGAAACCCTCTTAAAAAATACAAAATATTAAAAATAATAATAATTTTTGTGTACAGCAAAAACAGTGGTAGTAATAATGATGAGAATAATCTTAATTGCCTTGTATACATACACCACTTTTGATGAGAATTTTTGGAAGTATGCAAGTATACATTAACCATACATGTTTGAGAATCTGTTACTGAGTGATTTTTGAAATTTCAGGCGTGGGGCGGAGGGGGGGATGTGAACAAATAATTATTTTTTAAATTATTACATATTTTATCTCTAAAATCCATGATAAATAGGTTAATAGCCCAGTAGCCTTGACATTATATAATAAAATTGTAAATAAAATGTTTTTACTGTAATTTTTAAAATTCCTAATTAAACTCCTTAACAGATCAATTTCAGTAGAAACTGCATGGTATCAAAAAATATACGGGGGGGGGGACATTTTAAGGCTGAGAGTTGCATATGAAACAAGTCTGATGATTTCAAATCCTTGGAAGCATAGTTTTATTGCATTTCTCTAAATTTTCTCCATAGATAAAAAATGTAAATTTCTCGGACAGGTTTGAAAATTGAAATATAAAGTTATTTCCCTGTTTTAAAGTACTTATACGTATGAGCAATTATTTTCTCTTGACATGAAATAAGTTCTCTATCAGATCCAGAATTACTGATATTCACCTTGTATCATTTTGAAATTAATCACTATTGACAAATTATTTCATGAAATAGGATTGAGGGTAACTGAAGATGCCTTGTGCAAGGAAGGAAACATTGATATTAGTTTGTCTTTTTCTTTTTTTACATTTTTGACATGACATTTTTGAAATAGACCAACATTTTCAAAAAGAAAACTTTCTTTGTCTCTCATGTAAACCTTGTTTGCTTTGGCCAAGCCTGACATATGAGTTTGACATCTTTGCTATAAAGAATGAGAGAGATGTTATAAAGATTTATGAAAAAGTTAACCACTTTAAAATGCAATTGGAGCAAGATTTTGTGTAAATATTTAAAATATATTATTGAATCCATGGGTCTAGAATCCTTTGTTGGTTTGATGATACTTATAATTTAATTCCAACTAATTACGTATTTTATTGTTTTTAATTATGTACAAGTTAAGATTTTTTAATGTTGACTACTCGAAAGAGATATTTAAAACAGATTGTAAGTGAAACTGGTAATGCAAAATATCATATGTGTATATATATATTGTATATAAAGCAAAAGCATGTAATTTAAACACAGCAAATATTTTAATAAATTTAACCCTGAAGTTATGATTAGGATAGTTGTGAAAGGATTAAACTACAGATTTATGTTAAAATGTTTTTTTATGCAAATTAAAATTTCCTATGTGTGAAGTCTACAATGGATTAAAATCTCAGAAAAATAAGTTTAATGTAAAAATTATTTTTATATAAGATTTTTAAAGCAGGAACTCATATATAAAGTAAATTTGTTCAGTAGATAGATTACAACAAAGGTTTATAGCAACTCAATTTCTCAATTCTAAAATTGAATATGCTTTAAAAATCTAAAATTTTGAATAATTCAGAATATTTATACAATAAAAAAAAGATGTTTATTTAAAAAAAATTACTGGATTTTAACTTATTTACTTACACCAGAAGTTTGATTATTACTAACTAAAAGTTTTACATTTTTTCAATATCTTACTTATATATAAATATATTTTTAAAATAAAATGCAAAATATTGAACCTCTAAAATATTCTATTCGAGAAGGTTTAAAAAAAATTTAAAAAAAAAAAAAAACATCTAGAATACAATCAGTCTAGTACAATAAAAAAAATCTAAAGTTATTGTAATATTCCATATACACGCTTAAGAAGAACGACAAACTGAAGTATTTGCCATTGTTCATTTCCCCCAGATTCTATGTTAAGGATATGTAACTAGCCTTTTTAATAATTTCATTGTATAAGAGAAGTTTGTATTTGAATTAAATCAATCAACCACAAAAAATATGTGAAGTCAAATTTTAATAGTGGAACATGGCTCATTATATGTACACACAAATAATTTTGTAAGTTATTTTAATAAAAATAAATATTTGTTAGATTTATTACTAACCCTATATCTGCTTAACTGACAAGGAAACTTACACAAACAGAAATATGTGATGATCTGTACTAGATTCAAAATATTTGAATTGTGTACAGCTTGCAATTCCAAATTAAACATTAATTTTTAAAAAAAATACATTTGTGAATTATTAAAAGATAATAGTTTTTCAAATTTCAGTTATTTGTAAATTGCATTTATAAATACCTGAAAATATTTCAAATAGCTATATTAAACCATTAAGGCTTTTGATGCTGGATTTTATGCATTAACAAAATATAAATATGAACACACAATAATACACATTTTTGATTAATCACATACATTCACATTTCTTTCAAGCATAAAAATAATCGAAAGTCTATTCAAAATATTTCCAATAAAAACTATTATCGTATTTAACTAAGATTAATCGAAAATAACGGATGCGACCAGATCGTTTTTGATTTTAAATCAATCATATACATTCATATTTCCGTCATGCTTATAAATAATCGAAATTACATTCAAAATATTTCCAATGCAAATAACAATCATATTTAAAATTAAACAAAAATAGGTTCAAAACAATCTTTCAGCTGTCCAAAAACAACGGACTCGACCATGTCGCTCTTGAGGATAGGCGTAATAAACTACTACTCTGAAAATTTTCCCCTCGCAACTTTTTCCTTCAGAGCAGAATTTTTGGAGCAGCCCTCAGACGCTTCTATGGTAATCAACGAAGTATATTTTAGCGCTCGATTAAAATTTGTTTGATAAAAATTTCTGTTGTAATTTCTGTCTTTTTTATTTCTCTTTTGTCATTTTTACTCTGATTGAACAGTATTTTCAGCGGGATCTCTTCATAGCATTTGGTGTAATATTCTGAAGCAGTATTAATTATCTGAGTAAAGTGCTGAATTAATTTCAGGTGTAAAAAATGTTTATTGAAATGATCGGAAATATTCGTGTAACAGGCGACTATATCTTTCGACTCCAGGTTGAGTATCTTGAACATGATTGGCTGGTATGGTCATGTGATTCACTGACGTATTATCCCTATGGCGTAATTTCCCTTTTAATATGTAAGCACGCATTCTATTAAAAAGCACATGCTGTTTGATATTGAAATGCTATTATGTCAGTAAAATTTAAAATTGATATTGGAATATATATTTAACTATGGATTACAAATCTGAAATTTATATATAATATTATAGGGAAAAAATCCTGTAATAAAAGGTCATTGTATTAGACGTCAGCGATAATATAAAACCTTGAATAACTTTCATAATAATATTTCATTAGCAAATACAATTTGAAAATCTTAAGCAATGAAAAGCAAGAAGATTTTTACCTAGTTGAATGCACAACATGCATTTAATTCCCAGTTAGATGTGAAATTTATTTACACAACTGATAATAATTTTTTGTCCATCTTTTACATCATTTGCCAATGAAATGCTTTTTTTTTTAATTATAGAAATAGTTGTGTAATATATGTTCAAAATATTTCATGTAAATTAAGTAGGACTTACTAAATGTATCTTACATGCTTAATGATCTGAAAAAAATGACATGGAAGATTTTGTAAGAAGTTATTTTATTAATAAAGATAAGTATTGGTTAGAACTAACATCTAATCGTACATCTGCTAAACTGACATGGATAGTTACATAAACAGAAATATGTGATGAGCTGTATAAGCTTCAAAATATTTGAATCGCTTACAGCTTGCAGTTATTGTATGCATATTAAACATTAATTCACAAGGCAATTACATTTGTAAATGATTTGAAAGATACTAGTTTTTAAATGCCCACTATAATTGCATTTATAAATAACTGAAAATACTACATTATTGAGGCTTTTGTTACTGGATTTTATGCATTCATAAAATATAAATATTAACTCACAATAATAACACATTTTAAATTCATCATATACATTCACATTTCTGTTATGCCTAAAAATAATCGGAAGTACATTCAAAATATTTCAAAAAAGAAACTACAATCATATTTAAGATTGATCCCAAATAGCGATGCTTCCTGCTCATTTTTCATTTAAAATTTATCATACACATTCGCATTCCCGTCATGCTTGTAAATTACATTCCAAATATTTTCAATTCAAACAACAGTCATATTTAAAATTAATCAAAAATAGGTTCAAAACAATCTTTCCGTTGCAATGAGTAAACGTCAGTGAATCACATGACCAGACCAGCCAATCATGTGCAAGATGATCAACCTGGAGTCGAAGGATGTAGCCGCCTGTTTCGTGTACGGCATTTGTTTACATTTGGCTGTTGTCATCTATACTTATAATAAAGCTCAGTGTGTGTGTGTGTGTGTGTGTGTGTGTGTTGGCGCTCTACAGGCCAGGTCATTTGACATACAGCTATTAAATTTGGTACATGTATACCTTAGAGGTCAGGAATGTGCACCTGGGGTCCTTTTTTTGAAATTTTAATTAGAATTTTAATTATTAATTAAAAACTAACTTTCCCGCCAAAAAAATCTTCCATTTTCCCCACCGCCAACTTTTCCGCCAAAAAAATCTTCCATTTTCCCCACCGCCAAATAAGTAAGGCATCAGTTGTTTTTTTCTCCCAACAGTCATGAGGCTAGGGTTAACATTTTTCGACGGATTATTTCAAACGATTCTGTTTATTTTCTTAATGTTTTATGCATTTAAAATTAAACATTGTTAATTAATCCATGTTTCAGATTCATTCTGAAGTACTTTTGAATTAAAATAACACAGAATAAAGGAAATTAAAAATGTCTAATCTGCATAGCGTTACCCCAACTGGCGTAGAAAAATTTACGCATTTGCGTTAACGTAACTGGCGAAGAAAATCCACGCATGCGCATTGTTCTGATTGTTGGCATGACAACCAACGGACGATTTAAATTATTTTTGGGTTAGTTGCATGCTTTTGTAAGTAAGTTGTAAGTTGTATTTATGTTAGTTATATATTTTTTGTATATGCTTATAGTTTTAAGTACATCGTTTTTTAAGTAGTTTTTTTTAAACCTGTTTTCGACTGTTTATTTTAAACGATTCATTTTATTTTCTTAGTGTTTGATGCATTTAAAATTAAACATTGTTAATGAATCGATCTGTTCATGATGAATCTGAGAAATTTTTGTTGACAAATTCTTGAGATATTACATAAATTAAGAAAGATATTCTTTAGTGACCATAAAGTTTAAACGCTCAGTGACTCTATTATCAGTAATCATATTATTAGAAAAAATGCTTTGTTTCAGTAAAAAATATTATTATATTAATTGCAGATTAATCATTTACACTTTAATTTAAAGCATAATTTCTACGAGGGGTAACAGAAAATTAGAGAGATACATATCACGCTATAACTGAAGGCCTTTATAATATTATGAGTGAATTATATGACTATCAAAATTTGAAGTTTTAAAATATTTTGCTGAAGAATCTATTAAAGTTGGAATTGCGTAAAATATTTAATGTAACGACCGGAGTTTAAGCCCCTGCTTTGCGCAATTTTTAAAAATCGCCAACAACGGCCTTGCGAAATGTTCAAAAGCAAAGGAGCAGATGTTCAATTATAGTGCATAATAAAGATTGCCAGCTTGGCGCGTTATCGCAACTTGGCGAAGAAGGGGGTTAAACTCCGGTTCAACCTATTTAATTATTAAAATTTAAACGAACATTAAGATTGGCGAACCGGCTGGTCGCCAAAGGCGGCTAGTTCAACAATAAGTAATGAAACGATTTCTGTGCCATTTGTATTAATAACTTCCTCTGTAATTTGTTTCTAGTCATGAAACTGCATCTGTTCGTTTAGAATGCAATAAAATAATCATATTTTGGAATTATAAGCAATGATGAGAAGAAAAGTAGATACTGACGAAAACAATGTTGGAATAAAGTGCAAAAAAATTTAAGAAAAAACAGTGAATTTTTTCTCATATTTATTTTAACATTAAAATTCATATTTCTTTTAAACAATAAAAAATATATTGAATTAAGTGATTCAGGCCCAGACACAATTTAAATAGTGCTCTTGAATTTTTCTTTGAGGAAAAGAATCAAACCTCAGAGAAATTCTCACTGCAAATATTTTGTTATGCATAAAGCAATTGTAACTTTACAGATGCTTTCATGGAGCCATAAAATTATATAACCGACGTTCAAATAATATCAAAACCTTACACGTCTTCATATGGAAACGACCCCTTAACAAAAAAATGTCAGATATCGCTCTGTGTAATCATAATATATTAATCAAAGTTTGTACTGTGGGTATTTTTTTTTCCTTGGGAAATCTATTCATATCAAAAAAGGGTGTTGCTATAGAAAATTTCAAAATTTGTGCAATTTTAAATATGTAGATATCCCCTTATAAAAATTTTACGCACGTTATATTTGGTATGCATTACTGTCTTTAGAATGGTACTTTTAGTTTTCTCATAGGATGAACGATTGCAAAATAAATTTGGGTGGCTCCTTTTCTTTTTTTTTTTTTTTTCCCCTCCAAAACTTGACATCAGGAATTGAAAAGGTTGTCTCAAATTTTCATTTATGTTTATAAAAGAACTTGATTGCATAAACAGATTAAGTTTCATCTATTCAAGGGATGTTTGATTGCATAAATGGGCAGGCCATTTTACCAAATTGGTGGTTAAAGTACCTCTGGCTACTATGTCTGCTACATTGTTTGTTGAATTGACATTTCTCTAATCATAATTTGGACATAGAGTTAATTATCTTCACACGACTGGGCGTTTTCAGTTTCTCAAAAGAAAGGGTGTGTGTGTTTTTTTTTTTCCATGCTAAAGTATAGTAGTAGAGTCCACATGTAGATGTGATTAAGATGTTACTTGCATGAGAAATCGCCCTTGACACAACACGAGCTAACAACAATGTAACAGAAAGTTTTAGACGAGGCTTAATTAATGCCTTTATTGGACAAACTTTTAATTTACTACACTAAAGATCTTTCCTGGTGTATCACAGAGCAATACAGATCTGTGATTATGGGATAGGTGATTATAACACTTAGAAGGGTTTGTAGTTAGTGTGCTGCTTTTAAACTATTAACCTGTCTTATAGATCGTTTGGTGGAATTGTGTAATTCCAATTTCTTTGCAGCAAAAATCTCTGAAGAAAGACTTGTTCTCTTCTTACGACTGAATTGACTGACTCAAAGGATCAGACACTCTAGCTGTGACTGAAAGATCTTTGCGCTATGAGAAATTATACTTCAGTTTTACAGTAACTTAAAAATGAAAACATTCGATGTAGGATGCCACAAAATTCTTAGTATTTGACAGTATTTGAATATGATGGAAGTTAGACCTATTTATGGAGTTTGCATACCCCTTTTGTTTAAGAGTTGTATCAACTGAATTTCTTAAAATTTAGCTTCTTCTAAATTATTTGATCTATTTAAAATGTAATCAGCATAGATATGCTTTAGATACTTGGGGAAATTCTTTTTGTTCATCTTCAGCTAATGCCAAGCTAGAGTTCTTGTGGCTAACAATAGAGCACATGTTATTCCATATATGACAATCCATAGCCTCTATGCCTTTACTGGAGCAAATTGATTGGAGTACTACAAAATTATGTGCAAATCTGTCTGATTCGTCAACTGAACTCTGGCTTAACAATTTTCTTATATCTGTATTAAATACAAACTGATATGTTCATTTAGAATTATATATTATGCTGATATATTCATTAGAAATTGTTCGTTCCGAATCTTTAAACAGCTGAAAATAATTCTTGTTGGATTGTTCTGCCACTACTTAATAATACAGAATTAAACGCAACTCCATTGCTAAAATTTCGTTTTACATCAAAAACGATTCGCTAAGGTAATTATGTGCTTTCTGGGGAAAAGATGGCATGATGAGGAATGAAGTAATTACTACTTCCTTTATCAGCTCAATCTCAAATTCTTTGCATGTGATTTAAGCGGAAGATATTCATCCATGAATAATTTATATAGTGTGGTCATAGTTTTATTTTAATCTAACTTTTCCAGAGTAAATTTAAACGTCTTTCTCCTATTTCTTTGGAATCACCTAACATTGAACTTTTATCTTCGATTATTGATAATTTAACTGTATAGATTCCGGTTTCATTTCTTTTATGTGTAGAACTAAATTTTTCTTCACAGTATTGTTTTTCAAAAGTTCTGAGTTCTTTCAATTCATCTGCGATACCACCAGACAAAGTTTTTAATTCAAAGTAACTTTTAACCAAATTTTCTAGACTACCATTTTCCAAAATTATTCTATAAAAAAATATTAAGATGTACTTTTATAGCTCTTGTTACTAATTATCCAAACGCGCTGTTTTGTCTAATGTCTAAAGTTTTCTTCATTCAGTAATTCAAATTCTATTAATGCATTAATTTTGCTAGGAATATGCAAGTTAGGATCGGCAAGTTTTATTTCATTTGGGAAATTTGCATTTGAAACATCAGTTCTATTCCAGGTATCAACTGTGTTATTTTTGGTAAAATTAAAAACGATGCAGTTCTCAAAAAATCATTATTTTCGTTTGATACATGTGTATTAAATTTATTTTTAACAAAAAGTTCATTTCTGCTGATCTTTGAAATTAATGTTTATATTTATGTTTATACAGAGAGAGAACAACGTCAAATGTTTGAGTATTAACAGTACTTCCGCTACCCCCCCCCGCCCCCCGCCCTTTTTTTTTTTTTTTTTTGACCGGATGAATCATTAATATGTACTTGCGTGGTGCAAAGTAATTTATTACACTTTAGTTTGGAATAATTTGCCAAAGTTGATCCAGCCAGTTACAGAGTGTCATACAGACGCATCATCAGAATAAGTTGTGGTTGCATTAGGTCCGACTTCATTCTGAGTGGCAACGAATTTCACTTTCGATTTCGCAATACTGATTTCCCTCTTCAATTCGAGACAAATGAAAGAATTATGGCAGGCCTTTTGATATACGAAAGTTGTTTGAAATTTCATTATGTGCCATTTAAATCAATTTTTACTGAAACGGTGATTTTTTTTAATAATTCGATTCCATCTGGAATGCCCATTTTTAAAAATTCATAGCGTCGTTCTTTCATAAAATACGTGATTTTTCATCATGTTTGCTTTTATTTCAATTAATAAGGAAATTCTTTTTCTTTTGCTTATTTATTACGATAGAATTTTCTTTACAAAATTTATAAGAGCGTTTTTATTAAAATGATTTTTCCTAATTGATCTAATATCTTTGCTCTTCACTGCAAAAACTGCAAATGTTGATTTAAAGAAAGAATTTCTTTCCTCATTTGCGATAATTCGTAGAATATTCTGCTATCTTTGTCAAGCCGTTCTAAATTTATATTTACTAAAACAACATTCCGTAAATAATTACACTCAAGTTTTAAATTTTGTTATAGCTCTCAAGCTTTTTGTTTATTGTATTTGCGATATTTTTTAATCCTAAAGTAGATTTAAAATATGAATATTTTTAACTATTCTTTTACTTTTGAAACGATCTTCAAGAGCCGAAATTAGCGTCTCAAATCTTCATTTAATAGAAGACAAACATTAAATAAAATAGTTTTTGATTACTTGTTAAATCTTAATTGTCAGTTATTATGCACATAGGTTGATTCTTATAGCTGGAGAACTTTTCTGTTTTACCATTAAGTTTTGACATTGGTATTCAGGAAATTTTGATTTCAATACAATATAGTGAATTTATAATTTTAAGTCTGAATTTTAGTTTCATGCTTATCATTAATTTTAAATTTAGAGTGTTAGCAACTGAGATTTACCTCTAATTCATCCCGTTGAGCTTCTAAATCTAGCAATTCTTCATCATGTTTTGCATTAATTTCTTCATATTCATCGATTTCTAAATAGCTGTTAAACAATCTTTTAATTCCATTTTTTTTATTTCTTGAATTTTGGCCAGTTTTTGTTGCACTTGTTGCTAGTCTCTCCCCCCCCCCCTCCCGCTCTTCTTTTATGGATTGACAACTATCGATGAACTTTTTAATGTTAGCCAGTTTCTATATTATTATCCCGCAGATGCGATTAAGCTCCTTGGCTGTGAGAGGTTTTCTTTGTATTGCAGTGCCCATTGCTGCTAATCCGTCTACAGCTTGCTAGGACCAGAATGAAGACAATTGAAATGAAAATTGACTTTTTAACAATGAATTAAATTTCATATTTGGGTCCTTCGCTGTAAAGGAAGGCACAGTTACATTTTAGTGATGCTGTATGCAGGAATTATCTCTCGAACCTATCAGACTCATTCCTAGCCCCAGCAAAATTACTGAGCAGATCATCGTTAATAGATTAAACAACTATGTGGAAGATCGTATTCTTTATTGTAATTTGGCTGTTAATAAGCTTCTTAGAATGACGGAGAGTTAGTTATACAGCAAGATTTCATCAATGGATTGAGTACAAGGACTGTTTTTGTGGACGTCACCGAAGCATTTGATCGAGTTTGAATCGATAGTCTGTTTGAAATGATCATGATGGAGGTTACTCACAAAATCATCAAACTCCTTCTTCCTGGTGTTCTCTTCACATGGAAATAAAACCCTACCTCATCCTCCAAAGTTATTAAAACGGAACATTCCCTTGAACAATGATATAACTTATTTCGTCATTACCCTTTATAAGCATTTAAATTTTAAGAAATATATCCTAGAAAGTTAGCTAACTACAAATGAACTGAAGCTAAATTTCGCAATTCTCAATCCAAGCTTTCAAGTAAAAATAGACTTTTCATCTGCAAGGCTAAGAATGCTTATTTTATATGCATCCTCCATTTGGGCGACTACGGCCAGGGCTCATACCCAAGAATTAGAAAACAAGGCGGTGAGTAAAATTAACAATATGCCGTATAATATTTGCAAAAACCATCAACTCCTCACCATCAACGAATTCCGCATAAAACTGTCTACAAGACATTTTGATAAACTGGGTAAATGCGAAAGTGCAGCAATTAAAGAAATTGAAACCTACGATCCTAAGCACCCTAAGACCATCCAAGGACCTCAACATTTCATCTGTGATTGGGCATCATTGACTTTCTGCTTTATCATATTAACATGACGCCATGACCCTTTCTTTGCCATTTGATTCCGTCATGAAGAATCATTCTTTTCTCCCCATTTTTTTCTGTTTTTATTTAAAAGGTTAATTAAACATCAATATTTATTATGCATTATTAACAAACCATTAGCATATTGCTATTTGTTGTCATTGTTAAGCCACCTTTAGGCATCCAGTTGTACCTGAAAATTAAGAGCCTTGAGTTCATGCACTCTTTGCCATCCTCCCACAAACAAATTATGAACAAGTATTCCGGTTTGAAAACTGTTCAGATTTTGCATTTCGTTACCTGAAGGCGCTGTTGCAAGGAGACGTAATGGCGTGTCTATTACTTCCATGGAATTATTATGTATAAAGCAGTGGATTAATGGCATTTTTTGATTGGCCTGTATTATTCATGTTAGCATCTTACTCCCTCTTGATTTTACGAGCAGAAAATATTTTAAACAAGATTAGTAAGATTAAAACTAAAATAAAATGTGCATAGAAATACCAATAATCAGTGAAATCTGACAAAAAATATTAAACAAAATAAAATTATATCAATTTTTTTAGTATAAAAATGTAAATCAAATAAATTTCTTAAAATAGTAAATCATCAAACTAATCATAAATTTGAAGATAATTGAAATGAAATGAAAATTATTTTATTTGATACATTAGAAAATGCAGTATTTTTACTATTGTTCATTCTTTTTCTTTTTTTTTGTGCACAATTCGAGTCTGGAATCTTGTTGATTATTAATTAATTTTTTCCGGATGAATTTTGACGTTTTTGTAGAGTAGGAACATTTTAAAACACTTTTTGAAGATGCTTCATATTTTTCTTTTGGCGTGGATGTGATATAATTAAATAATTAATTTTTATTGTGATATTGATGTAATGAAATGACTTTTTTTTTTTAAAAAAATTTGTCAAAGTTATATGTTGTGTTGGTTACGAATTATTTTCTGTTTTGGTAAATTTTAATATTGATTTTGTTATTTTGGTAAATTATTATACTTTGATAATTTTTTTTATTTAAAAATTATGATTTTTTTTGTTGTTATTTCAACTAATTCCATGAATTATGGCAAATTAAAAGAGACAAAATAAATATAATTATGCTGTTCTGATTTCACTTTTGAGCATTATTAGATAATTTTGTGTTATGAAGGAGAGAAATGCATACAAATCTGGTAAACTTCGATTTGCGTCTACTTCTTATCATATAAATATAAAATCATCTGATATCACTCAGTTCTTATTTCACAGCAGCCAAGTAATCAGAACCAAACTATAATATTTAAAATGTCATTAAGAATCAGATTATTAAATACATTTAAATATTTGTAACTTGAATATCTTTAACCCCTTCCCATTGTTTCTTACTCATGACTTATTATTTTTATTTAAAGTATTTTTGAAAAAAAGATAAGACAGATAACTTGTTTTTTCGTATCTTGCATTTTTTTTTTTTTTTTTTTTTTTTTTTTAGTAAAAAAGAATAATAATAAAACCAGTGCTTGAAACCATTCTGTTCTCACGATGTCTATTTAACATGTCAGTTAAACAAAGCTATGCATGTAAATGTAAAATTGCTTGGAATCAAATTTTTCTGTCATTATCTAAATATCTTAATATATGGCAATACATCAACATTTATCAACTCTTAAAAGTTAATTTTTCTTTATGTTATGGTATAATGATTTTATGTGTTTTAAGTCTCATTTAATGAATGAGTTTATTTTTATATTCTTATGTTTTAGATTGAACTTGGTAGCAACTGTGTTCGAGTGGGTGAAAAAATATTTGGACCAAGAAAATATTGAATGATAGCTGAAATGTGTATGTACTTGTTCTTCTTCCATCTATTTGTAATTAAAAATTCTGAAAATTTATCCTTGTTTTATAAAGGCATAATAGTTATTAATCATTCATAGCATTTTCCATTATTAGCGTTTTATTTAATGTGTTTTTATCACATAATCCTAAAATAATTTGATGCTCTTTTAAGAGGCATAATTTTAACTACTAGTGTAATCAAAAACAATTGCTTGTGTCTGTTTTCTTATTTATATTAAAATTAAATACAGATGGGCTATTTTTAAAAGTGAAGATTCTTGCATTTATTTTGAAATGCTGACTTGATTTGAAAATTGATTTTTCGTATTTATCATGTAATATTTGAAAAAAAAAATTATGAATTGTTTGATAGCGATAATGAATCAGTGAATTTCGTTTAATTGTTCTTACATAGTTGGCATCGATACGAAAACCATATTGCATAGTTTTTCAACATTCTACAAACTATCATTTACTTTTGTTTCACAATATATTATTATGGAACATTTGACATATATTTTTGAATTCATGTAAGTTTTTAGTTTTTATAAAATTTAGTTTTTATGAGACTATCCTATGTTTACTTTGTAGAAATAAAATAAAATTTATTATTAAAAGCGGTATCAAATAGAACAAAACAAGTAGTAAAATTTGGTAATTAACTGAATTATAATTAAATGATTTCAAAATTATGCGGATTTCATCAAAAATAACATGTCTTTTTCATTTTTCGTCTGACCATAAAGCATTGTTTTAGGATTGTAAATCCTTTGAAAGATATTTCTTTTTTGCTAACAGCATGCTGTTTTGCCCTGATATGTTTCGAAATATATAGTCCCCTCCCCTCTCTCTTTGTTTTGGATACTGCAGCTGCATCGCCCGTTTGACGGGGTAAGTGTGTTGCAATTATTCAGCTACGCCAATGGTGTTTCCTATAAAGTGTCTGGCCTGCAGCAATGCAGAATTTGGTTTTTAATAGCATGATGATAGCTTCTTGATTTTTGTGAGGATCTAAGTGTATTTGAGCCAGTATGAAGGTTAAATGTAATAGCAATTCTTTCATTTTATGAATTTTTTTTGGCATAATCAGAATTTTATACATTTATTAAACCTTCATTAATCTTAATATCTGAAATTATACATGCTAAATAGATCAATCCAATTTTTTATTAAATTTTATTCCACTTTTGATATAATATAATTTGATTTTCTCTTACAGAATACTCTTTTGCTTTTCTCATTGAGTTTTCTTATTTTATTTGGTTGTGTTATCAAAATCGATAGAATATACTATAGAATTATAACCCCATCGCGACCATTTAAAGATGAAAGCGTTTGCGACTATCAGAAAATAGAAATAAACTTTTCATTTTTAATTAAAATGAGCTGTTATGTGCAATAATATAATTAATGTGTCTTGGACTGGGAAAGTATCGGACGGATGTCCATTGTTTTGCATAGAAATAACTGGGAGTCAATTGAAGTGATATATATGCAGTTCTCTATTAAATTAACGAAATTATTTTTGCACCTCCATAAACCAGTTTCTTAATAAAGGAACTGTGTTCTTGTCACTTTCAAATTTAACAGCCGAACAAAGTATATACATATATTAATCAAATTATGCTATATTATTTTTCTGCTTGTATATAACAATTGAAAAATGATTTCATACTTATAAATGACAAACAGAAAATTAAATTATTTTAATGTAAATAAAATATTATATGATGCTTATTAGATTCAAACTTTTTAATCTCCTAATGGGTGTCTGAGACTTTCCAAAATATAATAAAATTTCCAAAGATGGTATCCAAATGCAATTCACTGCTTCGTTTCAAATATTTTGAAAAGTTTTGTATACCTCGTAAATATCAATGCAGTAGAATATGTACAATGGTTCAACATTAGTCGATCTGTGTGTCTGATGCTGATAGGATATGAAAATTAATCAAGTGATTTATCTCTTTATTTGATATTTAACAGTGTAAGAAAATCATTGTGAAGCAATGACGGAGTTCCATGTATGCAAAGATATTTTGAGATCATTTCCGCAAATTTGTTATGCTCTTCCATTTTATATAATTCTTTACATTTGCACATCATTCATTTCTACATTTTAGTTTAAAGAAAAATAAAAATTACTTAGGTAAATTCTTTGAAAAAAGGGTCTATATAACGTGATGATCAATGTAACAATCCAGATTCCATTCCATTTTTCAACTTTGCGTTGCATCTACCCTGCTTTCTAAGCGATGTGACTTGCGTCTGTTTTTCTTCCATCGACGATTACAAAAATTGAAGTGTTATAGGAAGCCGCATTCCTTTTTATTGAATCGTTCCTTTTCTGTGTCAGTCTTTCAATCATAGAGACTTCCCTTAGATTTATTTTCGGTGTTTCTACTTTTTTTATATGTGTGTTCATGTGTTGCTTTATTCTTTCGATTTTTCAATGACGCAATGGTAATTATCAAGATAGATTTCAAAATAAAAATAAATCAAATCACACCCATTTAAATATAACTTTCGTCATCAGCTGTTTGAATAATTGTAAATTGTTAAAAATCTACTATTTAAAACAATGGCATTTTATTAATAAAATCGACGTTTTAAGAAATAACTACAACTTATAATGCAAGATATATGGTTTTAGAAATTCATAATAAAAAGCCAAACTTTTGAACGGAATATTAATTTCAGTAACCCTTTCTAATTATTATCAAATCTATTTGAAACTCAGGCTCATCATTTTTTAGCATCTCAGGGGCTCATTTTCATTGGATAAACATGTGTCCCAATCTAAGGGAGCTCAGAGATTTTTACTTCCTTTAAGTTTTGCCTCATACATCGCTATATTATCTTTCTGACTCTCAACAGAGACGAGGGATATCTCCATAAAAGCTTTTGTCTCTCTATTGGCTTCTTGCATCTCATTGATTGCCAGAAACTCCACTTGTGTAACGTGCTTAGCGTCTATAAGACGAGTGGTACACATTCTATTTATTCGGCTCGTAACTAGCCACTTGAATGGTTAGTTTCCTTGGAATCAAGCTAACGTATCACTTCCTTGGGCTTTTCATCATAGGGGCTGTCTCCAGGGGTGACTCTTAAGTTCCGGAGAGCACCAAGTAAGCGCCGAGGCAGAAAAGTTCAAAGCCAGTGGCTGCCTTTTCTTGTTGAGTCAGTGATTGTCAGAGGCATCGGATCTGAATTTTTTTTCCTGTGTCATATGGGAAGTCAAGAACAGATTCCTTTCAGTGGATATTATGAAGAAAATACAATCAAATCTTCTTTAAATACTTTCTATGTCATTAAAAAAGTTTCTACAAAACATGAGACATTTACAACTATATTGGTCGAGCAGAGTATAACTGATTTTATTGATGAAATAGCATCCTCTCGGAAACTTCATTTGGACAATTTACTGCCTAAAGTCTAATCTCGATAGCAATAAAAAAAATTGTTAGATTTAAAACCCTCAGATAAGTTTAACTGGCTGTTAGTTCTGATCGAATAAATTCCTCGCAAATTGTCATTTCCAGCGAGGAATTGATATACGAAATTATCGATCAGATATTATTTACTGAATCTTTTGTTATGTTTCAACTTCCAGAGATTTGGCCATTGTGCCTTGCTGCTGCTAGACACTCTCTTGTGCCCCTTGTGCGGAAGCAAATCAGGAGAGCTCTCTGTACACTGCAGTCGAAAAATGTATTAATTTTAAAGGGTTTCATGCTTTCTATTCCCAGTTATGTACTTCATGGCAATTTAAAATGGCAGTTAAAGTTGAAAAAGTTAATAACTAATTTCATATCCTGAAGCTGAATTCATTGTTAAACTCGAAATCCTCCATTGGAACCAGTTATTCATATGCTGTTAAGTAAAGCTTCCCAGAAAAAAAGTCCACTAATTCTGGCAATTAATAATTCCTCAAATTCTGTGATGTGTAATTAATAGCAGATTTCTGACAGTGAAACTGCTAGGGCTGCAGTCAGGTCTATAGAAAAGCTATATTTCCTTAGACTCCAAATAAATAAGTTTGTAAAACATACGAATTTTATGAATTATATTAACATAATTTTTAGTATAATTAATACTGCATTAAGCATAATTGGTCAAAGTCATATATGTTTTATTACGTTTACTTAATTATTAAAATAAACACTACCCTGTATACACGCTTTGTGAAAAAGCGTGTATACAGGGCAATCTAAAGACCTAATAATTAGATAAAAACAAATACGTTTTCACAAAGTTAATAAAAAAATGATTAACTTAAAATAAATCATAAACATATTAAAATTGTGAAACTTAAATTAACCACTTTATTAATAGAGGGACTGTATAATTTGCGCTGTCAAGGGCCACAAAATATCGACATCCGCTGCTGTATATGATACCATTCAAATTGCTCAGTCAATTTCACATACTAAGAAATCTACCCTTTCAACTTCTACACTATTGCAGAATGATACAACATCGATTTCCTATCTTATCTAAAACTAACTTCATAAAATCTTAATGATTTCCATACTGCTACAGAAAGAAAAAGCTTCTCTTTTTCCTCCACTGACTTTCTTAGAATGAAAGAATAATATAATATTAATAAAGAAACAAATGTTGAAAAAGTATTTTATTTAATTTTTTAATGATCTTTAATTTTTTTGGATGAAATCGCCACATCAAATATCTCAAATGCTGCTTTAATATAAGATGGTTATGCCGCTCCTTCTTCACATGCAGTAAATGATAAAAAGTTGTTAATCGCATTCAGTTTCCTGCTTCTATCTGTGAATCCATGCCAATAGATCAGCCAACTATTAACACTGCTGAAGAATTTATAATCGAATACATTATAAATAAAACGACTGAAGAAATGTCATCAGTTTCCGATCAGCATCTTTAAAAAAAAAAATGCCACGTATTAGCTCTACCTGTGCTGACAAGGCAATTTTAAAACAAAGACTGAAAAAGGTCCATTTTGGTGTGTCGATTTTAAAACATTTTATAGCCTTAAGCACTTCTGTGCATGACTGCTATTTAAAAAGTACTGTGTTAAAAGATGACAATTCTTTCCTTTCATATGATGTAGAACTACATTAACTTCAAATCTTCTTAGCATGTTTAGCTATCCTTTGATTTCAAATTTTTAGTTTCAACAGATTTTACAGATTTTCTTTTAACCCTTAACTGGGGAGGTGCGGTCTACGAGACCGCATTTCATGTGCACTCAAATTAAATTTTCTAATGAATGCATTAGTATGAAAAACTGCCAACATATTTTGCAGATAGTTTTCTTGATATATAGATATGTTTCAGAAATTTTGCAAAATATATTATCATTGAAAATAGTTAATGCGTTGGAACATACATTTTCTTATCAAATTACATGTTACAATAAATAATATTCTTGAAAAAGCATATTACTTTTTACTTTTTAAATCATATTTATTTTTCAATATATGAATGTATAGAGAAGACAATATAATGTAAAACTCTACAATTATATGAAAAATAAAAAAAATGACAATGGGTAAAATTGGCCCTTTTTTTTATCGGCTTGTGTGACTTTCATAGCACGGTTTTCTAGCGCATTTTAAACATACAGGTTCAGAACTAGTATAAAATTCAACCTATAAATTCTGTACATATATATCATGGTATATTAATATATTTTATAAATTTTTCAAAATACATTATCATTAGAAAAAATAATTATGTTTGAACATACATATCAAAATCAGTTGAATGCGTACTTTAATCGAAAAACTCTTCTGTATAATTATCCTTATCACTAAAATCACTTTCTGCTTCATTTAAAAGTGTCTGGAGCACTGCTTCATAAAAGGATCAGTAAATTGGATGATATTTCGGGGTCCAAATTTTAGCGCCATCTGCTAAGCCTTGTTTATCACTGGGACACTAACAGGGAGATGCGGTCTTAGACCGCGCTCGAAAAAACAGCTGAATTATTTTAAAAAGCATCTGCTGAAATCGGTTGAAAAAGTGCATGTGTATTGAAGGTCACTAAACAAGAAGTTACAGGATCAATCCATTCAATTGAGCTAAAAATAGAATAGGGGTGACAGAAAATCCATCGCTAGCGGTCTCGCAGACCGCACGTCCCCAGTTAAGGGTTAACTGACGTTTCACATGGCTTGGTCTCTTCTGGATATTTGTGTTGATTCATATGAACTTTTGAATTTTATAATGACATTTTATTCATTATTACTGTTTACACATTTTTAGAATTCTTTGGCTTCTAGCTGAGACATCTAGTTTCCTCACTATACTCAATTCAGTATAGTCAAATATGTCCTTTGTACCAATAAAACCCTCATAATTTTTTTTAGGAATAGCATCTAAAAACACTTTTTAAAAATCTTGCCTACAAGTTGCCCAAATTTGTATAATGTACCTGTTGCAACTTTAAAATGAGAAACATTTAAATTTGTCTTTAAATTTTGAAGCACATTTCTGTTGAATTAAGGTACTAAATTTGCCTCTGTTTATATAAAGTGATAATTATCTAAATTATTTAAGCAAGTATTTAACGAATTCTTACAATAGCATGTTTTTTGACATTTTATCAAGCTATAAATATTTTTTCCGTCTGAGCAACTTACGAATAACAATTCAGTTAATCTTAACATTGTCCATACTTTTACTGTTGTAAAATTTCAGTTTCATGTTGATTTTAAAAAGTCTACTGTCTGCAAATTGATTAATGAAAATTTATTAAGCTAAATAATATCAGTTATAATAAAAATCCATGCAAAATATATTTTTATTTCAATTTGTCAATTCGGATTTTTTATTGATTCATAAATAGGATGTTGTTTTTAACAATAGGAGATAGGCTGTACATTAAATCTATTAAAAAGAACCCTCCTCTTATGGCCGTTGTCTTATTTCTTAGTACAGCAAAGAATTCTTATATTAGAACCTTGTGTTTTATTTTTTATCCTTTTTCATCAGCAGATTGTTCAGAGAGAGGTGTAACTTTAGCATCAAAATATTTAGGTTAAAGGCATTAAAATTTCATCAAGCTCATAAACTTTTTTTTATCAACTTCAGATGCATTCTTCCGTTTTTTATTATAAAATTTTTAATGCTCAGAATTTCTCTCTTGATTCAGTTTCATGACTTAATAACACTTCATAGGAAGTACAAATTTAATTTTTTTCCTTAATTGTTCTGTAGAATTGTAACTTTCATTTAATTTTTGGTTTTGTTTTGCCAAGTATTTTGATCACATATCTTTTCTTTTTCAATATCTTAATAAGAGCAGCAAGTCCATTAGACCCCCCCCTCCCTCTCATTCCGTTTTATTGCATTTCTTGAAATTGCTCTTCTGTTTTTCTTTCCATATATTTAGTTTTCAGCATTAAGAGCTCGATGGTGATTGGAAATTAAAAAAAAAAAAAAAAATAAGACACTCACACAGCAATAAAAAATTTAAAAAATGACTTGAAGCAAATACATAACACAGAAAATTCTGCTCAGATAAGGTTCCAAAAACACTTTCGATCCATAATCCAGCATTGCAAAATGTTGGATTATGGATCGAAAGCTAATTTTGCGATCTTTGAAATTTTTACTTAACAAGTTGGTACTCTCTTTCTTCATCTTCTTTCCTCCTGATATGTTTTTTGAATTGTCCTTTTGAAAGTTTTTATTTTTTGCCTTGAAGGTGACTCTTCCAATTGTATTTGATAAAAATGATTTATTCATGTAAAGATGTACCATTAACTTTCTAATAAAATTCTAATGAAGGATTAATCTTTACTTTCAGAGGTAAATAATCGATTTTTTTTAATATATTCAAGACCGTGTGTTTTTTAATATATTCAAAACCGTGTGATATTTAATGTATTTTATTGTCAACTCAGTACATTCTTGTACAATCGTCAAAAAAAAAAAAAAATAAAAAAAAAAATAAACGGAACACTTCTGTATTTATTATCGTATTATCATAAAAAAAGTGTTAATGAAAATGGATTAAAGGGACATGTTTATTGAAATTGACAAATAGTTTGACAGAGCTAATTAACTACTATCTCGAAATTTGTCCATTACAGAAATCGAGATTCTTTAATAATTAGATTCAGCATGTCTCTTTAGGTATGTGTATCAAACTTCGTTCTGAAATTCGTTGATAGTTCTTGAGATATGCCTAATTTTGTTTGCTGATAACGTTAATAGAAAAATGACTTTTTTCGCGTTTTTATCTCAGGAATTTCGGAGGAGTAAACTACATGACTCAGATTTATCCTTAATATGAGTATGTTTTTTCAAAATTAAATATTTTTTCTTTTTATTTAAATATTGAAAAATTTTATTACTTTTAAAATTGATTCATCATTTAGTCTTTTTTAGTTGATCCCGCCCTAAGAAATTAACATCGTCGAATGAATAGACGTACCATTTCAAAGTGGAACTTCAATTATAATCTCCCCCCCCCCGCTGTATATGTAATTTTTATGACAATGAAATATGCTGTTAAACCCATTTTTCCCCCTTAAAAAGTCGCATATTGTGGAAATGCGAATATCGTAAAGATAATTTAATAAAGTGAAATTATCGGCGTTTATTAAAAATAATGAACTGTTATTTTCAGGCGGAAAAAATTATTAATCTTATAGAAGATTTTTTTAGTTTATTACCGTAAGTATGACTGAATGCTGGATATTCTTTCTGTTATGCAATGGCTGATGTAATCAAGAAAAAAATTCAAACAAATTGGGCAAAGCATATTACCAGGCTGCAATACCTCCTCGAACTAGAAATTTGAAAACAATGTTTTTTCATAAACGCAATTGCAAAGAGGAAGGAAAGATTTTATATTTTAAAAATATTCTCCACCTATTTAAAGAAAATTACGAATGTGTGCTCAATATTAAGTATATAAATAATAGGTGCTATTAATTTCTCTATTTTAGCAGGAATTATTTTACAGAATGGGATGAAATGGTATGGATTTCATTTACTTGCAAACGATAACTCCCTGTAAAGAGAAAAAATTAATTTAACATTCCAAGAGACGGTCTGCTGTGTTATCTAATTTTATATCGTCTGTGGTATCTATATGTATTATTTATGCATTTATTTCATGACCTTATGAAATATGATAATTTTCTTTAGGCGAGTGAAAAATTTCTTAGAAGATATCGCCATAAGTTCATAAGATTCATTTAACATTGGAAGCGTTATTTTTCAATAACCTATAACTCTCGCAGTTTCATCAGAATTCCGTAAAATTTTATTGAGAGGTTAATTTCCTTACGACAAATCAATTCAGTAAAAAAATCGATAGTCGTAATGGAAAAATTTCAAAATATTAGTTAATTAACTCAGTTAATCAGTTAGTTTATTACTTGCCCCCTCGAGTCATTAATATTGACACCAAATTTGTATAGATGCGATAGTAAATAACAAAGTTATAGAGGTGTCCCCTTTTTTCTATTGTTGACGACTCTACATTAGTCATTTGCTATGCCTTTTTGGACTAATGCTGTTAAGTTGATTGCCTGTTCAAAAAACTCAGAAATGTGTGCCTGGAGCAGAATCATCTTGTTGCTGTCATAAATATTTTTAGTGTAACTAGATTGCTTAAGATATTAAATACTGAGTATTACATGTTTTTAAAATACTCTAATTTTATATCTGGAATATAAATGAAAAATATTATACAAGTATTAAAGACAACATTAATTTTTATGGTGTATATTTCATTCTTTGAGAAATACTTTATTTCTTATTATTATTCATTTTTGAGGTAACATTTATCTGCAAATATAAAAATTTGTTTTATAAGCGACAACAAGTACCCTCACTCCTCTTTCAGTGATTCTTGATATCAAATGTAAGAAAATCATCTATTCATCCCTTAAATTATTTTAGATATTTATGCTGTAGTATAATCTTGAAATATTTACTTTTTTAAAGTTCTTTGTTTCATTTCATCAGTTAAGTGTACTGAATTTAAATTCAATAAAAGTAATATTTATTTATTTACTGATGAAAGAAAGTTGGATAAAATAATTTCAAATTTTATTTGCTTAAGTCAAAAATTGAAATTTAAATGATTTTTTTTTCCTCTCTTTACAGTGGATGATGAACCCAAAATCTTCAAATAATTCTTCATGTTCCTGTTCTGTTTCTGATCGATTCATTATTTAATGTGTGTTTAATTTTTTACTGAATTATTACATTTGTTAAGGTTTCCATTTATATATATATATATATATATATATATATATATATATATATATATATATATATATATTACAGTGAAAACCCGAAATCAGTCAAAACGCGTTTTAACTGACAGCGTTAGGGAGAACGCGAATTCACTAGGGAAAACGCGTTCTAACTGGCAGCGACAGGGAAAACCCGAATTACAGCGCTAAGAAGATTGGATTTTCTCTACTTATTTTCTATTTTGTCCGGTTAAACCTTACGAATCTAGATTCCTTGTTCGTGAAATATCCAAAAGAAAGTGCAGTTGTCCAATTTTATTCTTGTTGGAACATGTTTGTGCTGGTTGATTCATTTACGATGAATGAAGAAAATGTTAATGTTTTTTGCGCTAAAAAGTGGAAAAATAGATTTCTTGAACAATTACAATTGTTACAGAAAAAACAGAATAATTTAAATGTGATGACACGTGATGATTACAACATTCTTTTATCTGAGGTTGAAAAAGAAAAAATCTGCCGTTAGCAAGATTTCTTTTCAGTACCGCAGATTAAAAAGGTTTGACATTCTTGAAATCAGTGGAATAAAAAAGTTAATTTCTTTAAATGAGCCCATCAAATATTACTTACCAGTTGAAGAAATTTTTGATGTCATTGAAAGGGCACATGTGGCCATAGGACATGGTGGTAGAGACAGACTTAAAATTGAAACTTCAAGAAAATATGCTAACATAACCACCGAGATGATACAAATTTTTTATGAATGTGTAAAATATGTCAATAGAAAAAAAAATATGAAAAAAAAAGGTTTGGTTTCTAAATCTATCATTCACTCAGAAATGAATAGTCGCTGCCAAGTGGATTTGATTGACAGGCAGTCTCAGGCAGATAATGAATTTAAGTGTATTATTAAGGACTATTTAACGAAATTTGTGTTACTACGACCACTTCAGAGCAAAAGAATGGATAAGGTTGCGTTGCAAGTACTTCGTATATCTTTTTAATATCTGGGGCTCCTTGTATACTGCAATCTGATAATGGAAGAAAGTTTGTAAATTCAGTTATAGAGCAGTTACGTAGGTATTGGTCAGAATTGAAGATTGTTCATGGGAAGCCTCGTCATAGCCAATCGCAGGGTTCGGTTGAGAGGGCCAATCAAGACGTAGAAAATATTTTGGCTTCATGGATGAAGGATAAAACTGTAAAGTGGTCCTATGGTCTTCGTTTTCATGAAAAACAGAGCTCTACATTCAGGAATTACACAATCACCATACAAAGCTATGTTTGGGATTGAACCAAGAATTGGAATGACAACCTCAAATTTGCCATCAGATATTATATCGAAGATGTGGATGAACTTCAGAAAATTTTTGAGGATATGAATGCATAAGAACAAGAAATTGAACAAGCATAATCAGGGGAGCATATGCTTGCTAATAAGTCGACCAACATTTTCCTAATTAAAGAGGAAGCCTAAGAAAATTTAATAAAGCAAGCCAAATGAATGAAAAAGATATCCGATGCAACACATCCTGAGGTTGATATTGGAGGAAGTGTTGTTGTTACCATTCCAGATGTTTATCGAGCAAAAGTTTATTTGCGAAATCTCATCGGTGTAGTGCTTGAAAAAAATAAAGATGGCCTGTAAAAAATTGGTATTGATCGAGTATTTATACAGTAGATTATATCTATTCCGGGTGCAAGTGTGATACAAAAGTTTAACATATTCCCTGATTTTTAGATCTGAATTCGATGTATCGGAGCAAATTTTCTCAACTAAAGAAGAAGTACCGAATCAGGAAATTTCTCTGAGAACAGCGACAAGAAAAGGAGTTTTAGGAACTGGGTAAGGGTTCATCCACTGTTCTTATAAAAAACATTGTTCTTCAAAAAGATGTTTCTGTATGAAAAATGGTTCTCTTTGCAATTCTAAGTGTTACATTAGTTTGCCTTGTCGAAATAAATAATCTGCAATAACGGTACTGCTTTAAACAATATCCAAACAAAGTATTTTTTTTCTTCAATGATAGGATTTTTCCTCAAATACTATTTTACTAAGTATAATTTTTGGTCTAACAAATCAGTCAAAATACGAATAAAATTGTTATCCCTAACACTGTTAATGAGAATTCATTTTTCCTTGTAAATTCGGGTTTTCCCTGGGGCTGCCAGTTAGAACGCGTTTTCACTAGTGAATTCGCGTTCTCCCTAGCGCTGTCAGTTAAAACGCGTTTTCCCTAGTTAATTCACTTTTGACTGATTTCGGGTTTTCACTGTAATATATATATATATATATATATATATATATATATATATATATATATATATATATAATATAAAAAAAATTTCTGTACTGCCCTTATGAAATGAAAATGTGATGTAGCCACAGAGGTTTCACATTTATAGGTACTAATGGTAAATACATCAGGCAGTGGAAAGAGTTGACATTTTATTGTTGTGACAACCATGTAACCATCAAGTTTCTCTCCCTGCAGCGAATATTATAAAATTCAAGAAAAAATAATTTCTTACTATCCATTTTCAATATTCCTGCCCAAACAATGCAGTTCTGAACTAGCATTTTTTTTTCAATTTGTGTTCCTTTCTCACTTACTTTTTGTATTAATTAAATTCCCTTAATAATAAATTTGAAACATAAATTGATATATAAAATTAATATGATCACATTTTTCAAATGCATTAATAATTTAAGGCATAGACGTGTAATTTAACAGTTTAATCTTTTTAAAATAATATTTACTCTTTTTCGAAATTAGTTTTTTTTTTTTTAAACTTCACAGGTTGTTAACAGGGTGACCAGCATTTCTGCTGTTTCAATTTCTCAGACATTTTTCTAATATCTTCAGAACAATGCATTTTAATTTATTTTATTCAATTACTGCACGATAGGGTGGAACGATAAAACCAACTTTAGATTTTTAATTTGTAATAGAGCGAAAAAGTTGCCTTTTGGTGTAGATTAAATAAATTTAAAATATGAAAAATATTGGAGTATGTCTGAAAGTTTGATTTTAATTAGTTGACAATGTTTGATTCTAATTATGAAAAAATCTGTTTGAGACTATCAGTAAAAGTTTGATTTTCATTAGTTGACAATGATGTTTTATTCTAATTATGAAAAAATCTGTTTGAGACTATCAGTAAAAATTTGATTTTCATTAGTTGACAATGTTTTATTCTAATTATGAAAAAATCTGTTTTAGACTATCAGTAAAAGTTTGATTTTCATTAGTTGACAATGTTTTATTTTAATTATGAAAAAATCTGTTTTAGACTATCAGTGAAAGTTTGATTTTCATTAGTTGACAATGTTTTATTCTAATTATGAAAAAATCTGTTTTAGACTATCAGTGAAAGTTTGATTTTCATTAGTTGACAATGTTTTATTCTAATTATGAAAAAATCTGTTTTAGACTATCAGTAAAAGTTTGATTTTCATTAGTTGACAATGTTTTATTCTAATTATGAAAAAATCTGTTTTAGACTATCAGTGAAAGTTTGATTTTAATTAGTTGACAATGTTTTATTCTAATTATGAAAAATTCTGTTTGAGACTATCAGTGAAAGTTTGATTTTCATTAGTTGACTATGTTTTATTCTAATTATGAAAAAATCTGTTTTAGACTATCAGTGAAAGTTTGATTTTCATTAGTTGACAATGTTTTATTCTAATTATGAAAAATCTGTTTTAGACTATCAGTCAAAGTTTGATTTTCATTAGTTGACAATGTTTTATTCTAATTATGAAAAATTCTGTTTGAGACTATCAGTAAAAGTTTGATTTTCATTAGTTGACAATGTTTGATTCTAATTATGAAAAAATCTGTTTGAGACTATCAGTAAAAGTTTGATTTTCATTAGTTGACAATGTTTTATTTTAATTATGAAAAAATTTGTTTTAGACTATCAGTAAAAGTTTGATTTTCATTAGTTGACAATGTTTGATTCTAATTATGAAAAAATCTGTTTGAGACTATCAGTAAAAGTTTGATTTTCATTAGTTGACAATGTTTGATTCTAATTATGAAAAAATCTGTTTGAGACTATCAGTAAAAGTTTGATTTTCATTAGTTGACAATGATGTTTTATTCTAATTATGAAAAAATCTGTTTGAGACTATCAGTGAAAGTTTGATTTTCATTAGTTGACTATGTTTTATTCTAATTATGAAAAAATCTGTTTTAGACTATCAGTGAAAGTTTGATTTTCATTAGTTGACAATGTTTTATTCTAATTATGAAAAATTCTGTTTGAGACTATCAGTAAAAGTTTGATTTTCATTAGTTGACAATGTTTTATTTTAATTATGAAAAATTCTGTTTGAGACTATCAGTGAAAGTTTGATTTTCATTAGTTGACTATGTTTTATTCTAATTATGAAAAATCTGTTTTAGACTATCAGTCAAAGTTTGATTTTCATTAGTTGACAATGTTTTATTCTAATTATGAAAAATTCTGTTTGAGACTATCAGTAAAAGTTTGATTTTCATTAGTTGACAATGTTTTATTTTAATTATGAAAAAATTTGTTTTAGACTATCAGTAAAAGTTTGATTTTCATTAGTTGACAATGTTTGATTTTAATTATGAAAAAATCTGTTTGAGACTATCAGTAAAAGTTTGATTTTCATTAGTTGACTATGTTTTATTCTAATTATGAAAAAATCTGCTTTAGACTATCAGTGAAAGTTTGATTTTCATTAGTTGACAATGTTTTATTCTAATTATGAAAAATCTGTTTTAGACTATCAGTCAAAGTTTGATTTTCATTAGTTGACAATGTTTTATTCTAATTATGAAAAATTCTGTTTGAGACTATCAGTAAAAGTTTGATTTTCATTAGTTGACAATGTTTGATTCTAATTATGAAAAAATCTGTTTGAGACTATCAGTAAAAGTTTGATTTTCATTAGTTGACAATGTTTTATTTTAATTATGAAAAAATTTGTTTTAGACTATCAGTAAAAGTTTGATTTTCATTAGTTGACAATGTTTGATTCTAATTATGAAAAAATCTGTTTGAGACTATCAGTAAAAGTTTGATTTTCATTAGTTGACAATGTTTGATTCTAATTATGAAAAAATCTGTTTTAGACTATCAGTAAAAGTTTGATTTTCATTAGTTGACAATGATGTTTTATTCTAATTATGAAAAAATCTGTTTGAGACTATCAGTGAAAGTTTGATTTTCATTAGTTGACTATGTTTTATTCTAATTATGAAAAAATCTGTTTTAGACTATCAGTGAAAGTTTGATTTTCATTAGTTGACAATGTTTTATTCTAATTATGAAAAATTCTGTTTGAGACTATCAGTAAAAGTTTGATTTTCATTAGTTGACAATGTTTTATTTTAATTATGAAAAAATTGGTTTTAGACTATCAGTAAAAGTTTGATTTTCATTAGTTGACAATGTTTGATTCTAATTATGAAAAAATCTGTTTGAGACTATCAGTAAAAGTTTGATTTTCATTAGTTGACAATGTTTTATTTTAATTATGAAAAAATTGGTTTTAGACTATCAGTAAAAGTTTGATTTTCATTAGTTGACAATGTTTGATTCTAATTATGAAAAAATCTGTTTGAGAATATCAGTAAAAGTTTGATTTTAATTAGTTGACAATGTTTGATTCTAATTATGAAAAAATCTGTTTGAGACTATCAGTAAAAGTTTGATTTTCATTAGTTGACAATGTTTTATTTTAATTATGAAAAATTCTGTTTGAGACTATCAGTGAAAGTTTGATTTTCATTAGTTGACTATGTTTTATTCTAATTATGAAAAATCTGTTTTAGACTATCAGTCAAAGTTTGATTTTCATTAGTTGACAATGTTTTATTCTAATTATGAAAAATTCTGTTTGAGACTATCAGTAAAAGTTTGATTTTCATTAGTTGACAATGTTTTATTTTAATTATGAAAAAATTTGTTTTAGACTATCAGTAAAAGTTTGATTTTCATTAGTTGACAATGTTTGATTTTAATTATGAAAAAATCTGTTTGAGACTATCAGTAAAAGTTTGATTTTCATTAGTTGACTATGTTTTATTCTAATTATGAAAAAATCTGTTTTAGACTATCAGTGAAAGTTTGATTTTCATTAGTTGACAATGTTTTATTCTAATTATGAAAAATCTGTTTTAGACTATCAGTCAAAGTTTGATTTTCATTAGTTGACAATGTTTTATTCTAATTATGAAAAATTCTGTTTGAGACTATCAGTAAAAGTTTGATTTTCATTAGTTGACAATGTTTGATTCTAATTATGAAAAAATCTGTTTGAGACTATCAGTAAAAGTTTGATTTTCATTAGTTGACAATGTTTTATTTTAATTATGAAAAAATTTGTTTTAGACTATCAGTAAAAGTTTGATTTTCATTAGTTGACAATGTTTGATTCTAATTATGAAAAAATCTGTTTGAGACTATCAGTAAAAGTTTGATTTTCATTAGTTGACAATGTTTGATTCTAATTATGAAAAAATCTGTTTGAGACTATCAGTAAAAGTTTGATTTTCATTAGTTGACAATGATGTTTTATTCTAATTATGAAAAAATCTGTTTGAGACTATCAGTGAAAGTTTGATTTTCATTAGTTGACTATGTTTTATTCTAATTATGAAAAAATCTGTTTTAGACTATCAGTGAAAGTTTGATTTTCATTAGTTGACAATGTTTTATTCTAATTATGAAAAATTCTGTTTGAGACTATCAGTAAAAGTTTGATTTTCATTAGTTGACTATGTTTTATTTTAATTATGAAAAAATTGGTTTTAGACTATCAGTAAAAGTTTGATTTTCATTAGTTGACAATGTTTGATTCTAATTATGAAAAAATCTGTTTGAGAATATCAGTAAAAGTTTGATTTTAATTAGTTGACAATGTTTGATTCTAATTATGAAAAAATCTGTTTGAGACTATCAGTAAAAATTTGATTTTCATTAGTTGACAATGTTTTATTCTAATTATGAAAAAATCTGTTTTAGACTGTCAGTAAAAGTTTGATTTTCATTAGTTGACAATGTTTTATTTTAATTATGAAAAAATCTGTTTTAGACTATCAGTGAAAGTTTGATTTTCATTAGTTGACAATGTTTTATTCTAATTATGAAAAAATCTGTTTTAGACTATCAGTGAAAGTTTGATTTTCATTAGTTGACAATGTTTTATTCTAATTATGAAAAAATCTGTTTTAGACTATCAGTGAAAGTTTGATTTTCATTAGTTGACAATGTTTTATTCTAATGAAAAAATCTGTTTTAGACTATCAGTAAAAGTTTGATTTTCATTAGTTGACAATGTTTTATTCTAATTATGAAAAAATCTGTTTTAGACTATCAGTGAAAGTTTGATTTTAATTAGTTGACAATGTTTTATTCTAATTATGAAAAATTCTGTTTGAGACTATCAGTGAAAGTTTGATTTTCATTAGTTGACTATGTTTTATTCTAATTATGAAAAAATCTGTTTTAGACTATCAGTGAAAGTTTGACTTTCATTAGTTGACAATGTTTTATTCTAATTATGAAAAATTCTGTTTGAGACTATTAGTAAAAGTTTGATTTTCATTAGTTGACAATGTTTTATTTTAATTATGAAAAAATTGGTTTTAGACTATCAGTAAAAGTTTGATTTTCATTAGTTGACAATGTTTTATTCTAATTATGAAAAAATCTGTTTTAGACTATCAGTGAAAGTTTGATTTTCATTAGTTGACAATGTTTTATTCTAATTATGAAAAATTCTGTTTGAGACTATCAGTGAAAGTTTGATTTTCATTAGTTGACTATGTTTTATTCTAATTATGAAAAATCTGTTTTAGACTATCAGTCAAAGTTTGATTTTCATTAGTTGACAATGTTTTATTCTAATTATGAAAAATTCTGTTTGAGACTATCAGTAAAAGTTTGATTTTCATTAGTTGACAATGTTTTATTTTAATTATGAAAAAATTTGTTTTAGACTATCAGTAAAAGTTTGATTTTCATTAGTTGACAATGTTTGATTCTAATTATGAAAAAATCTGTTTGAGACTATCAGTAAAAGTTTGATTTTCATTAGTTGACAATGTTTTATTCTAATTATGAAAAAATCTGTTTGAGACTATCAGTAAAAGTTTGATTTTCATTAGTTGACAATGTTTTATTCTAATTATGAAAAAATCTGTTTGAGACTATCAGTAAAAGTTTGATTTTTATTAGTTGACAATAATGTTTTATTCTACTTATGAAAAAATCTGTTTGAGACTATCTGTAAAAGTTTGATTTTTATTAGTTGACAATGATGTTTTATTCTATTAATGAAAAAATACCAGCAAATTATCTTGTTCGATATAAATTACCGATTTATAAAAAAAATTCCAGTGTTATGATAAATTCCCCCGATTTTTCCCGACCTCTCCGAATTCCCTGGTGATTCCCGGTTGACTGGCTACACTGATTAAGCTTTATTAATTATGGCATTCACATACTAGCTCTCAGATTATTTTTTCATTTCAACAGTAATTTCTTTTTAATAAATTAATGATTACTCTTATTTAAAGTAAAAAAATTTTTAATAATCACTTGCGAAGTTCACTACTTTTTCCAAACTTGAAAGCAAATTCTAATTGATGTATATAAACATCATTCAAAATTTCCATGTTTAGCTATAATAAATAAATCATTTTAAATTATAGTTATTCTATTAATGTGAAGAATGATTAATGAAATTAAAATATGAAGAACATTCTATTTTATTTTTAAACAATTTTATTTAATCTATTTTCATATTTGGAAGACTTGCATATGAAATATATTCTCACTTAGGAGTTTTTTAATTTTGTATATCTGTGAATTAATAATGACAATACACTATTTTAATATTGACAGAGCATAGTTAAAATTGACTATTTTTGGTATTTAGCAAATTGTTCTAAATTAATTTCATAAGTCTATAATATTTATAGTAAAGAATTTAAAAAAATATATGCACTTATATGAACTTAGAAATTTATAAAAACGAATTGCCCATTTTACTAAAGATAACAAGTTTTAACATTTTTAAAATATATAATATGGATTTTTTAATAAAACCAGTGAAAATATGCATGTTAAAAATATCCATCCATTTGATGAATGCCATAAGTATTCTGTACCAAAAACGAAAGTGGTATGTGCTTTATGCAAAAATGAAACACATATTCTAAAATTAAATAATTCGTAATTCTCTTAATTCTAAAATATAATAAAATATAAATGAATAAAAATTTAATTTTGTCTAAACATACTTGCGCTGATCTGAAAGTATCCTAAATTATACTCATCCAGAATCTTGTCAAAAAGAACATTTTCCTGCAAAAGAAAGCTGCGACTGGGGATACTGCGATCGTTTATCAAACTCTTGAAACCTCTGATTATCTTTCTCTGTGGATTTAGTATAGTTTCTGATAAATAAATGATTGTGAAATAGCTGTATGTGTCTGCTGTTATTACCATTTTTTTCAAAAATTATTATTTTACAATTTATTATATTTTATTGTATATTAATCATTAATTTTCGTAGTATAACTATAGATTGAACATGTAATTTTAAAAATGCCCGAGATAAAGTTGATTTTTTTTTTTTTTTATTTATACACAGGATGTCTATAATAAATATTTCACTATTCAGAAATGCTTATAGGCGTAAACATTATCAAAAAAGGTGGAGCTTTATGAAATTCAGTGGGGTAAGAAAAGAAATGAATCCATAAAAATAACACCAAATATAGCCACTAAGGGAATTTTATTAATAATTTACCTATTGATTTGCATTTTTTATTGGTGCAATTTTAATTACAACAGAAAATGTTCTAAATGATGGCCATCATTGCTTGCTTCTATCAGAAATCCATGATGACATATTCCATAATTGGTCAAAGTGTGTACTTGGCAGTGTTATACGTGGGTTGCAAAATGTTATTTTTAAAATCGTGTGAAGTTCTTGGACATCTTGGTTTACTATTTATTACTAATTTATCCAAAGCCAAAAATCAGATAGATGAGAAAAGGAGAGGTCAGACATGACGAAAGAGCGATAATGCACGTTCTTCTGTAAAAAAAAAAAAAAAAAAAAAAAAACTTACCATGTATTGTGCAGTGGAGTCTATTTTGCATAAAAATTGTTGGTGCGAAATGTATAATTCCAAAGTTGGAATAATTTTCTCACATAGTTGCATGTTGAGTGAGCATGTCTGAACCTGCATATGTTTACTCCTCTAAAAAAATGATGCAATTAAATCCACAACGTATCAACCCTTTTCTAGGATCAAAAACGAATTCTATGAACTTCAAATCCGACAGTTGTGAATACTCACCAAACCATCCAAATAAAAATGCACCTTTTCTAGTCACACAATGAAACAATGTCATTCTAAATCGACCTTACTGCGAGCGTGAAGCTGGTCAAACTCATCTGAAAGTAACTGCTATCTAGTTGAAATTTGTTAGGAATAATATCGGAGGATATTCCGCAGAATGTTATATACAGTGCACTTGAACTATCCATCATATCGAGTACACAGAGGACATTGGTGTTGAGTTGAAAATTTAAAACTGCTTCCACCTATATGATATTTCTTCAAGTACTGAAATTTCCGTAGAGTAACAGGTACAGAATCGGCATTATTTTTTAAAAAACAATTTAATTAATAAAGCGCCGTATCGTAAACGGAAAACAAGTTTTCTGGAATTTTTGTAAATTATACAAAGGCTGCTGCGTCGCTTCGAGGAGAAAAAGTATTCACATGTGCTACAGGATTTCACTGTAATACGCACATGGTGGTCATATTTGGAACTATTTTCTTCTAGATGATTTTACCATATCTTTATTAAGCTGTCTACCTTTTTGATGAATGATTAAGTTTGATGTTAAATCTGAATGGGAAAACTTTAATACATTGAGCACAGGTGCATATTCAATTCAATGCTATGAAATTGCCACTGAGGCACCAGTGTTAAACCGCCTGTGCTTAGTGTGTTAATTTTAAACACCCTGTATTTTTAAGAAGATAGGTTTTTTTTTTCTCTTGCTTTCTTTAAATATTTCAATGCACTGGTGTAGCTTTTTTATTTTTATAGTACATAAATAAACCATTAAATGTAATTAATTGTAATTTGTCAATATGTAGTAGATATATGCGAAGAACTATAAAAAATTTCGAGACAAGCACTTTTGGCAAGAAACTTTTATTTATTTATGTCGACACACTGTTGCTATTTAAGTTTCCTTGCACCGAAATACACCGTTTTCGTCATTTTTGGAATGTGTACGGAAACTTCACTTTTCGAAATGTGTCTTAACACCTGCGATTCTCATCGGATTTCTCATCGTCTTCCAGTGAAGAGAGCACGATCCACTCAAAACATCATGCATGACTCATGGCAGCATTGCCTTAAACTCACTGCATCATGTGCAGTGTCTGGTGCGAGTTTGCCTAGCTTTATACAAAATTTCACTTTCGCACTTAATTCATGGATCGCAAAGCAGATAATTAATCTTGTCACGAAAGCTTGAATTACACTGTTACCGATACATATAGTGTGTTATTTTGACAAAGTGATTTAGGAAATGGGTGCTCCCTATTTCTGTGTATACTGCTATCTGCTGGTGTGTTATAGAATTAATCTCGTTTTTTTTTTTTTTTTTTTTTTTTTTACTTTGATTCGTAATGTTTTCTATCTGAATTTTTGATATTGTCTGTCCTTCCATCTGTGAACATAATGACGAATGAAATTTGGTATATGGAATTTTTGTAGATTTCTATCAAAATTTGAAGGAAATTCATTTAGAAGAAGTCTGTATGCCTGATGACAATTGAATCCGATAATTACAAAAAGTAAACATAAATAAAGTATCTACAATGTGTAGATTCTTACTATATTTTAAGCCTTCTGTCAAAGGGTTGACCGTCTAAAGGTTTGTACTTTCGTGTGCATATAAACGCAATGTAATACCACGGAAACTAAGAGAAAATGTAGTAATCAACTTTTTTGAAACATCCTGTCCTTATGATGATGTGTTTTTCTTAATAATAGATAGTATATCAGATTCCTCATGTATTATTACTTAATAGGTATCATATATTAAAGAAGAGTTACATATAACCCAGTAAAAATATGTATTTTGTTCCACTGGAAGCATAATTGATTTTCATGTTTTTCATTTCAAATTCAAGAATTATTATATTCAGATGTTACTCATCTCTCCTAATGCATCACTCTTAATTTTTATGATAAACTATTAACTTATTCATTTTATATGCATTAAAAAAATTTCAAATTTAACAACTTCTGTAACATTTGGGAGATTAGTTGGATTGTCTGGTATTTATTCCCATATCTGTAGCATTACTATCTATATGCCTTTAAATTTTGTCGATTTTCATCTTGCATTAAAAAAAAAAATTACATTGAATTTCTAATTCTATAGGTAGATTTTTCAAGGCAGAGTTTTTAGAACTTTTTAATTAAATATTTTTGTTTTCTTATAATTTTCAGTTCAGATCGACTGGTAAGATATTACAATTTACAAAGATTTCCATTTCCTGTTCTTTCTTTTCTTATCGATGGATAGCTGGCTTGCTAGATGTATTAGTTGTTTAATAAATTAGTTAATCTGAGATTATATTGAATTTTAGTAATATAGGCTCTGATATAAAACCTCAACGCCACTGAAAATGTTATACATAGGATGTCTCGGAAAGTTTTTAAAGCTAGGTTTACCGACATGTCGAAAATTTAAAACTTATCAAAATTAGTTAAAATAATCCTTCTCCTAAACTTAGTATTAAGGATAAGGCAGGAATAGAACAAGTCATTTTTGCATTGGAACATGAACTGGCAAATGCTAAGAACGACTGCTTTAGAGAATTCTTTGCCAAGGATTTAGTAAAGAAAAGAATACACCAGATAAAGTATGCAATACAGATTTCATAAAATACACATTTACAATGGCACATTTGGACTTTTGCGTGAAAAACAATATACAAAATGCATATAGCTTTGTAAGCACTTACTTTAAATACTTTAAAGATTTCCTGTTACTCCGTCCTATTTGCCATTGTTTCTGTCGTGATTCGACCGTAGTATCTCCTTTTGTTTCTCATTTGTTTAATGGCTTGTACACTTACATATTTTACATATTAAGGCCGGGTTGATATTTGTTTTTGCTATATTAGGTGTAGGTTGATATTGATACTCGATTGTACTTGATTCTTTTCCCGTCAGAATGAAATCGGGTACTCCATGTGTATGAGTTCTCGCGCTTGTGTCGAGACTAGGGTACTTGCTGTATCAAGAGTTGATTAATACTGATACTCGATTGCACCTGATAATTTCATATTTGGTACACCCGGGAACCGATCCCTTTGGTATTAAATAATATCTGTTAATGGATATTAGCTTTAAAGCCTATTACTTCTGCCTAAATTGCTCGTTACCTATAACCTTGATTGTTACTTTTAATTTTGTTTTTTAGAGCATTAGTCAAAAAAAAAAATTTATGAAGCTTAAAACTTGTTATCAAGAATTTAATTTTAAGGATTTTATCATAGTACATTTGTTAAGAAAAAATATTTATATATATATATATTGTTGCGAAAAGTCTCTTAGTTCCCCTGTCATGATTTTGCATGCTCAGTATATAGTATCAGTTACAATCTTCGGATAAAAAACACAAGCGCAGCGAATAATTTCGCAATAAATAGAATATGATTTAACTATGGTTCTGAAACATTTTATCAAAACTTGATTAATATCATATAAAATTTTGTTAACAGTAGATTAATGTTAAGCAATGAAAAAGACAAATTTTCCGGTTAATAAATAAACATAAAATATAGTATGTTCTTTATAGAAAATTCGTTTCCTTTCACCAGCGAAATGCATATAAATGAAATGTTTTGCATAGTGCAAATGATATGTTAAAAAATAAGTTTACCTGTCAATTCTTGAGAAAAGATAAAGATAAGATTGGATACATAAAGAAAAGGGATAAAGGGTTTTCTCCTTACTTTGCAGTCACTACCTGAATGATTTTCAGTAAAGGAATGATTACCACATTTATGCTTATTCAGATCTGCTTGCTAATGAATTAAAAAAAAAATTAATACATGAAAATCAGTGTGCATCCCAAATTATTCCTCTAACTGTTTTGTTTTCTCTTCCATCTAAATATATGACACCTTCCGTTACAAAAATCTGCTGCCCTGATTCAGCTGTGAATCCATTGAAGAAACAGGTGATGGGGAATATGCGTAATTTTTATAACTGATTATAGGTTTTTTTTTTCGGTGATTTAATTTTAGCTTATAAGTTTGGGAATTGTTAATCCAATACACATATGACGCATAAGCATGACGGCTAAAGGATTAGTGAAAAAAATCTTGTTATTTAATAGGGCCACGGTGGCCTGGTGGTAAGGTCTCGGCTTCGGAACCGGAGGGTTTCAGGTTCGTAACCCGATTCCACCGAAGAACCGTCGTGTACGGGGGTCTGTTGCACGATAAATCCGTCATGACCAAACGTCCTCCCGCTGGTGTGGAGAGGGGGGTGCCAGCTCAGGTGTCGTCCTCGTCATCTGACCGTGGTTCAAAATTACAAGGTCCGTCCCAAAATAGCCCTAGTGTTGCTTCAAACGGGACGTTAATATAACCAAACCAAACCAAACCAAACCAAAAAACTTGTTATTTAATAATATGACTTTTCTGGTTTCCATTATGGTTTCCTTTTTAAACTGTAGAAAATACGTGTAATGCTTAAATTTGTTCTTTAAAATTAAACATTATTTAATGATAGAGAATTTTTACAAAAACTAATGTAAACTCTATTTTCTAGCATATCTTATCTAAAAGGATGTTTTATTTTTAAATGTAAACTGAGATTTCTGATCGGAATCATGAAAACGAGTCCAAGATTACGCGAGAAAAGTTCAGCTTTATTAAATTCGACTTCACAAAAAGCTATTTCTGTGATTGAGAGCAAGCTAGTGTGGTCTGAAATATCAAGTTTTATCAGCTTGTTTCAAATATTTGTTAATTTTCCACTATTAGCTTGTAATTTGCGAGATTTCAGTGCAAAAAAGTTAATCTAAAAAGAGAAATTATGTCTACAAAAAATGCACTATTCTTGAAAATAAATAAATTAAGATCCCCCCCCCTCGACATTCTGAACATTCTGCGTGATATATGTATTGTGTAAAAGTCAATCATTGATCATTGAACAATTTCTTCTTTTTTTTAAGGGTACTTTTCTATTTCTCTAAGTAAAATTTTTTTATATCGTCTGAATTGCTTCCTATTTTTAAGTAAGACATTGCGTGCGTAAATCTAATGCACCAAAAGCGTATAATCATCACAAATGTGGAGAAAAAACACTTCTCATACGATAAGTGGAGGTTATTTTTGGAATTCCCCATTTGTCCTTTTGGTCACGACTCGCTGATTCTTGCAATCGATAATGCTTTTCGTAGGTACTTGCAATCAATTTTCTTTTCGTCTCTCATTTTCTACTTTTTTTTTTCAATTGATTCTTTTAAAACACCTTAGATATTTTCTCTTTGAAAATATTTCCAAATTATTCTATTTTTTTTAATAAGTACTAACTTTTTGTATAGCGATTTTTGCATGTAAAATGCAATATATATCATTAATACTATATAGTTAGAAAGAGATGATATTGATTTAGAATGTAGAATGATAAATATTGTTATCGTTTCTGAAGCTCTTTCAACTCAGTTTTTTAGCTTCTCTGATGAAAATTAAATCAATTTTACTATTATATCTCTTTATTGCTATTGCTTGGAAGATTTATTTATCTTCTCCCCTTTTCTTTTTGTCTCGTGATTTTTTTCCCCTATTCTTCTGATGAATTCGAATGAAAAAAAAATATTTAATGAAGCAATCAGATTGACTTGAATTTCATATTTATAAGAATTGTTGCTACAAATTGTATTTAAAATTAATATTGAAAAATGTATTAAAATGAAAGAAAAAAATTGGAAATAAAATGAATGTGGCTGAAAGGCTAATTTTTCAAATTTTAAGATGGTGTAAAAATTGTTTTCGTGCCATGCTCGAAATATTCTTTTTAATATTTAATTAATTAAATTACAAATTAAATTAAAATTTTGCAAAGGCTGCTAGTATGAAAAATTGCTTCTTTAGTGAACACCTACTGTCCAAGAAATAAATATGTTCTAAATTTGATAGCTCTAGATTCAACGAAAATTTGTATTCTGTGCCTAATGATTTTCGCATCACTCAAAGAAATATTGGGTTGGCAACTAAGTAATTGCGGATTTCACTCATAGATGGCTTCAGTTGAATTTTTAGGTTTGCAGACGTAGTACAAATGTAAAACACATTTTGTCATTTGATAGTTGACAATTCAGCTGTCAATCAATAAAAAAAGTTTTTTGATCGGTGGCTTAGTTTTCGTTTGGCGTTCGTTGAAAAATGGAAAATCAAAAGGAACATTTTCGTCATATTTTGCTTTTTTATTTCCTCAAAGGGAAAAACGCATCGCAAGCTCATAAAAAGTTATGTGCTGTTTATGGGGACGAAGCCTTAAAAGAACGGCAGTGTCAAAATTGGTTTGCCAAATTTCGTTCTGGTGATTTTTCACTCAAAGATGAAAAACGCTCTGGTCGTCCAGTTGAAGTTGATGACGACCTAATCAAAGCAATAATCGATTCGGATCGTCACAGTACAACACATGAGATTGCAGAGAAGCTTCATGTGTCACATACATGCATTGAAAATCACTTAAAACAACTTGGCTATGTTCAAAAACTCGATACATGGGTTCCTCACGAACTGAAAGAAACGCATTTAAAGCAACGCATTAGAAGCTACGATTTGCTAAAGAAACGTAATGAAAATGATCCATTTTTAAAACGGCTGTTAACTGGCGATGAAAAATGGGTTGTTTACAACAATATCAAGCGGGAAAGATCGTGGAGCAGGCCAGGTGAACCAACTCAAACAACATCAAAAGCTGATATTCATCAAAAGAAGGTTTTGTTATCAGTTTGGTGTGATTACAAAGGAATTGTCTACTTTGAACTCTTACCACCCAACCGAACGACCAATTCTGATGTCTACGTTGAACAACTAACGAAATTAAACAATGCAGTTGAAGAAAAGCGGCCCGAATTGACAAATCGAAAAGGTGTTGTATTCTATCATGACAATGCAAGGCCACACACATCTCTGGTCACTCGGCAAAAATTATTGGAGCTTGGTTGGGATGTTTTGCCACATCCATCATATAGTCCTGAATTTGCACCATCTGATTACTTTTTGTTTTGATCTTTACAAAACTCCTTGAATGGTAAAAATTTCAATAATGATGATGATGTCAAATCGTACCTGATTCAGTTTTTTGCTAATAAAAACCAGAAGTTTTATGAACATGGGATTATGATGCTGCTTGAAAGATGGCAAAAGGTCATTGATCAAAATGGGCAATACATTACAGAATAAAGTTATTTAGTTCCATGAAAAAATTGTCTTTGATTTTCTAAAAAAAAATCCGCAATTACTTAGTTGCCAACCCAATAGAATTAAATTCATCTGTTTAAACTCCTAACCGTATTTTACAAAAAAACAGTGTAATTCTTTTATTTCTTTTTTTAATTATATATCCTGCAATGATACGGATTCCTCCATTTTAAAAGGGATAAAACTTTTCAATTTATTACATAATGATGGTTTAAATAAATAAATATTTGTAATGGTGAATAAAATAGAAAGTCAGTGACAAGTTGTGAATTGTTGAAGAAGAATTTATGCTTATACAAAAATAAATGAGGCGAAAATTTTTAATTTTTTATGTGTATATGTAAAACGAAAAAAAAAAAAAGCAATACATTTAAAAGTAAATTATTTTCAAAGAAAAATCATGGCTGTATGTTTGTATAATTTGACAAATAAATCTAAAAATTCCGTGGCGTTTTTAAAGTTTAGATATTAAACATTATTTATTTCATTGCACTATATTTCGATCCTGCCTTTTTCACATTATACATATTTTTTAGAAGCTATTCCGTGGAATTTTTTGAGTGATCGTTTCTTTTTGTCGTGTGGTCATTCGGAAACAATATTTTGATTAAATAGAGAATCTATAATAGACAAGGTCGATAGAATTTGTAACGCTAGGAAGAGTTAAAAATATTCCATCTCCCTTCTGTGTGCTTCATTATCAAGTGCGTGAATCCCGACTTCCGTTATGCCTTCAAGGTACTCAGGCAGTATTTTTTAAATATTTTATTCGACGTATGGGTGTGCAAATAAACCAAAGAATGAATAAAAATTAGCCATAGCATCATAAACTTCTAATTGTATTTACATTTAATTAAAATGCTGGATTGTAGCAAAGTTCAACGAGCTAAAGTCAGTAATTTTTATTTATGCTAATTCATTATATTCTAGAACCAATTGGAGGTTATTTCTATAATTTCTTTCAGCATTTATTTTTACTTTGTATTTTTTTTTTTCTTTTAGTGGGACGCTATTTGTTTCAATCCCATTTTAGTGGTTAGTTTTGATTTGAGTGTTTGTGTCCATTTTGGATAGAGAAGATCTCACTGTAAGGAAAACAGAACTTTTTATGTTATTATACATTTCCATCTAAATGTACTACAAATAATAATTTGTTATTTTTTAAACACTCTGCCAATGTCCGTGATATTTTCTATTACAATTTTTAATAGTTAATCTGTGACAATCAAATCTATGTTAATTAGTTAGTTGTATTAACGTCCCGTTTTAAGCAACACTAGGGCTATTTTGGGACGGACCTCGTAATTTTGAACCGCAGTCAGATGACGAAGACGACACCTGAGCTGGCACCCCCCTCTCCACACCAGCGGGAGGACGTTTGGCATTGACGGATTTAACGTGCAACAGACCCACTTACACGACGGTTCTTCGGTGGAATCGGGTCTCGAACCTGAAACCCTACGGCTCACGAGCCGGGACCTTACCACCAGGCCACCGCGACCCAGTCAAATCTATGATATTGTCAATAGGATAACAGTTCATCTAGCCGGGCACATCTTCTAGTACTATAAAAAATAGTATTCTGATTAAATTGCATTTTTAAACTTTGAATATTTGGTTGAATTTACCAACGAAAAAAACTCTAGATACTGATTTTTTGAATTTCTAATGAAAATTAAATATTGAACTTTTCCAAACAGATAAATGTTGTAACTTTTTTAAGTATTTCTTACATGGCGGTAATCTATCTCTAGATATATTAATCATTCAACAACTAATCGTATTGTAGCATGTATGCTTGCTTTGGTCAATTTATTTATTCATATAACCACTATGAAGATAAGTTTAGTATGGAAAATAGTGCGAGTAATAGGTCTGTATCAATTATATTGTCTCATATATTTTTATAAAAAAGATAAATTACAAAGCACTGATTCTCTTTTCTTTTAGAAATGAATATCTTAAATTTGTCGCCTTTATAAAGAACTGAAAATTTGTACAACATTTAAAAATAAAATTTTTTTCTCACAATGAAAAAATTGCATATAATATTTTATCGATATACTCTTAAAAGTGATCTAGTGAAAAAAAAAAAAACAACAACCTCATATTAATATTTCTTCGGTATATTATACAAGGAGTACGTGTATTGATTTGAGCCAGCCTCTTCAACATGTTAATCATTTTCCATATTAACTTTACTTAAAACAGTTTGCCAATAATTTCCAGTGAAGACATGCCATTTCAATCCTTTTAAATTATGCTTTCGGGCCAAATAAAAAGGGCTTAATCTAAAGAATAATTTATTCTTTATTTGACTTTTCATTTTATTTCATCAGTATAGTTTCACAAGATAAATATCTATAAAGCTTACAGATTAACGTAATAATATTTCAACGGTAAAATGAGATGATTCTTAAATAATGTATGATAATTTTCCTCTTTATGTTGAACTCTCATTTGGATGGTAATGATGAATACATTTCTTCCTCCTTCTCAAAGAGATTGCTCTTTACGCCGTGCAATTTTGAAAATTCGTCTCTACTAGCCCAGCTCGGCTGATATCTTTACTGTCTAAAAATCCATAGATCCTTTCTTTGAAATCTTCTGACAGAGTTTTGTTCCGGGACAGAATCCACAAATTTTCTGTAAAATAAAGAAAATTGTTAATAACATTTGTTATTAATCTGTATAAATATGTCTAGTTAATTATTTAACCCTTTATATCCTGCTTTTACATAATTAAAATTTTAAATAACATATAAAAATAGCTCTTTCTACGATAACCCACTAAAAGTTGGATTTATTTATCCAGTAGGGAATGATGTCTGATCACCAGAATGTATATGCCCATTAGGACCGTAGAGGTTAAGAAAAGTATGTATTATTTTCGATAATGGAAAAATATTGTTGTTAACGTATTAATGATGCATTCGCCTATGTTACAGTTCGGTCTGGGAATCTGTTCGGAGATCAAACTTTGAATCAACCCAACCTGTTCTCGTTTTTTTTAAACTGTATTAAATAGAATCGTTATAAATGAGTGTGAGGAATATGTGGGGAGAAGAAAGTAAACAAATTAATTTAAAATTGAATTTAAATTAAAAAATGATAATCATTAGATTAAAAACTTTGAATAAAAATTTCTGCATTATAAATCAAAATATTTTAAATACATTATTTTGTTTTAATTAAGCAATTGATTAATTACTAAATTATTCAAAATTAATAATAAAATGACCAACACGCAAGTGATAACCTCACTGCGAAGTTAGGGTTAGCCGTTGATTCCTAATATTCGGATCAAGCCGTTGATTCCTAATATTCGGATCAAGCCGTTGATTCCTAATATTCGGATCAAGCCGTTGATTCCTAATATTCGGATCAATGGCTAAAGTTAATATTATAAGAATTTCTCAAGCCGCCACTGATATAACTGATCAGCTCAAAAACTGTTGTTAAGAGTATTGATAAACATGATTTGATTTAATAATGGATAATTTTAATATTACTGACAACCATTCATCTTCTGAAACCGAATCGAAAATAAAGTTTATTATTTTATTTATTGTATTTTACGAAAATTATGAGATCTCATGAGATATAATGCAGTAATAATAACTACGATAACTGATCGATATAATAAAGAATTTTGTATAGTAAGTAATGTTATGTTAAGAAAAAAAGTTTGGAATAGCCAAAATAATAATAAAAAAATGAATAGAGATTAAACTGATCAAAATCGCATCTACAAAGATGTACCTCTTCTTTTTGCATTAGTAAACATAATGACATTCTGTCTTTCAAACGAAATAATTCGTCAAATGTTTATAGAGAGAATTGTCGTCGATATCATAAAATAGGAATTTTTTAGTTTTATGGATTGGATATGACAAAAAATGTAACAATAACATCATGGTTGCTCATAGATGATCAACAATTTTACAGTGAATTACACTCAAGGATGTCTGTTATAAAAATTCTATTTTAAGTAGTCTCTAGCTAAAAATTAAATTAGCTGCCCAATGTGATAAAGCGGCTGGAAGGCGATTCTCATTAAAGACATTTTCATCTAGTAAACGAGAAATTTTGCACGGACTTCTTGTCAAGAACTTTTTTTTTAATGAAAATAGCTCTGTATGGAAGCGCTTTCAGTTTGATTAATTAAATTAATATTAAGACATAACTATATATTCCTATACTTTTCTGCCACTAAAAATTAATACTTGAACCTTTTTAACAGATGGGACAATAATTCAGTTATCAATTATTTTGATGCTATATTAGAACTATTTGGGAATATCCTGATAATTTGAATTAGATCGAATGAGAGGACAGCATCTGAGCCAGAATACCTTTCTGTGAATATAAAAGACAGAATGATTCCACTTTACAGATTTATTTGCCGAATGGCTCATTGGTAAAATCGAGTTTTGATACTTTGCCACCATACCACCTCGATCAACAACTTCAGAGTAAAGTACAGCGAAACAGATAAAGGCAGTCACTACACTGAACATCCGGAATCGGAACTTAACATTTCTGTTGTTGAATATCTGGTCTACCAAGTATTTTTTATTTATCCAGCTTATTTTGATTGACCATATCTGTTCGATTAATCAAACATAATGTTTTACAAATATTAATGCAGCTGCTTGTGTCTTGTCATTGAGTATTTCTAATTTTATTTCCTCAAGGGATGAGTAGAAAATCCTAGAATGTTCACAGATAATGCTGGGTAGTGTGTTCCTCTTCTATGTACAGTAAACTCTCAATAATTCAATACTGCACCAATCTAACCTTCTGGAGTTTTCAGCAGGGCGAGTAGATTTCAAAGAGTGGGTCACTGCATGCGGATATCAGAAACTTTTGTGCGACATAAATAACAGGCTGATGCTCAGATTTAGAATTATATTTCGTAATATCTATTACATATAATATAATCTTATGTATTTTGTAATATTCTGTGAACTAGAACATAGGATTTTCTATTAAAACAAGTTTTTCAATGAGCCTGCTCTAATCTCTCACTTTTGTTAATCCAATAGTTCTCTGGTTTGAAGTCTTTCAAGTGACTGAGAGTCTATTGGATTTAAGATATAATTTTTAATTTCTGTATATTAGTGTAACTTTTATATTTGGTAGGCAAGATTTCAAATGCAGAAATGTATCACTAACTTTGAAAGAGTTTTCTTCGCTTAAATGATACACGTCATACCTTCAGATACCACCTTAGCCTACACTATAAGGATAAAAGTAACTCCCCTTTCTGTTAATTAAAATTCATTTTATTTTGTAATTCCAACCTTCTAATCTCAATAAATAGTAATCTGATAACATATTGAATAGTTTGTTATTTACTCCTTAGAACGATAATCGAACTCTAATGGAGCTGATTGAATATATAGATCAGCAAAATACATTAAAATTAAAATCAATAAGGAAGATATGAAAGATATATACTATCAAAAATTAAATATAACAGATGTCTTCCTTTTAGTAAATAAATTAAAAGAAAGACATCTTTTGCAAATATATATATGCTATTACAAATTAGATAGTTAATCTTACGTTTTGCAGAAATGAATTAAAAAAATATTTATTTGCATATTTGTGGTTTTTAAAGAATTTGGTCTATTTTAATTTCGTTATTTAAGTGAAAAATTAATACGTCATTAAATTTACATATACATACAAATTTACATTTACATATACATATACATACCAGTGTGTCCAAGAATTGAGCTATACTTCGGTGACTCGAAACATCCCCACACAACAGCATAGTCATCATAATTGGTGTCAATAATTCGATAACGTAGAAAAAGAGACACTATAAAAAAGTGATTAGAAAAAAAACATATTAATGTATTACCTTTGAATCAAATTATAGAAAATAAATACCATCAGCAAGGTAATAAATAAATTTATTTATTTATGACATATTCAAAAAATTCTGCAAACGATTTCAATGATAAAGATTTTAGTACAAGGTAAATTCTACTACCAGTTAATGAGGGTATTAATAACAATATTTATTTGTGAGACAAATTTCATAAATGTAAATGCATTCAACAGTCATTCGATTATTACAGGGAGTCCACACATTTTGTGTGAATTTAAATTAGTTGTTACTTTGTAAATATATTTACAAGAAAAATTAGTGAAAAATTATGATAGCATTTGCTCTGTGTAACATTTATTATCCTTAAACATACAAAATAAAGAAATTTAACTACTGATTCATGGCTCATTAGAAGAGAAAATATGTTGCATTCGTTAGTTGGCTGAACTAAAATCTACTGCTGATTTCCAAAAAGATCCATTCATCAATTTCATAATCACAAAAGTTGGGAAAGGAAAAAAAAAAAAACTTAAATATTCTAAGAAATGAAGAAAATTTACTTTCTTTTCCAGGACAGCTATGACCTGCTGTTTCTATGAATAAATTTCATAAAAATAATTTTAAAAAAAAACTTTTACTATTATGCTAAAAAGTAGCATTTTTTTTATTTTAATTATCTATATAAATCTACTTTTTAACTATATTATAGAATTTAATTTATAATCCCTTATATATTTTTAAAAATTGAGTAAAAGTAAAGCAATAATTAGAGTATTCTATTTTTTAATTTATAGTTCTTTATTGTAAACATTATGGAATCTTGAAATCAATTACTTTCAAATTCGCTACCAGATGTCACCACTAATATAATTTCAAAATTTAATTTAATTAATTAATTACTTGATAAATAAGTTTAGAAAATATTAATTCTAATAGTTATAGATTATAGTTAATAATTGTGTATAGCTATAGTTCAGAATTGTGTATCTCCATAGAGAATACGTAAATATGCAAAATTTCAAAACCCCAGAACATTAAGAAGAAACTGAAAAATCTATTACATAGTTCCATCTTTTCAAAGATGAAGAAAATAAAAGCATATAAAAAATAAGTAATTTTTCAGTTACATTTCGAAAACTAAAATTTCTAAAGGGAAATTAAAAATAGACAAATCGAGCTTTCTTGTTATTTTTATAAATTCTTTCGGTCACGAATTCTTAAAAAGGAGCATTTATTTTAAATTGGATATAAAATTTATAAACGCATTGTATTATATTAAGAATCCTACTAAATGTATCGCATTGTGATCAAAAATCACAAATGAATTTTAAATAATTTAAAAGTTTAGATTTTGTATTCTGAGTACTTACAAGGACCCATGACAAGCTCTAGCTTTGCCGGCGTTTTAGCATCTGGTGTATGTAGATGCCCACGCATTAATGTTACTCTTCTTTTCCTGAAAACAATGATTTTCTTTCAAAGGATATACATGCGTATCATTTAAAAATAATTTTTTGTTGTTGTTACTTTAAACTTCATGATTTTAAAATCGCTTCACTAGAACAGATTTTTCTCTTTTTCAGAGTATCGCAATTTTATACAGAAAAAGAAGAAAAATACTATATCATTTTTTAAATATATCAAATTGATTATTTAATAAATCATTATAGAATCGGTTCTTTCATATTTTCTGTATGTAATGTTAACTACAGACTAGCATTCTATCGATTCTTTCAATTCAAATAATGATATTTGAATGCTTGTATATTTTAATAAATTTATCTTCTTTCAAATATTTACAAATTTATATTTTTATTCACATATTATTGTTTATATATACTAAAGTATTTTATATGTATTCAATAGATTAAAAAACACAGAACCTAACAAATTTTGATTAATATTCATGCTTATAGAATTTGCATTAGAGACGATTCTTATGCAAAATTTAAATACCGATTGACTGAAATGACACTTTTATAAAATCATGTTGTTTTATTTGAAATTTTTGAAGAAATATAATGTACACAATTAAATGCATGAAATATACACTCTTATTTATGTCTTCGTGTACTATGATGCACCTGATTCATACATCAAGTAACAGAATCTTCGATATCGAAAGATGTAATTATTTATGTCAATTAATAACAAAAGTAAAAAAATCAAGTAGACATGCATGAATCGAAATTAAAATAAATTCTCTAAACGGAATATGAAATTTAATTAAAAATTAATTTGTCAAAATCTTAGAAAATCATATGTATTTCTTAGTTGCTTAAAAACCCACAGTGGAGTTTAAATTTGGGATCCACTGAAATTTAGCACTAAGAAAAAGAAAGTAGCTTAGCATAAGGAAATGCACAGGCAGACATTAAATGGCGTATGCAGATACGTTTGTCATTTGACTGACCTTGCGTGAATTCGCTTCATTATCGTGATAAAGGATAATTATGACTATTTTATGAAAAAGGATAGTTATGGTTATTTTGTGACAAAGATTATAGTGAAATAAAGATATTATATAATTGCACTATTTTTACGTTGAAAAGTAATTATTTACAAGATATTGATTCCATTTCGACGAAACGTTGCTCTCATTCTTGTGTTGTTCGCATCAGTGATAACGGTCGTTGCGCATTTTAGTCCTCCTTCTACCAAGGCAAACGTTCTTTGTACCTCATACCAACGGCCATTAAACTGCAAAAAAAAAAAGAAGAAGAAAATAACAATGCACATTAAATAGACATGCATTTATAAATATTTCATTTTTTCTGAAGGTGTATATAAAAAATCCTTATATTTGGAGACCTAGGCCTGTATTATTTTCGTAATGTCATTGTCTTTTTTGTATGATGTTCACACATTTTCATAAAATTTTCTTCAATAAGATCTTTGATAAATTGGATATAAAATATGAAAATCTAACCGTACGATTCCATGCTCTCCCTCAACAAAAAATGAAACCGCGAGCCTTTCTAATCGATCTTACTAATAACATCTCCAAAGTTTTCCTCACTTAGCAGGCTGTCTTGTTCCTCTGAAGTAAATCTAGGGATGAGTCGAAGATACACAACGCCAGGGTACCCTAAAGAACTGATCTATTATCAGGTTTACCCTCCCTTTCGCTTGCTGTTGTGTGCTATCTTTCTTCCTTCCATCGTAAATAAGCGAGGAAGCTATTAATGAGAAGCTGATGTGTCACGCTTCTCCTAGATATTTAAACTCACATAAGACCTATTAGACGATAATAATTTTTATTTAATGCAAAAAATACAAAAAAAAATAACGAAAAATTAAAAAAAAAAAAAAAAAAAACGGAGAGAAATATATTTTGTAATTTTTATTTTATCAATAGATGGAGTTCAGATTATAATTCGGAATCACGGAAGGTTTCAGGTTCAATTGTTGGACTTGCCGTTTTGTAACCATGCAAATTTTAGTGCCGAAATAGTTCTGAAATACTCTCAATAAATGTGTTTAAATAAAAACAATTAATCAAATAATCTAAGTTAGCTAAAATAAGTTGATAAAAATAAGGCGAAATTGTCAAAATCTTCCATCTTGAGCGCTGCAATTTCATAACGAAATTTTTCAAACTCATAAAAAAAAAAGAAAAAAAAGTAAAATATATTTTCTTGATGAAAAGGAAAGGCAGAATGAGGCAGTTAGCGGAAAGCAGAGTGAGGCAGTTAGCGGAAAGAGGTAATCTATTGTAAGCTCTAGGAGGGTGGCGGAGCGTGACCTCCGAGAGATGTCACGAGCGGAGAGAGTAGAAAGGCAAAACCAACCGAAAAAGAACTGTAACATTTGTCAACGACAAATGTTGCGGTTCTTTGATCTTTAATGCCTTTTGGTAGAAAAGAAAATTTGTATTGCATACATGCTTAATATTTTTATGACATGTGTTGTCAACTACAAAATTAGTGTTTTTACCGAAATGTCGTCGATATTTGTTGTCAAAAGTGTGTGCTATTCTGGTGTAAACGCAGCTTAATAGTATTTGAAAAATATTATAAATTCATTACTGTATGCTTTGAATTTATAATAAGATATAAAAACTATTGATTAATAATTACAGTTAATAAAATATTGAACAAATTTTGAAAGATTAAATAAATATAATTACAACAGATAAGAAAGTTGAGAAGAAACTTTGATGCGTCGAGCTAATTTTTTCTCATAAAACTAATTTCTCTGCTTTTTGAGCAAGCTATCTTCATCAGTAAAGCAAAATAGGTCAATCAACCCTAAAGGAAGAAATCTTCAAGGTCATCTCTATCATTAAAGTATTCTACGAAAAATAAAAAGAAAATATAGAGCAAGTTTATTACGTTTTGAGCTTCGAAGTTGTTCAGATTTTAAGGTGTGAATTTTCGTTAAATATTAAACTCGAAAAAAGATACTCATTATTATTATTTCGCAAAATGTATTATTCATTTGTATTAAATGTGAGAAAATCTACCTGTTCTACAGTATGATGACAAATCACAGGCGTTGAAAATTTGAGAATTATTTCTCTCAAAAAGTATCACTAACTCATTAGATACAACAAAGCATAAATTCAAATTAATTAACATAATAAAAAGAAGACTGATATTTTGTTTAAACTGGAAGAACTCTTACAGATTTTCATTAAAATGTACAAATGAGATATTTCCATTGATAGAGAAAGACTGTTTAATAAGAAAGCAATATAAGTAAGAAAAAAAAATCAATGAAGTCATAAATGCTTTAAGAATTCAAATAGATTGCTTTTCCATTAAGCCAGCGTATTAACATTTTTATAACACAACTTATTATCTTCTTTTCCTAAGTACATGAGTGAGCAATTCTGTAAAAATAAAAGAAAAGAAAAACAGACTCGATATTTAACTTAATCCTTTATTTGGCACGGTTGCTCAAAAGCAACACGTGTCTTATGCAAACGTGTATTTATGCCTGTTTGGTTGTGTTCTGAACTTATGCACATTAAACTCCTAGTAATTCTATAGGAGAGGGACTAATGATAAAAAGGCATTAATGAAAACTTTTAGGTACAGTATTACTAATGCTTTGATGACTGAGGGCAAGACAATAACAGGCAGACTGGCCATGTCTTTACAACAACCGTAGAAGAAAAAAGGGAAGCAATTCGATTCCAGAGCAAGATGCAAGATTTGACAGTTAGGATCACTTGTCCAAACATTGGCCTAAAAGTAGATGTCGATACTGCCCAACGGGTTTCGCACTGGACAGATGTTCAAAATGGAATTTGGCTTTTTGTTTTATGCCTAATAGAAACTTTTTCCAGGCATTTCACGTTAAAGAATAGAATTTACTTAATAAATATTCAATGTCATATTACGTGGGGAAATATTACAAGCAATGTTTTGCATTTTTATAACTAATTAAAATAAATGTCAAAAAACACAAATATATTATACACACCCTACTTACTTAGTAGGCGCATCCAAAAAATTTTTACAACTTTTTACCATTTGCCAATTAAAAGATTAAAATGCACATATTTTAAACACATGCATCTTTGTTTTATTACATTTTAGAATATGATTGGCAAAATTGATTCCAACAAATTGAAATGAATTTAAATGTTATTCATCAATTTAAACGCTATCACCAACTCATACATTTTTTTAAATATACATCAGCATTTCCTCACTTTCTAATAGGAAAAAACATCAATATTAATTCATTATTAACTGTGAAATCATTTTAATATATTATCAGAAAGTAGATGGCCGATGCTTCGATAACTCTTTTGCCTCGGGAAGTGTAGAAATTTCAACTATTCCATATCATTCCATTGGTTGTATTATTAAAATAAATGTAAAAGGAATTATATAACATTATTATAGAATTTCATGTAAACAACTCGAAACTTGCTTCGATGCAAAAGTATATGGATCTACTGGCAAGCATTGCATATAAAAACAATTAAACATAACTCGCAGTGAGAGATTTAAATAATATAACTGCAAAATAATGAGAATAATAAAAACAGAAACAGATTTCGAAGGATCATCTTACCGTTTCAATGTCAAAATTCTCCATGACTTCAGGCTCAGGACAGCTAGCAGGATACAGGGACAAACTCCAAACCAAACTTACCCATAAAATAAACAAAATAGGAAGTACAGTTGCTGTCTTGGATCCCATTTCGAAAGCGGAATTGTGTTATTTGATAGAACAAGATTAAGATATTTAAAAACAAAGCTAGTTTCAAAGTGTTCCATGTTCTTATATGCTTTTCTACCCCTCGTCCTAATTTAGGATCAGCCCTGAAGGATATCGTGATCTTTTTGTCCCCTGATTAACATTGACCTCAACTTTACTCATTTTCTTCTGCTCTTAATGACTCTGAAGTATTCTTCTCGACATTGATTCATACTAGATGAAATGTAAACACTTATGATGAACTCGCCATCCAGGAAGTGGATAAGTTTTGTTATAGTTAGTTTTTGTAAACGCAAGAAATTTAAAAATTGAGAAGATAAATTAATTAAGATTCATATTTCTTGATTTTAAATTGAATTTTTATATCTCACTTGTTCATAAGAACAATTATCAAAAATACAATTCGTTGCATTGCATATAAAAATATGAAAATGATAGTTCTTTAAATTCAATAAATATTTTATGATTCATTTCTTGGCTTTCCTACAACCAAATTATTTATGGAATATTTTACTAAATATCTGAACTCACTATCCAGAAGGTAGGAAATTTCTTTTGTTTCAATTATTTTTTTAATACGATTAGAGCAAGACTGTAAAAATTGTTTTAAGAGAAGATGCGAGAAAAGAAAGAAAAAGAATATTTTTGTTCGGCCAGTATAATTTATAATAAAATTCAACAAAAACATCATTTGAAAAATTCTTTAATATTAATACAAAACGAATGAAATTGTAACTACATTTCGCAAAATTCCTCATAATGCGTTAGTTATATGTAACTCTTTCCTTAAATATAATAAATATTTTATGATTCAAGTTTTGACTTTTCTACGATCAAAATATTTATAGAATATTATGCTAAATATTTGAATTCATCATTCAAAAAATAGATTTTTTTTTGTTTCAGTTATTTTTTGAACACGGATGTAACTGAGATGAGAAACTAATTACGGAAATGATGTAAAAAGCAGAAAGAAGTTGGGCGAGATAATATGATTGATTATAAAACTTAATAAGTACTCAAAAATATTATTTAAAAAATTTCAATTGCAAATACGATGACTGAAGTTGTAACTGCAAGGATCTTATAATCTGGTTGGAATTGGAATGTATTGATTATTCTCTTATTGTAATTATTATTTTGAAATTTGTTACGGATCAAAGAGAACCTCTACACTGCTACGCTGACAGAAGTTTACCCAACACTACATTGAAGATTCATACAGTAAAAGTGAAAGAGCATCATATTATATATTTTTATATCTTTTACTATCTTCGGTCAGTTTTGGTCTAAAAATTTGTCACCGACAAAAGGACTTATCGTCCCATATTTTGACTATTTGTTTCGACTTGAAAATGTGTTCCGTATTGCATTTATTATAAATAACTCATATTAAAATAGACGAATTAGATTTTATTTTTAAAACTATCTGAATAAACAATTACTTTAAGTAAAAGTAAAGAAAAAACCCCTTTCCAATTTTTGCTGTAGTTCTAAAGTAACTAAAAGACATGGATAGCAGGGGTAGTTCTGATTTTCGACTTTTTGTCCTGCACTGAAAAAGTGTCCCACATTTGAATTAAATAGTAAAATATATACTTTATGCCTCTTTATCTTTTTCTGCTTTAAAGAAAATTTAATAATTGATTCTTTCATTATCTATGAGTCTTATTTTATATATGTACATATTTTTTTTTAAAAAAATTGTCCCATTTTCTTCATACTTCCCCTAAGTTAGGCATCACTAACCTAAATTTCAGATGTTCCGAATTTAAATTTAGAAAATCTAGTCATTCTATCTGTTCTCTATACGAATGATCAAGAATAGTGGCATTTCATCCACATGTAAGTAATTATTGATTCTTGTATTTCCTTTTTAACAAATATTGAATAAATGTTTTGTTATTTCATGCAAGTTTCCTTTAAGAGACATAGCTGTTTATTTATTGCTTAAAGTTGTACAATGAAAAGCGAATGACAATGTATATTAAATCATTTATGATTAATAAAGATTTATTTGGTTTTAATAGAAAGTCAAAGTTATCATAGAGGTTAGACTTTATGCACCTATTTAAGTAAAATTTTATTAATGAATTATAAACTGCAAAAGTCTCACAATCTGATGAATTATGGCATTTTAATCAGATGAGTGAAATAATTGGGCCGATAACTCATTCTTTAGGCTTTCATGATTCACCGGTGGTTGGCCCAACATTCTTCCGCTGGTGTGGTGAGGACTTTTGGAAAGGGGAATACCAATTCGGTGATCAACCTCGTCATCTGACATTTTTTCTTCTATTTTCAAGGGCTGTTTCCGAATGGGACATTAAGCCTTTGCACTCAGAAAAGTAATTCGACGCATAATTATTCACCTAATACAAAGATTTGCTTATTGCTCGGAAAGTAAATATATATAATAGTTTTAAGTTGAATTTTCCTGAAAAATTAATCTACGTCTTCTTACCATTCCGTAGATATTTTTAACAATCTAAATTTTTAAGAATGAAAAAAATAAAATGTGAAGTGATGCACCGTCTTGATTGGTGCCCGAGAGGAGACATCCGAGTGCAAAGGGTTAATAAATTAAACTAGAACTTAGCCGGCGTCCTGGCATAGGAGTAGCGCGTCTTCCCCGTGATCTGGGTGTTCTGGGTTTGGGCATGGTTGTTCTTCCGTTGTTCTATCTGTGAGATGTGTGAATGTGCCCCCCTGTAAAAAGGTGTTGGGCAAGCGAATGAGTAGCTAAGTCGTACTCTTGGCCCTAGTTGGCGCTACTATAAAAACAAGAGACGCTCCCCCACCGGCTTAAAATCGCTGTCTTCGTAACAGCGGGCTTGTCCATGGCAAGTGCCATAAGAAACAACAACAACAACTGCAAACTAGAACTTTCATGCTATATCAACTTAAAGGCATTTCATTCACAATAGAGTTAATTAAAAAATTATTAAATTAGAATACAGGATAATTAACTTAGAAAATAAAAAATTAACAGAAAAATAATTGTCTCGGACAATAACTTGGAAAAAGTCAGTCGTCGGCCTGTCAGTGGGTGACTTCTGTTCTCCACCTCTTTGCCATGGCCTTACACCCTTTTGGGTAGATTTGATTGGTGTGGGTTTTCCCTCCAGCAAAAAAAAGTGATGTGAACAGGATCAAAACACAAGGTGAGTTTTCAGCATAATACAAAATCCACAATCTTCGTATTCAGATATGGACATTAATATCCTGACATACAGCGCGAATTAAAATATATAAATTTAAACTTTTAACCCATTCAAGCGTTATTAATTTTGCGCATATTATGGACAAGATGTATTGAATAATTTTATGACGGTATAGTGACGAATCATTCAAAAAACACTTGAAACCTGATTAGAAGAATTTGTATGGACAGACAGATAATAATACATAGGAAAAAATGATGAATATAAGAAATATAGCATATTAATATTTATTTATCAACTATTAATTCACCTTGCGCATAAACACATGTATATGCATCTAAAATTACATCGCTCTCCTGATTATATATGCTCCTGAAAGAGATGTATTCATATTTTTGACAGTATTTCTGGTCTTAAAAATCCGATTTTCACTGTCTTGTTCTTCATTGTGGCAAAATATAAATATCAAATTATAAGCTCAAATCTTTTGTTCGGCATTGTTTCTTTATATGAATGAATATAAATTATCTTTCTTTCTGACCAATATTTGCGTATTTTCGTTTTTTTTTTTTTTTTTTTTTTTTTTTTTTTTACTTGAGACATTAGTAAATACAAGGCGGAATATATTTTAAGTTCATTAGCAGTTGTATTCTCCCAAACATCAAAATATTTTTTCTTTTTATAAATTTTGCTATCTATTATATGTACTGCATAAAATTAGTTTCAACAGCTATTGCATTCCAATAATCATCTGGAAATATTAGGGTTTTTTTAAAACTAATATTAGTTTTTTTTTTTTACTTGAGACATTAGTAAACACAAGGCGGAATATATTTTAAGTCCACTTGCAGTTGTATTCTTCCAAACATCAACATATTTTTTTTTTCTTTTTATAATTTTTGCTATCTAATATCTATGCTGCATAAAATTAGTTTCAACAGCTATTGCATTCCAATAATCATCTGGAAATATTAGGTTGAATATATCCATAACACTTGGACTATACCCTAATTTTTGTCAAAATGAAGAGCTTACACCTTGTATTTCTGAGAAAATAAAACTTTTTGGATTATTATCGGCAGGAATCCAGTTTCAATCATTAGAATTCTTTTCACTCGTTGATGTATCAGTTAAATTTCCAATATCATCACAAAATCTTCAATAGATAAACGCTAAAATGTTTGTTACGTCTCTTCAAAAAACTAAAATCATCACTGCCACAATGACTATAATCTTCTAAATTATTGTTAAGCTTACTTATTCTTAGCACAAGATAAATTATTTTGTAATGATATGGAAAGATAACAAAGTATAAAATCAATCGCTACACACACAGCGCTAGTGACGCTAACTTACATGCAAAGTGTCGTGACACATGCATGAGTCTGACTCGTTACTGTTTGTATTGTCGTCGTATTTTCGCTTCACTGATCAATCATGGGTGTAACTCATTATTCTGCGCTAGTAGATAAAACTTTGAAAAGGAAGAGGCGGATTAAGGTAATAGTGGGATCTTGGCTTTAAATTACAATGAGTAACTTTTAAAACGTCAAATATAGTATTTCTCCTCTATTACACTTTTCAAGGGACCTGAGGAATAGTATGTAAATTGAGGGAAGTATAAATCACTGGTAAACCATTTACATTAATTACCTTTTAATATTTATCTGAATAGACCAACAAAAAATGTCGTAAGGAATGGGAAATAGATAAAAGAGAGAGAGAGAGAGAGAAACGGAAGCTTAAACGAAGGGTGAGGAAATGTAATAAGTGTTATGAATTTATATAGCTAATTTGTAAATCTGAGATTTTGCATATGTATCCCATTGTAAAAAAAAATGCTTAATTTTTTTTATATTAATACATAATAAATAATTTTGTCGAGGCTCTTTTTTTTAAATTTTTGTTTAAAACAAAAAGTTGCATTAATGTCAGTATTAAATCAAATTTTTATCAATATTTCACTACTGAGAAAAATTTAGAATACTGAATATATAGCATCTTAAAAATATAAATCAAATATATGATTTTACATTTTAGTAAAATCACTTGTCTTCTCAGATGCTTTTAAAAGATTCGACAGGAAAATAATGTTAGGAAATGAGATAATGAGATAATTTTTTTTGGTTTCATCCAAACTATTTTCTATCCAAAGTTTATCAGGATGTCTGCTTTCCTGCTCATAAAAATATAATTTACAACAAGCTGCTTATTTGACTTAAACTAGTTTCATCCTAATTCTCAACCTTTATTCCAATGTAAAAAAAGAACACGGTTTTCTAAAGTTTTGAAAGGTTCTCAGTCACGATTACTTCTTTTTCTTTTTTCGCTATAAATTTTCCACTAATGGGTCATTTTGAGAAGTTTTCTTTAGTCTTTTGACGTCACTTAAAATTAATGACCAATTAGCAACTAAATATTGGAAGTATTATCCCCTCGACTGTTTCTTATGCTTCCACATAAAAATGCCATTTATAAAGAGAAGTCACTTATAAAGAATGTTTAGTTAAGCTATATTTATGTCCGGTTTTAAAGCACACGAGGAATATTTTGGGACTGATCTCGTAATTTTGATTCGTTGACAGATGACGAGGATGACACCTGCTCCTCTACTAGCTTCCGTTCCAAACAGCGGGAGGAAATTTAGCCCCGACAGATTTAACGTACACATGACCCACTTGCAAGGCGGTTCTTTAGGGGAATCGGGTGTCGAAACTTCCGGTTCCGACACCGAAAATTTTACCACCAGGCCACCGCGGTCCTGTTGTACTTAAGTGCTGTTCAAAATTCGTTCTTGACTGAAATCAATAAAAATAATTTATAATTATTCAAATTTGTCTTTGTCAGTGTTATTTTTTGATTTCGTAATTTTGAATCTTTCCTGGGATAACTTCAGACTCTTATCGAGAAGAAATAATTTTTATGCCCTCTTAAGATCCAAAGAATTACCATTCGTTGATTGATTGACATGTTCTTTTTCTCTGATTTCCGTGACTTTATCAAATCATTTTAAATTATAGTAATAATAATTTGCATGTAACGGATTTAATTTGTATTAAGCTTTAATAAGCTGTTGGTGGATCGTTAAATGGAATCGAATTTCGAACCGCAATAATTTTGATTTATAAGCAGTTGCGATTTTAACAAGAAAAGATCTCAAAGATTACTTCTACGACATTTTACAACATTCTTGATTATAGAAATGGTAACAAGCTATAAGCTTGCATATATGACAAGTGTCTTAGTGAAATCGAATTTTGAAAAAAAAAAAATCTCAAAAATTGTTTATGTTATTTTCTAAAACCATTTTTAATTATAGCCATGGTAACGTGCACCAAGCCTTCATGCATGGCGAATCTTTAAAAAGAATCAGATTTCGAACCCGCAATAATCATAATTTATAAGAAATTGTTATTAAACCAAGAAAAGATCTCAAGATTGTTTCCATGAAACTGTGACTCCTAAAATTCGAAGAGAAACCAAAGAAAGATTTTTATATTTTATTTGTGATTAAGACTGTGAACATTTTTATTTATATTTTATAAGTAATCGATATTTTTAAATTTTAATCGGGATCGAAAGGAAGTATGATGCTTTGTTTGTTTAGAAGAAAGAAGCTCCAAGATTTAATTATATTTTTAATCTGTCGGATCTGTGAATCATATTTTTAATTTGTGCTTTCTTTGATGAGAATTTATGATTTTGCTTGAAAACTAAATGATGTGGTAACACGAGAGGAATGGAATGCAAAAGGTATTCTAGCATCTGAATAATTACTGAATTTTATATTTTCTTCAACATCGATATTTTTTTAATGTTAGTAGAAATTTTCAGAATAGTTTGTTATATTGAATTGAAAACTTATTTATATTTTAACTCTTAAACTTTGTGGAATTAGTGTTGGACATCTAGTAGTTAAATTCGCAATTTAAATTAGAAATAATTTATTCGCGAATATATTGAATTCATTTTCTTTGCTTTAATATGATATTCATATTTCTGAATTATGGTATTTAGATATTATTGAGATTCATTAGAAGATAATAAGCAAGAACAGATTCATTCAGATATTACTTTACAGTTTCAGAATAATTTGAAAATTCTTTCGGAAAGATGGTCTGAAGTGTTTTCACTTTTTAGTTCTGTCCTACCATGCCATTCTTTTGAAATAAACAACACATAATTGTTGAGATACAGAAAAATTGTTTAAAACTGGAACTGAAAAAATAAATTATATTAATATTAATCGGAATCTGGCATTAAAATCCAGAAAAGAAACCAAAATGGAAATCTAATAGTTTGTTATTAAATAAATCAGAGAAATACTTAACGTGAAATATGTGTTTAATCTTTTTTTATTTATTGCCGTGTGAGGAGCGAAGAAATAAAATGAAATTACATAGCTAGCAACTACGAAGACAGGAAAACAAAACCTGGCAATATAAAATTCACTTTAATGATACTAGATTTTTCATTTCAAATTAAAATTTTCACCTTTCATTTTCATACCATTCCTATTTTTAAATAAGGTTCAAAGCAACTTTCTTGATTGGTAAAGAATATTTGATAGAATTTCATAGATTTATTCTCTTCGTCTTCTTTTCTGTTTCTTTTTTTGAATTGAAAATCTTTTTGTATTTGTATTTTTTTTTAATTCTTATGTGAATAGAGTGCTGTTTATTTGTTCAGCATTATCCCAGGTACTAAAGATCTTGTGAAAAAGGAATTAATGAACCAATACTAGATACTAATTTTTTTTTCTAAATTTCAGAGAATCCTTACAAATTAATAATCACTCATTTAGAATTATATTTTTAATCATTATATTTCAGCAGTGTTTGAAATAAATATAAATATTACCAAAAAAAGGCTCTAAATTTTAGAACTGTAAATTTGTGTTTTAGTGAGGAAATTTCGAAGTATTTATCAAACAGCCTTTCTAAACCCCCTTCGGTAATCTCGAGTACGAGGAAAAAATTTTGCAATTCTCAGTTACCTTGCCTGGCATATTAATGGTTCAAAGTCGATTTAACGCTTCGTCGTCAATTAAGACTTGAATCACCCATCAACATGTAGTCGACGTATGAAGCCATCATAATGGGGTCTGTGGCTAACGAAGTTCACAATTCCCTATTATTGTCTTTGGCGATCCAGTCATTCAGAATCCCCAGAACAGAATTTCCAGAACAGGGTGAGATAATTATTTTTGTAACGAATCATTTGCTTTAATGTTTACTGAGGCTCGAATGTTGACCTTAGCAATGATTGCTGACCTGGACTCAGACTCCATTCAATGATAACTCAAATTCACACGGGAACTACATCAATAGAGAAAACTGCAGTACGAGTTTCTAGTTGCTTTAGGAATATAGAATAAAGTTTGTGAAATTACATAGCTTTCGTATTAAATATAAATAGCATTTATTACATAAAATATCAAGTAATGGCGTCTAAAACTTAATTCTTCACAAATTACTTTTAAATATATTAGATTATTCGGCGGTTATCTTATTGAAAAGAATATTATGTAGCTCTCCTGGTATTGCCAACTTTGCGTTGTCTCTGACCAAGAGAAGTTTTCATTTTCCATTCTCTTTACAATTACGAAAGTCAGTCATTTGCCTTTGAAAAGCATTCGAAGTACACATCCTTTCTAAAATTATAAAAAATGAAGGGCTGTCAACTTTCAAGTATTAATCATCTCCAATTGGCGAGATATTGAAAGCCAGGAAATCAATGCATAGATAAAAAATAAAATAAAGATCTTTGAAAGGTAATGAAATTGTGTCACGCCATTAAAAAGGAAATGGGAATTTCTCCTTAATTTAATAAATTAAATATTATAAGATGCCAAATGTAAGAAATAACTCATTATATCTATCTTTGATTTTTATGCTGTTTCCTGTAATCCAGCAAAGCAAATATTTTTTTTAATGAAAAAGTCTATACGAATACTATTTTCCTTCTTGTAATAACAAACAGATTAATATTTAAAGATTTCAAAAATTTTAAATTTTTCAGAATTGATAAAAATGATTATATTGTATTTAACATAAAATTAAGTAATATAAATTTAAATTGAGTTGTATGAACCATATCACTTTTCACAATAGTAGCGAAGTCCAGAAGCATAAAGACATCGTGTCCGCATACTCCTTCAAATTTTACTCATTTGTAAAATTATACAAGATGAAATAAATAGCTAAATATGTATATTTTGCTTTCCAAAACAAAGGAATAAGTTTTTTGATTTATTATTGAAAAACCACATCTAAGTAATAAAAAAAACCCACTTTTCTTGCAATTAAAATCTACTGTGTATATTTTTAAGAACGTGGTTATATTTCCAAACTTAATAAAAAACAAATACTGAAATCATTATTACTAATACGTTGGATTAATTATTAAAATACTTATATAAAAAATGCCTCCAAAAAATACCTATACCTACCTAATAAAATTCAATTATTTACATTTTTTTACTTTTCTTCATTTTCTATTGAATAAATATTTATTAATGTGAAATATAAGTCAATATTTTAATTTTTACTGTGTTAAATCTAGAAATCTTAATGAAATTAACGAAAATTTGACTAACAAAATATGCATCGAAATCTTTACTGAACTTAAATAAAAATTATTACACATAGAGATGTGTTTGGATCTTCAAATTTGAACCAATGCCTAAAAAATGAACGATGTATTAACCAAATTAAAAATATTCTAAGGAATATAAAAATATCTTTGAAATATCATTCAATGATGCTTTTATGTTGTATTCTTTATATGTTAAGTTGTTACAGATATTGGCTTGAGTCGTGCACATAGCCTTGCATGTGTATTCACCAATGCAGATTAATCAGTTAATAAATAATTATATGTCTTATTAAAATATAACAATTAAAATGTAATAAAATAATGAGTTAGACATTTGAATGGAAAGTATTTCATGTGTTCTTTTCATTTTTTTTAAGTTTCATGAACAATAAACAATTATTATTTATTTCAACAGTTTCAATTTTCGTATCAACAGATTTGTGCATTTAAAAATGCTCTTCAGCAATTTTACTGTGCAAAATTTCTTCACATTAACCAAGTATAATCCCTCTTTCAATGTTTTCTTTTCCATTTACTTATTTTTTTTAATGTTTCATTTTAAGAGGGGAATATTTTTAAGTTAAAAAAATGTTATACTTTTCTTTCATTTCTAATATAAAAATCTTAAAAATCATTAATTTTATAATTAGAAAAAATATTTGAATGCTCTGTTATGGCAAAATATTCAAAATGCATTTTGCAATTTTTTGTTATTCATAAGCATATGAGATGAGTCAATAAATATTCATCAGAAGTTGAGATATTATTTTGTTAAGAGATGAATGGTTTAGCTTCCCTACACGGGATGTTTATTTTAACTTCCATGTGGGTTGACTGGTTATTTTTATCTATTGTTTAGACATGAAAGAAGTATAAGACAAACATGAAAATCATCTTAGAAAATTCATTCGTTTGCTAAATTTTTGATTATACGATAAATGCATTGTGTTATAAATTGAAGTAAATGATACTATGACTATATATTTTCTATATTGGAATAATGTAACTTATTTGTTGTATTTTCGTGATTCAGATATAGGGCATAAAATCCTATTTAATTAATTAACAAAGATATTCACTTTATGAAAGGTACCATGTCAAGGCCATAGAGCCTTTAAACTGCTCTCATACAATATTTCTCTTTTACTTCATAGTACCGTATACCTCCAGCATATATAGAGATATATGAAAAAAACTAATTAAATGAAATAAGCTTTAATATAAAAATATTCAGGATAGAATAAAACTAGAAAATAAAAATGAATTCAAATTTTTTAGAAATTTCTATTCAAAGGGATTTTTTCCTTAAGTTTTATCTTACTTTTTTCAAAATTTTTGAAAAAGTAATATTCATTTCAATCCCATAAAAATACAAAATAAGGTTATAACACCAAAATCTATTAAAAATGAGTGAAAACTTAAGAGTTTAGAACTTTCATACTAATTTTTAATAATTTTATTTACTATCATACTTTACATAATTCTTTTGATTGTGACAATAATCCAATTTTTAAGAACATATTTTTTACCGTTAAAATGAAACTCATCAGTATTACTCTCCCTCTCTCTCTATATATATAACATACAAAATATTAAAATCACCTTAAATACAAAGATCTAAAATCTGTAATTAAAATTACCAAAATAAAACTACCTTTTTGATAGTACTTGAATTTTCTTTTGTTTCTGGAACTCAAAAGAAGTTTCCTACAAAATTTTATATACAAGATTCAGCCTTTAAACTTCTGTTTTTTCACAGAATTTCATATTGCTAAGGCTCATTAAATGTTTCACAAAACGGACACTGGTTTGATTTTTATTACTAGTAAATTATATGTAACATCATTAATAAAAATCTTAAACCAATAGATTTTTAATTTGCAAGACCAAAGTCTTAAGAGACTTTGAGTCAGGATAAATATGCCATCAATTGCCGAATACAATAATAATAATAATCATTATAAAAAATAAAATAAAATACTTTCTTTGACTATATCTTGAAAATTTATAACATGATGATGGAACACGGATTTTTAAAATACTTTGACTTTTCTCAAAAATTACTTAAGCATAATGACAAATTCTGTTATACACATTACAACACTATTTTTTGTGCAAGTTGCTACAAATTATAATTAAAAAATACTCAATAAAAAGAAGCATTTACACTTCATTGGTAAATTTGAACTGTGTTTTTCTACTTGTGTACGTTTCAATTTGCGATAAACATGTGCTGTGATTTGACAATAGCCTTCTGTAAAATCTGACTAAGATATTTTAAAGCTCATATCACAAATTTTTGTAGCTTGTCACAGATTATTAAAATGTTAAAATTTTCATCGATTAATATACGACACAACTTCAGTTTAAAGTTTTGACTATCACACACATTTTGGCATAAATGTTGTAGTAAAATAATCTTGGAAAATCATCGGATAATTTCACGTAGAATGTCAATTATGATGAGTAACAGTTTTTGAAATACGAGTGTTGCAAACTAAATGAATTGATTCATCTAAATACACCAATTTTTGAAAACATTATGCGTTATTTTTGTGCGCTCTTCTTTGTGAAAATACAGGCCATAATGTTCACATAACCACCTTTCGCTGCTTCACAGTAGAATCATCATTGACACAATTCCGTTTCATCCGATTTCTACTGAATGCAGTATACATCAACGTATGGTTAGATGACACAAAGAAAATTCGAATCACTAAATAGAATCAAATTGAGAATTATGCAAAAGAAATTCTACCATAATTAGCTCGAATTCGGTCCCAAATGGAAGAGTAATCAAAAGCAGTCACATAAATTTTCAGATAGCATTTGGATTTGGAAGATGGTGCTCAGCTCTTCGACCATTCCGGAAATACCTTTTATTGCTTTTGGTGACTTCTTCTGGAGCAGCTATACTCTGAGTTGATGTCAGTGTTGATATAGCCACGGAAGTTTGCAGCACCTGGGAAGTTGCTTGAGTACTTTCGGTTCTGTTGCCTTGCATGTTTGGATTCCAGAGGAAAACATAGTACAGAGACAGTACTATAGCAGCCAGTGATACGGAAAACACATAAGCCAGAACTGTCAGCAATCGGACAAGCTTTTTATTCTGTTTCTTTTCTTCATAGATCTTAGACCGGCTTGTTTCTCCGGCGAATCGGATATCTCCATCAGCTGCCGTGCCGACTCCTAAGTCTGTTTTTATCGGGCCATGATCGCTCATGATGCTCTGAAGGGGTTGAGCGCCTATTTTCGTCTACCATCAGTTCCTATACTGCATGCGGCCTACCTCTCTCTGCGGCAGTATTGATCGAAAAACGTCTAAGCGCGCCACCTGCTTTGGTCTTAACAATAAGTCTCGATTTCAAAGCTATTATTAATTTTCATATTTCCAAAAGTTTTGTCTTATCTGGTTTTTTTTTTTTTTTTTTTTTTTTTTCAAGTTTTGGTTGCCAAAGAAAATAAATGCGTTTAACAATTTACAGCTGCTCTTTCGTGTTCCTGATATGATATTTAAACTACTCCTGTATCTTAACTGTTATTAATTTTCAAATTTCAAGATTCTGTTTTTAATCCAGTTTTCATTTGCTCATCAAATTCTATTAATCCTAAGACCACAAAAAAGTTTAGTATTATATACTTTTGCCATTTAATATTTCTAAGATCATTTTTTAGAAAGAATTTTAATGTCTAAATCGAAAGCAAACATCTTTTAAATTATTGTCTTAAAATTTTGGCTAATTGATTAAATTTGAGATAATTGTTTAACTACGGTCATGCAAATAGAATGAAAAAGTATATAAAAGCACTATTAAGTTTGAAGAATAATGTCAGTTTTTAAAATGCCATTAGCTTCCATATTTCAAAAAAAAATTTTTTTTCTTTCCTTGTCTTTCTGTGATTGGTAGAAAGAAAGACATTAGACGCATTTCGTAGACAGGTGAGAGAGGCAAGAAAGTAAAAGATTCAAAAATAAATATATTCAGCAGTCCGTAGCTCATGATTTAAGTTTAGAAGAGAAATCAATAAAACCCAATTAAATCAAATATATCAGTTTAATCAAAAACTAAATTAAATGAATTTCATTTTTGTTTAACTAAATTGTATGCAACATTATTTTTATTCTATACACACAAAAAAGTACATGATTAACAATTATATGGATGATAACACATTAATGTTAATCAATTTGTTATTAACAATTATATGGTTGCAAATGGACGAAGAAATATAAAATTCTCATTTAAATTTAATAAAAACAGCCTAAATAAACAAGCATAATTTAATTCAAGATAATATTCAAAACAGGCACAGCATTGCTTCATTCAACACAGAGAAAACAAAATACTGAAGGAATGCAGGGGTGTTTGTGGGACCCCAAAAAATCCGCTGAAACTTTTACGGACTTACTACCGACATTTTGGAGTTTCGAGAAGGGGGGGGGGAGAAATGAAAAATTACGATTATGAAGTATTGAATGACCTAATTATAAAAGTCCGATGAATTACTTTTTTTGCAAAATTAATAACCATTAATTTTGCAAAATTAAGACCTTTGAACCCAGGTCACGTGATCGCACATCTGGTCGAACGAAGTCTCTCCCTTTTTTTTCTGCCGCGCCTACTTGCCGAAAAGAATTCAGAAGAGAATGTCCGAGAACCGGGGGAATGAGTCATAACTCGCAATAAGGAAAGAACAAAAAAGAAGTTTTTTCCCCCTTTTCACGCATTATCACTGCCTTTGGAGAAAGAAAGGAAAAGTTTTCACCACACACACTGACCTTGCGTTTTCTGCTTTCAAAGCAAACAAAATTACCCAGATCAAAATAAATAATTCATTATTATTCCTACTTCCTTTTGAACGACGATCCCCGGAATTTCCGGGTATCGAAGTTCAAAATCCCCGGAATTCCGGGGTTTCCCCGGAGCACAAACACCCCTGGGAATGTATAACTTTGATTGTCAGCCGATTTTTTTTTTTTTTTTTTCATATTTGTTATAACGATGAATTATAAAATTGCGCGTTTAATCTTACATTGTCCAGTCTATATTCTTCAGTCACAGTTAGGTAAATTTATATTAACAAATGTAAGGAATAAGTAAACATAATTCAAATAATTTTAAATTATTTCTTTAGCTAAGACCAATTAATTAAAATTGATTGCTTAGTTGAAAATAATAAAGATTATTTTCCTAATTTTGGCAAACTTGTTATAAGTCATTCTTATTAATTAATTTTTTTGCAAATTAATTTAAGAAGATATAATGCAAGTCATAGAAATTTACATCTCTGTATTGTGTATGGTAAGCCAATTTAAATAAACTGACATAATATTTCAGACCAAATTTCAGTAAATTGATTGATTTCCTTTTTATGAATTATTTTATTTTTGCCATTCAGATGAAACAAAATGTTTCGTGTCCATGAGTGTCAACTGATGTTTGTTGACATAGAGATGAAGTAGTATAAATTTAGTAACCGAAAGAAATATTGCCAAAAATGTGTTCACCCAATGAAATAAAAAGAAACAAAATTGAAACTTTTTGTGCTTAAAACAAGTTATTTTAAAAGCAGTGGTATAAAAAATACTAAGGCGCATTAGAAAGGTTTTGAAATTCAGGTTGAATCTAACTCATTACTGATTGAAAATTTAAATTTGAATATATATTTGTGAACTGATCGTCTTTTCTTTTCTGACGACAGAGCAATAAATTTTATGGGCTCATATTTTTTATACGTGAAATTTTTTAACTTGACTTACTTCATGTGTGTAAAAATGGGATTTTATTATTTTTTCACTCACTTCCGGATATGCTAGAGCTCCGAAATTTTATAATTGTTGTGTGTTTTCGATGATAATACGCTATTTTAATATATTTAGAACTTAATTATTATTTAATCGATTAATGTAATTAAATTCTGTTGCTATAGATGAGAGGTCACCAAGTAATGAATTTGAGAAGGAATTGAGTCTCAGATTTCATAAAATTTTTAATAATCAATTATAAATTAAAACTAAAAAGTAGAAAATAATTGAGCTGAAACAATTCAATTTTCTACTTTCACGCATTCGAAGTACGTAAAAAGAAAGTACTGTAATCGTCAAAAATTCTAACTCGAATTTTTGACTAACCTCCACGTTCCAGACCGCCCTGAATTTGAAGAACACGTTTCTGGAATTTTATATGTCTGTGAACACGGTAACTCAAAAACGTTCTAAGCTGGACGTATGAAATTTTGTTGATGGACTTCATGTCAAATTTATAAATTTCCATGAAATTTTGAATAAAATTCACTCGCAGGAAGTCTGTATGTGTGGTTGATCAAATACATGTGAGCTCGATAGTTACAAAACATAAAGAACTCGACAAATAAAATTTGTTGCCCAGATTTAGTATCTAAATGTAACTTCTTATAAAATTTTGAACCAACCAATTCTGTTGAAAGATTGATTTTCTGTTAGGTCTGTAATTTCTGATTAATTAATCAGCGCAATAAAGTAACTTGGCACGTTATCTTTTGATTCACAATTGTATTTTTATGTCAACTTTTGGTTTCAATCGGTAGAAAAAATAGCGTCCAAAATACATATTCGATTTTTAGATACCTTTGTATTTACTATATGCCAGGGATTAATCATCAAAGAATTAATTCAAAATTGCATTACATTACATTAATTCATTAATTTCAAAATTACTTTTCGCCAATGCCCTTCGCAGCCTTACCCAGGATCCACAATTTTATGCGGGGGGGGGATAACTCCTTAATTAGGGAGGGTAGGAAAATTTTGGGGGACAATTTCTTCTGAATAATCTTTAATAATAATAAGGATGAATATATGTGTGCATTAAATCTCTACAAACTTGACCGTTTGAACAGAAGCTTCAAAACTTGGCATTTACATACATTTGACTGTTAAAATGTGGACTTTGAAGCGATTTTTTAAAAATGTTAATTAGTATTTATATTAATTAAAAATTAAATAAAATTTTGGCGTTTTTCAACGATAACTTCCAAAATTACTGCAGCACAAAACTGATTTTGCATTCTCTTAAAATACAAAAAATTAACTTTTCAATTAAACCAAATTTTTGCCTTGTAATTTTTATTTCATTATTTAATTTTCATTTAAGAATATATTTGAAGCATATTCTGCAACATTTTATTCCATTGTTAATAATAAAAATTTGAAGATTCGGCTTTTTTTTAGTGTTTAATATGAAGAATAGTTTAAATTAAAAATATTAATATTGTGGCAATTAAGAGTTAAGATTTAATTTTATAAGTATGGAAAGATGAATATTTTTTAACTTTCACATATTTTTAAACTCTTTTTCTGTATTTCTCTTTCAGCTTGCATGTTTTTCTTTCTTATTGTAGTACATTGAATTTTTTTATTAAATCAGAGAAATTTCTTATGAAGAATCGTCTAATATGTTAGCAGTTTATGAAATATATTCAGCATATGATACAAAACTTCAGAAATGAATAATTCTTTCTATTTTGATATTTTTTAAATACAGCTTCGATTCAGAAAGATGTTACTGAATGAGTTGAAATTTAATCACTGCCTATTTAAAAGAAATGTACAAATGTTTAATCGAGTCGAGAAGAAATGAAGGAGATGCTAGGGCAATGAAAGAATAACGTAAAACTCCTAACATTGTATTGTCTGCAATGACAATCAAAATTAGAAATTTAAAAACATTTAGCGGAAGAAATTATTAAAAGTAAGTTGCGTACGAGAGATTAAACTGAATAATTCCAGTTGCCTGGTCGCCAAAGGCGGCTAGTATGCTAATAAAATCATCTTTATTAAATATAAAAATTATGTTTCAGGTGTAGGAGTGGAGCAATACAAAATAAATTCCTTCTTATCCACTGTTTTAGCCTTTTACGATTGCTTCTTCAATTCCTTTATGAACAGATTATAATTCGATTTTACAATTAATCAGAAAGAGGAATATTCATTTTATGATTAATCTTGGAATCTAATATTATTCATAAATTAATATCTGCTGGAATCAAATCATTGTTCTCCAAACAGGCCGAATGAATGCACGTATAAATTATGAATGACAAATATGCATTTCACAAAACTTATGTTCACGAGTGGGGAATTTTTAATGTTATTTGTATTAATTTCAAATTTAGTAAGTGGTACTCTAATGAACACAATCTGTTCAAAAACAATATTTATTTCCCGAATTGCAAGTTTACCTCAAAATTAATTCGCTTTCATTTTAACAAAAATTGTATTAATTCGCTTTGTAGACTCCCAAGTAAATAATATTTTCTTGTTACATTACATAATAAAAATGACATATCTCTTCATTGCGTTCTAAGGCCGTTCTTGAATTTTAGTTCTTGATACTTTACTTTTTTAGATCTTATAAAAAATGATTTTTTTTAAATAAAATTTTTATAAAAGTACTTCCGAAAATCTAGAAAACAGAAATTAACATGCAACTCATCAAAAAACGGCATATGTACTTGTCAGAGTCTCATTTAGAAATTTCACACTTCTCATTTTTTTTATTTCATTTTCCGTTCTCGTATTTTTGTCCGGAGAATTCACTGCTGCTTCTATCAACCCTGATAATCCTGTTTTTGTTTATTCTTCGCCTTAATGACGTTGACAAAATACGGAAGTAACGTGAATTTTTATATATCTAAGTTTTACTTGGCTCTCTCCCTTTTTTGTGTTTATTTTGTGGGGTGCTTGTTATTTAATTACAGTCCTTTCAGAAAAAGCTTTTATTGTATAATTTTTTTCGCAGTCCGAGTTGTTTATTAACTCATTTGTTATGATATAGGAGCCATTAATAGTAAGCGTTTATTTCCGTTCAGCAATTTTATCTGTTTCTGAACCCCCTCTGAAGAGATTTCTCTTTTACGAAGGAAATTTGAAACGCTATTACATACAGATAATCCCTATTACTAAATATAACGCTTAAATTTAAAAGAGTTGAAGAAGTCTATTAATTAACTTACAGAACTAGAGGGCGTTTCTCAGTTACATCTCATGATAGAGGCTCCTTCTCCGCGTATTTAAAACAAACAAAAAAAAAATACTTAAAAAATGTTTTTAAAAACAAGTTTTTATTAGTGCAGATATCTTTTATTTGAATTATTATTATTTTTATTTTGAAATCTATTGTGTTGTAATATTAATTAATTAATGTGATTTATGAATACAAACTGTACTCATGAGTACAGTTTGTAAACTGTACTTATGAGTACAAACTGTACTCATAAGGCACCTTTTGTACAGAATAAGAAATTTTAATTAATGATTAATTGACTCTTAAATTCAATATTAAAATATTGTAAATCAAGGTGTCATATACTATTATATAATGGTTAATTTCTTCTAGCGTCCAAAACTGTCGATATCATAAGAATTAACAATAGTAAAAAAAAAATCGAGAATGATAACTGAAATATTATATTTCCCCGTAACACAGTTTGCTCTTAACGTACAGTCATTCTCAATACTCAGAAATTGAAAACCAATTATGAAGTTGCCTCCACTATCTGCGGCTGTTATTGCTAATTTTAGAATATGACATAACCGACAGAAATAGTGAGTTTCGCAGTGGCGTAAAGTGGTTAAGTAGCGGCTGGAGTACGATATGATCTTCTAAGCGATTTTATCCTTTCTAAGATTAAATTGTAATTTAATCTTCCTTCAAGCATCGTACTACTCGTCATCAGCGGTTTTCCAGTTGTAAATGGAGCATGATAACATTTTTTTTTTCGCCTTTTATGCTTACTTTTTCTTTAAAGAATGACATTAACGCATTAACGCTCGGTCTCCTTTGAGTCTCCGAAGACTGATGCCCGCTGTATCTATACCCTCATCCCCTTCCCACCTGGTCGATACGCCACTAAGCATGTTGAAGTTCTGTCACAAATCTCATTCGTATGCGATGGCCTCGACTTTGGGGCCTGTTCGAAACTCAAACCAGGGTCGGAATTCGATTTCCCAAAAAGTCTACCGTGTAGGGAGGCTGGTGGACATTAAAACTGACGTGGTAAGTCAAATGTTCTACCGCTAATCTGGTGTGGAAGTTCGGAGAAAAAGTGGTGCCTAGTCAGATGTCTATCTTCATTTGACTATAGTTCAAAATTACATCTGCTCTAAAATAGTCCTCGTGTTGCTTCAAAACGGGACGTTAATATGAACTAAACAACATTTTGTTAAGTTTAGTTAGATTATCATCCCGTTCTGAAGCTGCACAACAGGTATTTTAGAAAGAGCGTTATCAATTTTAACTGAGGCTAGGTGTAAAGGATAACATTTGGATCAGTACCACTTTCCCCAATTCTTTTCACCGCACCAACTTTAGAACTTTTAAATGAATATGACTCATAGATATACGACAGATCTTTGATGGAATAGGTTATCAAATCTGCTATCTGTTGAACCGAATATTCAGTTTTCCAAGCCGAGATCTTATGTTAGATTGTCACAGCCCATTAATTCTACAGTGTCTAGCGCCGGGGTCCTGGCATAGTGGTAGCGCGTCTTCCCCGTGATCTGGGCGTCCTGGATTCGAGTCCCGGTTTGGGCATGGTTGTTCTTCCGTTGTTCTATCTGTGAGATGTGTGAATGTGCCCTCCTGTAAAAAGGGGTTGTGCAAGAGAATGAGTGATGCGTGAGTAGCGAAATCGTACTCTTGGCTCTAGTTGGCGATACTAAGGAAAAAAAAAAAAAAAAAAAAAAAAAAGACGCTCCCCCACCGGCTTAAAATCGCTGTCTTCGTAACAGCGGGCTTGTCCACGGCAAGTGCCATAAGAAACAACAACAACAGTGTGTAACAACTATTGAGGAGTTAATCTCGGGATTTATAACATGATTATAATGTATGGTCGCTAATAATTCTCGACAACACAAAAATCCACCGACTTTGATAGAGACTTTAATCGAATCTTACAATTTTGATACCGGAGGCCTATACCATAGCTACAATAAAATACGAGTTAGGTCACTTATCAGAAAAAGAGTGAAATTTCAATGATGGAAATAAATGGAAAACGTTGCAACTTCCGAACTGCAAATTCTATCATCAAATCATTCATCTCGATACTAATGTTACTGGAGACATTTAACAATGCGTTTTTCAACTTTTTAGAGTTTGTTGACATCGTTTACCGGATTGAAAATCTTGATAATTGTTATGTTTTGACCCAGAAAGAAAAGAAAAAAAGGAATTTGCTTCTTACTGCTTTTTCGATTTCCAATCTTCGCTTATTAAAATCTACTCAGGATAGCTCTATGAAATTTTAAAAGAAAGTATACAAGTTGGAGTAATCCCATTTATAAATGTAATGACAAAAACTCGGCTTCGAAACTAAAGGATTGCGTATACGAAACATAAGTAACCGATGATTCTCTGTGCTTGTCGGTCTGGTGTCAGTAAAAATGTCCTCTAGGAGTTACGTTAATATAAAACGTTAAAATATAGACAGTGGTGGGGAAACTCTGGTAGCATCCTCGTAGCCTTATTATGGTCGCCCAGTGCAGTTATGGAGCGGAAATTCTAAGAAAATCAATCATTTTTTACATTTATAAAGACAATTTAGATTTTGCTGATAAATACGTTGTGCGTCACTTTGGTTTAGAACCACATCTCATATATTCTCATAATTAAAAAGAGAAGGTGAAAACTGAAAGCTAGTTATTTTGCGTGATTTGTATATTTTTTGAAATTTAAAAATTTGCACCTGCAAATTTCACTGAATTCAGGGTAATCGAAAAAGTTATTTCGATTTAAAAAAAAAAAAAGTGTTATATTTCCATTCTGAACGTAACCCCAAAAATTGTTGATAATGAATTCCAAAATACTACTGACTATTCTTCACTTTTTTTCATTTGAAAAAGAAAAGAACAAATCAATAAGAAATTTATCACGATGTACCTTCTCTGTACTTTATTAACGATGAAAATTGCAAGTTTTTTTTATGTTTATTATTATTATGTCTGAATTTAAAGATTAAAATCATTTTCAAAGATATTAGATACAAAGACTTATTTAAAGGGTAACATAAAATTGGGGAGTCTGCTGTAATTTGGTTGAAGAAATTCAGAATCGAATGATCACAGGTTCGAAGCCCGATTCCCTTTATGTGGGCCAGATGCACTTGAAAACTGCCATCGTGCATCTCGCATCCTTTAGCTGTAGTTCAGAAAGTTAGAGTTTGGAGAAAGAGCTGCGATTCCTTCTCTGTACTTTATCACCGATGAAAATTGCAATGTGTATCCAAAAACAACCCTCATGTAATTTCAAAAATAGAAGTTAATAAAAAAAATCGAATTGTGAAATATCTTTATTGTGATTTCTAGATCACGCATGTAAAATAGCGACTATATGACCATTCAAATTTCTTTACTGAAAAAAAAAATTAAATGAAATTATAGGTTTTTCACGCAATTTAAGAATTGATTCAATGATTTTATTGTAACAAGATGACCGCTAATTTCTTGTTTTTTTAAAACTCTGATCCAAGATTTTAATGATACCCCAGTAATTGTGAAGGATATCTAGTTATAAAATATGTGACTATCCTTCAAATAAAGATAAGCATAGGAAACAAACTTTCATGTTTTTCACATAAATATTTCTTCTGTAATGCTACCAATTTCTTGGAGTTTCCGTAAAGCTTTTACGACCATCGAGAAACAATAAAACTGATGCTTGTTTTAACTAGATATGCGATTTATTTATTTTTTATTTTTACTGAAAGAAATTTTATCACACGTTGCTCTTAAAATACATTCATAAAATCTCTTTATGGTGAATTTCATGAAACTAGTATTTTGATTTTTGCTGTATCCTTAATTTCATCTGATTCCATAAAATAAAAGGATGAAATCTCATAAAATCATCGACAAAAAAGCTTAACAACTATCACATTTACCAAAAAGGACGAATGATAGCAAATATCCAAGGGGCACTCTTATCAGTAAATTGTGATTGTTATGTTCAATAATTAAGCTTTTTCGTCTTGGTGTGATAACATTCGATTGGATTATTTTTCTAGATTATGTATTTTTCTTCCTTCATGTGAACACTTTTTACAGAACTCAACACAATTATAGATTACACCTAATTATGGCCAATCGATGCCATGAAAGCTTCTTATATCCAAATACACATTTTCTTTATCATCTTCACTCGTACTATTGATTACTGAGTTCTGTTATCCTCGCATTTTTTAAAATGAACATACATTGCAAAATACAACAATTCAGGGGCTGTCCAGGTCTATTGTTGGTTGTGTTTGATTTCAATTTAATCATCCTTAGGATTATATGATTATTGTATGATGAAATGGATAACGGATGATACAAAAAGAAGTATATCAGTACGCATTTTATTGGAAGAAGAGCAATGAATCCTCGCATCATTATTTTTTGAAACTCGTATAATTAAAAAAATGTAATCAGCTATATTGCAAGAGTTAACTGACTATGGCTAGTATGTAACTAAAATTATAGTTAAAAAATATCAAAAGTCATTCATAGTTAAGTGCTCTACAAAACCTTCCAAACTATTTCTGTGCTATGTTTAACATGTGTAGGACTAAATGACTTCAGCTATATCGCCAACAGATAACAGATACAAAATGTTATCAGATGCCCTGGTTGAAGCAAGACATTCTCGATATTAGATTCTTTATTCTGGCTGGAAAAAAAGATACCCGGACTCGTTTAGAACTTGAATAAAATATTCCTAAAGATCATGCTTCTAATTTATAATTAAAAGTTCATATTAAAATATAAAAAGAATCCAGAATTTAATTTTTAATTAGCTTTTTAAACCTTCTAGCGTAAGTTTATTTCTCCTACCCAAACTTTGCTATTCATTGAATACAGTCACCTATTTTAATGAATAACCCTACACTTAGGACTAAGTTCTAGAAATAAAATAATCCCAGATAAGATTTGATATACTAATTCCAAATAGTAATTCCTTGATTAATGTTAAATTTTGAGTATTTGCTTATGCTATTAATACCATTAATGGTCAAATGAGCAAAGTCTCGACCTTCCATTTATTATTCTAACAAAAAGGACTCAGATATATAAAATGTATAGAAAAAAAATTATAAATATATTTTTAAAAACTAGCAGAATTTGAAGGATTTTATAATTCCATTCGAGAATAAACAAGTAAAAATTTCAGAAAATAGCAACTAAAAGCTTTAAATGCCTGTTTCAAATATACTTTACTGCCAAAAAATGTTTAATTAAAACTTTTAAAAAATTCACCAGACACGTGATATTTTCTGGGAACTGTTAACTCTTATTTTTGAAGTTAAATTTTAGATATCATTTACTTCTTGAGGTTTCAAATTATATGAATATTCATACAAACAGTAAACATAAAAGAACTTATAATTTTGATTTTATAGTGTATAAGAAAAATATGAGCAAAAAAATATGAGTATTTATTTGTCTCTAAAATAACTTCTTATAAGTAATTAATAAATATTAGAAATTTTAAAATATCAGTAACTTGATTTTAAAAATTTCCATGAAATTTAAAACTAACAATCACTCAGTTTTAAAAATTTCATTGAAATTTAAAAATAACCTTCACTTAGTTTTAAAAATGTGAATGAATGAATTCATCTTTAAAAAGGGATTGAAATCCTATTTTATAACTCACAATCTAAACTAAAAAATTAAGAATGTAGAATTAAACTTCAGAAAATTTGATTTAAAGTGTCCAGGTGCATTTCAGCGTGGGGACAAGCTTCAAAATCATGTCTATCCTAGATTACTCGGGACATTTATTCATTTCTCCTTGTTGCTAATGAAAACACGAGATTCTCCGCTTATCGGAAATCAATATGATTCAAGGGAACAAACGATATAAAACTGAAATCTATTACTAATTGAAGGTGTCTATATTTTGTGCATACTAACTGTTGGGGGGGGGGGAGATTCGGATGCTAATTTTCAAAAATTGAATCTTAATAATTCCTTTTTTCCTGATTTTTAATATTAACTATTTACCGGTAGGTTAAAAAAAGAAAAAATTGGAATAATTTTATTTTGAAACCGCAATAAATGGGTAAAAAAATTTCAAAACAGGGCAGAGGCGGAATCTTTTCTCTAATACAGGACAAACAATTCCAAATTCAGGAAATCCTGTCACTTTTTTGATAAAAAATACTCCTGAACTGCTTCGGATTTTATATAAATAAACAGCAAGTCCTTCTTGGCTTTTTGCGCCTCATTGACGTGTGGGGAAAAGCGCTCAGGTCAGCATCTTTAGCAGCTGGCTAAACCAAAACATTGCGAAAGCACAGGAGCACTTTCTTTCGACGTAAAACTTATAAGATAAAAATGGAGGGCACAAAAACATCTCAAATTAGAAAATGCTCTTAAATTATTTTGAGTTTTCAGAAGTCAGTTTACAACAACACATTTTTTTAACACAATAACATACACATATGGATTGGATTGTGGGATTTATCGGCCATTGCTGACTATACTGCGCCAGACATACGGTTAGAATAGAAAAAGCGTGTCTATGTAAAAATCTGTAAAATTAGAAGTTGATTAAAAAATTGCTTGGCAATGTCTCTTAACATTAAAAACGAGATTAAAAAATGGCAATAAGATGAAACATTAAATTAGATAATATAAACCAATTGTTTTTAAAAATTTAAAAAGATTTTTGTCATACACGTATGGATATAACTTATGGCATATAAGTTGTAACTTAATTTTGAATATTAATTAAATCTATATATTTCAACTAAGGATTTCAAATCATTCTAATGGCAACTGTAATTTCCAATAATTCTACTGATTACAAAGATTTCAAATAATTTTAATAACAAAATGATTTTAAAGATATTTGAAAATTATATCTTCCTATTAAAAACTGTTTAGCCGATTAAAATGATTATGTATTTAATATTAAATTAGAATTTAAATGTTGTGAATAATCAGAAATAAATAAATGCAAATTTAATAGGTTTTATATTAAATAATTTTGATTTATATTTCACAAGTGAAATGAATAAATATGAATATTTTAATTTACACTATTCAATCACTATGCTATTCAATTCTTTGTTGCACAAGTCAAAAAATTGTCCATTCATAAATTTATATACTTTTCGTACACAACAAATGCAGCTATTTTGAAAAGTAAACTAAAAGATTTAATAAGACTTAGTATATAATTACTTTCAAAGTTTAAATTTTTCCAATTATTCGGCACTCAGTGCCGTGTTTAAAATTCGGAAGTATTGCATTTTTTAAAAAATTATAAATAATGTATCTTACCTAATAAATTTACAGATCCGTGTAAATCCACCATCATCTAAATTTTCATTTCATGATAGAAGATGATAATTTTGTAGGTATCCTTGTCAAAAGATTAGAAAGATAAATGAAATTGAAACATTTATCAATATTCCTAAATTTTTTTGTTGAAGAAATATTTCTAGTGCCAACAATGTTTACTGGCGTGTCGTTATATTATTATCTGAAAGAAATTAGAAAAAAAGATTGTGCTACTCTGTGTGTAAAAATAATGAAAATGATTTTCAGTAACAATGCCTTTGTTTTTCTTTGCCAAAAATGTAAAAAAAAACACAGCTTAAATATTTATTTATACTTAAACATTTCATTTCATAGTAAAACTCATGCTTCCAAAAAGTTCTCAATGAGAATTTTGATATTTAAAAATACCTGGGTATCGACTATACAAAATATACATTAAAAATTATGCAAACATATTTGTTAAATTAAAAAAAAATAACTCAGTGTAAAAATGTCCCCATGGAAATAGTGATTAAAGAAAATCTTGACATAATAAAAATGATATAATGATTAATACATGATTTTCCGATATATTTCAAGAAACGGCATTCTCCATACTTATGTATTTTTTTAACATATAAATATACAAAAAAAAAAATCACCATCCATCCACAGTCACAACCATAGATATTGATCTAGCTTGGTGAAAATATAAATTACTCTTTCTGTAGAAAATAGTAACATCTGTGTAAAAACAAGAGTCCCTTCCACATATTCAATAGTAATAAAATCCATCTCTAAGCTTGTAAACTATGTATAAGCTTCACAAAAGAAAATTCATTTATACCATCTATTGATGTACTAAGGGTTTGAAGAACACCATTGAAAGAATTCTGTTTTTCAATATCGCTGATTAATGTTCTTATAGTTTCAGCATGCGAAAATTGAACATCATAATCTTTGAGCAAACATTTTAAAATATTGACTATATCACGAAGCATACTTTCTTCTTTGGAACAATCTCTCTTGGAACGATCGGGAGCAAATTTAGTATATTTTCGCATCAAACCATTTTCAAGCACCAACCTATCATGAGCAATGAAAACATTATCTAAACCAAAGTGAGCATAGTCTAAACCATTTAACAAAATATGCTTCAGAGCTTCACAGATATCTGCTGTCAAACGCGCGAAGAATGCTTCAGGAACTGTGCAATTTTTTTCACAAAAAACACTCCACAGCTGTTCTAGTGACGCGTATGGTTGATCGTAGACATAGAAAACATTGTCTGTGGACGGATCTTTGACAGTCGCACAAATACACATGACATTCTTGTGCTGAACCTTCACCCACTCTTCATGCCCGGCTTTCAATTTTTCATCTTCAATAGGACTGTATCCGTACGTAATTATGTACTCTTGCTGATCATGTAAACAAGTTACTCTGTAAGTCAATGCTCGGTGGAAAAAGTTCACGCTAAAAACATCACAGAAGGGTGCACACTCGATTTGTTCAAAATCTGTTGTTGACAGCTCTGTAATGTACCGTAGCAGACGTTTAGGCAATGGCAGTTTAATTACAGCTGCAGCAAGTCGTCTTAGAGTGATGCATTTTAAGATGGTATTTTTACATAGTTCTTCGAGATTTATGGATGTATCACGAGCGGAGGACTTCAAAAAGGGTGAATAGCAATGCACACCCGGTCCCACGCTCTGAAATAAAATCTCCATGTGAACTTGATAGAATCGTGTTTTAAATGAAACTATTAAAGATATGTCACTGCAACACAAAGGGTAAGGACCCATCTACCTGCTTTGGCAACCACGCAAAATTCACTCGTTACGTATTAGCAGTGTTGTAAAGTGTTTGGGATTGCGTCACCTCGTAAAACACGTGCTACTCTCTTCATTTTCTCGAAATAGATGGATTCGGGCAAAGCCCTGCGCAGTTGGCAAGGGTGGTAGGAGATATCCCAAACATTTTTTTCGAGCAACCCCGAGCATAAACACTGTCTCTCCGTTGGAACATCAACAAGATTATGCAAGGTTAACGGTTCCGCCAAGGTTTCCGTCCGGGCTGTTGCTGCGAGGATGTGTTAATGTCTTAATAAAGCGACTCTTTTCTTTTCTTTTTTTAAGAGGAAATCCACAAATAGGGCATTTAGTGCGCGTTCAGTACATGATAGTTATTGTTGTCACAAACTCTTTGTTTAAAGATAATTTCTTCATTCTCCTCTGTTACAATTTTGCCTTGTATCAAGATTGCTTTTAATCTCGTTCTTTGAGTATAATATGGTGTATACCTTAACCCTTTAAAGGGCCCTTTTTTTCTAGTCATATTATGTTAAAATATTTTTAGGCTTGAAATTAGAATAAGAAAAGGGATTCATTTAGCTTATTCGATAAATTTAATTTGATTAATTAATTAATTTGGTTAATTAATAATTAAGTAACAAATCACGACACATCATTTTGTGTGATATAAAGAACTGAAGCTTCTCCATTTCTGTCTTCCTAAAAGTTTTTGTCAGAACTTATGCCAACCTACATAATTTCATACAAAGATTGATAAATTGGGTGGGAAGCATACTTCCCACGGCCTAGAAAGGGTTAACTGAACAATTTTTTCGTCCATTAAAATCCTTTACAATTATTTAAAAAGTAATTACGAAATGAATTTCTACTCCCAATATTGTCTGGAGTCTTATTTAGAAAATTCTCTGATTTTGGTTAATCTTACTTTTTAATTGATATTTTGAAAAAACATTATATCATGCAAATATTGTGAAGTTTAGAGTTAATTAAAAAGAAGAATAAAATAAATTTCTAATTTTACCATTTTATGATTATAATTCGGAAAAATCGAAATTGTCTTTTTAGTAAATGAAAAACTGTATAAAAGAATATTAATTCATTGTTAAATCAATCAAATACTGTAGGTTATTAGTTATTTTAATTACATTATAAATAAGCACAAATGAAAATATAAGTTAAATTAAATTGTTAAATCTGGTAAATTAAAATTTGTAGTGCTGTAAATATTTCAGTTTTATTTTTAACAGTAAGATGTTGAACATCCACAATAAAGAACTAACATTGCAAAAATACATATAATTTTTTTAAAACAATCAGAGGCAATGCAGCTGATAAGTCTCAAAAAGATTTCTAAATTAATAAAAAATTGTACGAAGAGATATAAAAGATCTCATCGATATACAACTAAAAATGACCTAGTCAAAAGAAAAGCGAGTTAATGTGCTATTATGGTTTAAAGATGCCATCTCTTTAACAGAAAAAAAATCATGCATATCCATGTATCATTAATATGCAATATACACCACTCTTTTATTGATATGCATTATCATTATTAGTTTTTGCTACAAAAGGACATTTTGGAGCAACAAGAATAAAATAATTTGTTTGTCTTTTTTTTTTTTTCCGATTCGGCTACTATTAGCAGTATACCGGTGATATATTTTCCTATTTCATTGTTTTCCTTCTGGCTGTTTCCTCCACATCGATGATTAGGTAACCTGTTCTCTGTATAATAAAAGTTATAAAAAGAATTCTTCTGAAGCTAAAATTTTCAAAAATAAAATCTAGTTACTTTTTTCAATATAAACTTTTACTAACAAATAAGAAAAGATATAATCTATGAGATTTGATTGAAGTTCAAGATAGTATTTCAATCTGGGATGAAGAGTTGATTTCTATTTCGGTTAATGTTGTGTTGTTGTTTCTGATGGCACTTGCCATAGACAAGCTCGCTGATTTAGAAGTCAGCGATTTTTAAGTCGCTAGGAAGCGTCTCTTGTTTTAGTAGTGCCAACTAGGGCCAAGAGTACGATTTTGCTACTCACTCATCACATTCACTTGCACAGCCCCTTTTTACAGGGGGGCACATTCACACATCTAACAGATAGAACAGATGAAGAACAACCATGTCCGAATCGGGACTCGAACCCAGGACGGTTAATGTTGTTGTCTAGTCAATTGCTTGTAGAAAAATTGAGAAGATTAACTAATTGCCGTTTTATTACTTTTGAAAATTAACTCTTTTTAAACTATGTTTTGTTAAAATTAAATCTAATTAAGATTTTTTTAATTTGTACCAACTACATTTAAATAAATAACTTTGATTTCTCTAAAAAAGTGAAAGTATGTAGAACATATTTTTTCTTTTTACTGTTAATGCAAAAATAAAACAATGTAATTTGTAAAAAAAAAAAAAAAATTGCAAGTAATCATATTTCTATTACATTATCTAGAATAAATTTTCTTATGGAATGAAACACGCACGCACGCACGCGCGCGCGCCCACACGCACACACACAAATAAACCCCTTTGGAGACATATTTTTTTAATCATTTCTTTGTTGTTTACAAGCAAAGAAAATACAACCTTTCATTGTAATTAGCCCATTAAAGATTCACCAAATATTCACCTTCATTTCGTAATAATATTATAGTTAATAAAATGAATTTTTATTAATATTGAAATATTGTAACCTTAACTAATTTTATTTAGTTTTGGATATGTGCTCTTGATGTCAGTAACAAATTTTTGGGTAAAAATGACTTCAACTGCTTTTTTTTTTCAACGATAAAAAGTAAAATAAACAATTTTTTTGGGACGAAAATGACGACGATTTTTTATACACTTTTATTTAACTTATTTCTTCCTTGTAAAGACAAAATTCTGTTATTTATTTTACATTCATTACATTACATTATGTTTCCCCTATGAAAATGCACTATTTCAAAATTTCCAAGGTTTAATTATCAAACAACCGATTAATTTCATTAAATGTCGATTCCGTGCTCTTTGCATCACTTGCAAGTGAATTTTAGGGGGGAAAAATTGATATTAAGATTCCATATTACTTATAACAATGAATTATAAATTGAAAATTAGAATATAAAAAATTAATATAAACAAAATTACTTTTTAGCACATGCCAATAAAAATAAGTTTTTAAAAAACTTTTCAAAAAAATTTAATGAGTGGCAAAAACTTCTGACACATTCCTCTATAATCAGAGGAAACTAAGGCAGGCAACTCGGCAATTACGACCTTAAGGTTAAGACCTTTCAATAAATTTGAGGCTCCAAACGAGCTTGCCTGACGGGTTGGAGTTGCGGAATTCTCGGTGCCGAAATCGTTGACCTCTGAAATATTCATTGTCGCTTGAATGTATCTGATTAATCCGTCGCAACACTTCGTGAAAGAAATTGTACTGTGGAAAGATGTCCCCAGTCTTTTTTGGCTCTTTATTCTGTAGTTTCTCGGCATTGTTAATGATGTGCAAATTAACTGCAGCTGCGAAGAGGCCGCACATATTTTTTGTTGTAGCTGATGATCTCGGTATGTCTTTTTTTATATAATGTTTTTTCTTTTAAAAATGATCTCACTTTTATCTATATAAAACATAAGACTTATCTCTTTAGTCTTTAGAGAATAATTCTGAATAATTTTAAAAAATTAAAAAGATTTTTTTTTCTTCTTAATTTTACAGTTGAGAAGGCGAAGAGTTTGTTTATCGTTTTTCTTTTATTTTGTTCATAAAAATTTATAATATATTATATTTTATATCCAATTCGTTTATAAATTTTTTTTTATCTGAAAGGTATCTGAATTGTTTAACTATTTTCCAGCAAAACTATCAAATTCATGTAATAAATTTAGAAAACATTTTATGGAATCCATTTATACTGCATTGCCCGTTAAATAAATAAAACTATAAAATAATTATTTTAATTTATTGAATATTTTTTACAACGTTTCTGTTATAAGGAGCAATTTGATTGGCTTATCCAAAAAAAAATTAATTTAAAAATAATTTTTTATTTTAAATGAACTGCTAATGCTATTATAATTTCTATTTGAATTTATTTAGTTGCATTCTGAAGTCTCAGTTATGTTTTCTTCTTAAAATTGACTCGTAATGTTTGTTTTTGATGGAAGAAAAAGAGACTGCTTCAGAAATTATTGTTCTTCATTTTTTCTTTCGACAGAAGGTTTTGTAAAATTATTTTTCATCTTTTTATTTGTGCAAACGTTTGAAAAAAAAATTTGTTTGTTTTTAATCATGTGTAACAAAAGGATTCATAATTCGATGAATCTGAAGAGAGTAACTCGATTTACTTTCATCCTTTTATTTAACATAATTTTCCAAATAGTTAAAAACGTTTTTTAACGAGAAATAGGTAAACCAAATCATAATTAATGCAATCAAAATTGTATATAAATATCTGTTAAAATTCTTACGAATATTGCATGTGTTTTTGTTATTTGTTGATTCAGAAAACCTCTTTTAATTTAGACTGAAAAAAAAAAGAATCCCATTAAAACAATTTCGCTTAAAATAAGAGGGAGTGTCTTCCGAAACTTTCCCGAATTCTCCTTTCCCTCATAAAATTGTGGATTTTCGATAAGGCCAAAAACGTCTTGCATGATATTGGCTAACAGTGGTTACGAAATACAGATCTTTGACGTGAATTTAGCATTTTTTCTGAATTTATCGTGAAAATATTATTTAGAACTGATTTTTATTTTCTGATCGATTAAAATCAAAATTTGACAAGGAAATAAATACAAATTGCGTTTTAAATGAGTGACAGACATACAGCCCGATAGAATGCAGATTTGGTGTAATCTCTGGGGCACATTAAATCCGCCGGAGCCAAATGCCTTCCCACTGGTGTAATACGAAGCTAAAAGAAGTGTGTGCACTGATGCGAGGATCAAACTCTGCCCACACCTTCAAACTAAACATTTCCTGCCACAATTTTGCACAATTGTTTCGTATAAAGTGCAATTGTTACTATATATCTCATATGTCATAAACTCCTTGCAAAAGTGCACTCTTAACATACTTTGAACCAATGCTATAGTAGTAAGGTACAAAAGGATAACAAAAAGAGACAAAATATCATGAGCAGCCTTCGAAATTTAGTTTACCAAGAATTACATTTAAAAAATTTAGAATTGATTTATTCCTAAATTTCTGCTTGAAGATTTTTATTAAATATATTGTTCCTTTATATGATATTACTCCATTTTTATGATAATAAGTTTTATCCAAAGGCAGCAATTTCTTCTTTTTTTTATCAAATAATATAATTAAAAGTTTAGAAGATAATAATAATTAATAAAATAATTTAACAAATAATAATTAATAATATAGTTTTAACTATACAGAAAGCAAAACTTCAAAGCAATTTACATCAGAACATAATGTATAAACCCAAATTTGACACTTTGGGCACTCTGCTCATTTCATTCTTTTACTTTGGTTCCTCATATATGATATAAAATCACATACCTTTCGTTTTTGTTCTTTTTATGTCTTTAGCGTCTCTCTACTACGTTTTTGCTTTCATTTGTTCCTCTTCCTGATTATGAGGAGTAACAGTTATTAGAATTATTAACTGACTATTCTTTTAAACCGAAATAATAGCCCCTTGATTCCAATTTACCAGATAGCATAAAAAATCAACAATGAATCAATAGGGGCAATTTTTAAGCAACGGCAAATATTCGCCGTATCTTATCTTTAAACTATTCATTTTAGTCAATCTTTTAGTCAATTTAAATCAAACAAGTCTCCAGTCTGAGAATATAATAAAAACGTATTTTGCACCTTATTTTAAAACTGAGTAAGAATGAATACTCTTTTATTAAAATATTTAATTGATGATATCTAAATGTAAATGTCTGTTCTGTAGCTGAAGCCATGTAAAACTTGTCTAAACAAATCACATTGTATTTTAAGTTGCTTATTAGATCCAAACAATTTATAGTATCAAGATTACGATATCAAAACAATATTGACCTAGGCAACGGTCCAAATTTGGCCGTTCTCTTCATTACTACATAATGTGTTTTTGAAAACAAAATTTTGCAACATAAATACAACTATTATCCTATTTCTTCTATTGTTTGCAATGATGTAGCAACTGAAGGGACAAGGAGGAATACTTACCCAGAGCGCCATTCTTGGGGGGAGCCAAATGGACGAAAAATTGTATTTATACTAGTTTTTAAAGTTAAATATGATAAGGAGACGAAAAATAATACTATGCCCTGATCCCACTGACATCGAACCAGTGGCGTAACATAAATATTTGTTTCAAAGTACATTTGTTAAACGCATTTTAAGTGTATGAAAAGATTTATCAAATTATCTTTATTTTACATGAAGCTCTTAGCATAAAACAAACCTTGAGAAAACGATTCAAATAGTAATTACTCTACTTTTTTTGTGTGATGAAATATCTAATTATTACATCACATTATCTTATGATTATAAATTTTGAAAACCGATCCGATGTGTTGATTGGTTTGGTGCATGTTAAATCTGGCATCTTGGGTTTAACTTCCTTTATTTGGTACAGCATGGAAATTTAAGGCATGGGTTGCAGCCTCAAGCGCCGTCTTCATTATGGTTCAAAATTACGAGGCCTCTCCTAAAATAGGAACGTTAAATTAATAATATGAATTTAAGTGGAAACGAATTATGCAAACTGAATGGGCTTGATTAGGTTTGCGGTAATAAAGGCTTATTTTGTATTTTTCGCAAGAAAGTAATGTTCACCTGTTCGATAGTGTATACGTTAGACTACATGTATTGAATGATCATAAAATAACTTTCTCTGTGTTGAAGGCATCTGCAACTAAAACTAATAAACATAATGGAACACAAGGTTGGTCTTAGGGGGCACGGGTCCTATTTAGAAACAATATTAATTTGACGCTATGGTTTCCAGCAAGCTTGCACCGTAGGATTCTCCACCAGTATCTTTTTATATTTTCAAATCTGGAGTGAATTAAAAAAAATCGCGGATTAGAAAAACGAAAATTTCCTCGACAATTTTTTAAAATTATTATTAAAAACTATGCCAGAATTTTCAGTTTTATTTTTAGCATAACTTTTTGATTACAAAATTTTTATTTTTCTATTAATGGTGCGAAAACAAATTCTAATCGAAAATAAAATTATCTGGTAGGTGAATCTAACTACGACCCAAGATTAGACATTAAAAAAAGCCTGCTTATGCATTAATTTTTTCTAGATTTGGTTGAAACCATTTTTTTAAAAAAAGATTCTAAAGATTGTGTGCTAAGAAAACAAAAAGATTGCTTTTCTAAATTTTTTATCAGTCTGGAGATTCTTGTAAATGATGCACAAGCCATGTGTCCTGCTGGCTCCACCCAAGCAACACCACTGAACTGAGCCAAGCGTAAACTGCTGCACTCTGATGTTAGGCCCCTTTGGGAAGAGGCCCGATTTGGAGTAATCGGTCCCAACTGTCTAAAGACTAATCCTGATGAACCAAAATTTGCAATCCCTCCTCTGCCAAAGTGCAGACCATAATATAAATCTCAGCGTCTCTTTAAACGAAACAGATTCGGGAATAAAATCATTCCTCTTTTCTCGCTCAGATGAGATATTTTGCTAAGGAAATCCACATTTCAATTTAAAGTGATCGATTCTTTTTCATGGCGAATAATAAATGATTCGCCCGGGAAAACATGAGATGTTGAATTGAAAATCATTCATTTTTCTTATTTTAATGAAAATAAATACTGAGTGTTTTCTTTTCCTCTTCTAGCTTTTATCATTCGTCAACTATATAATGGATTCTTCCGTAGGATTTGTCTGTTCTTGCTGGACTTATTACCTTTAAAATGACATGCTATATTTTTCAGAATTATGTGTAAATAAATTATCAATTTGCAAAATAGCAATTACATATAAATAATATTTATTCCGTGATAATCAAAATATTCTGTTTCTTACTGAATGAATTTTACCCTGGAATTACATTTTAACCTCTATTAATTCTTTATTAAATAATATAAATTATTAAAAAAACTTTTCTAGTCTTTTTGTACATTTTTTTAAAAAAATCTTTAAGCGCTTTTTAATTTTTTAGCACTTGAATTAGCTACATTATAAAATCCTTTAATGAAAATATGAGAAGTTTTGGTATTGCTTATAAAAGTTCTTGAATTTTATTAATATCAAGCATTTGAAATTTAAATAATCAGATTTTTTAAATAAAAAAATGCCATAAAAATAAATAATTCGTTGGAATTACGTGAAATATTAATGATACAAATCTCGGTCTTTTTTAATTTAAGCATTTTCAGTGTGCTGACCTTCCCTGTATAAAAGATATTGTACCGGAAAAAACTTTGCTACAATTTTCCTTTTCTTTACGGAATTTATCGTCTCATGGTTTCTACAGTCCGCACATGAAATTTGGTTTCAATCTTTTGATTAATTTCTGCTAGAGATGCCTCCAAACAGAGCTACTTAATTTATTAGCAACTCTTAAAGATTAGTTTTGTCTCTTGAATTGACTCCATAATAAAGAGCATTTTTGTATATAGCCAATAATAATATGCAAATTAATGACTTCTGAAAGTCTGGTAAGCTCCGGAACCCAGAATAACATTTGTTGTATGTTTTTTAAATCAACGCTACTTGATCTTTGCGTTTCGTGCGCTTTAAAACTCCGTGTCAAAACCTCATAACAATCACACTACAGATAGAAAATTAAAAGAAAGAAGGAGGACGACTAGCTGGAAAATTGCCAAATGTTAGCAATAGCTCCAAAAAAATTATGTTCTGTATTTGCTTAAGATCCATGCAATGCGATTTCTTGCGCTATTATTTTTCTACAGCTTACCATACTTTAGGTGAATGAATTTTATTTTAACAATCAGACACAGTAGCAAGACATGAAAGTGTCTCAAACCAAACAGATAAATATTAATTGTTGAAAGTCAATTATAGTACATGAGCCCTTGCAAAAGAACTGCCTAAAAAATGAGTCGTCTCTTCTAAAATATGATAGTTCATACAATATAATTGTTTCGAGGCAAGATTAAATTTATTGGTTTTATTTCCATTTCTCGTGTCCCTCCAATCAGAATTTTACCACATACCAATAGCTTTATTACAAAAAAATAAATAAATAAACCAGGGTATGTTATAGGTAAAAAGTAAACAAAACTATGTCTTTTTTTTTTCTTACAAAAACCCAAACTGAAAGGAAATTAAATCCCTTTCGCAAGAGCTAAGCAGAATGAATTATAACGTTTAATTTGTCTAATCAACCAATTCTCGAAAAAAATTAGTAAAAACAGTTTCTAAAAACACGCTTCGTGTGCAAAAAAAAAAAAGTTAAGAGATTTAGTGAGGAAGAAATTAAACTTTAATAGAAAATTCCAGAATTATTTTTAATTACATTTAAATTTTTACAGTTGGCAACCTTCAGCAACCGAATATTCGCCATCATATTAGTAGCATAAATTTAATCATGCTAACCAACTTTGATGAACTGCCGCTAAGAATTGGAAGAACTATTTTAGATTAAACTTACACAATAAATCTAAAACATTTTGACTGCACTCACAAAGTAGAAAAATTAAGTAGCAAAATTGCCCCAGTTATTGAGGCTACGACCTCTGTCAAGGTTTTATTTTGCGTGAGCTCTCGAAAGAGTAGGACGATGGGAAGCAAGCGGCCATTTATGAAATATTTAGTTGTTTTAATCTTTCATATGAAATAAATCAAGTCCGAGAATTGGACCAGAAGGTGGAGCTTCGAGATTGGTTATTTGATTTTGCCAAATTTAAATATATAGATTTAAATTAATCATTGTTAATGTTAAAGCATCTAGAAATCCATTTTTCTCAACTTCACTACCAGGTGGCTTCACTTTTGCGGAACCAAAATCGATTTACATTAATCAATTTATTGAAAATTGAATTTTCAAAATATTAAAATAGAACACTGGCATCGAAAATATAGAAATATAAAAAATTTCAAACTTTCAGCACATTAAGAAGTGAGTATAAAACAAGTTGCAAAATTCAAATTTTACAAACGTGAAACGAGAAAAGTTGAATAGAAATGCATAAAAAGAGTTAGATAAGCTTCTTTCCGATGCACTTTCAGATAATAAAAATAAAACTAGAAAATGAAAATGGAAAACTGAATAAAATTTAATTTAAACCAGCTGGAGTAGTCTCCCTATAATTTGCTGGTATGTTCTTTCATAAAGGACTTATCCCTTCCCCTCATATAAAATTGTGGACCCTTGATAAGATCTTGATTGTATTGCCAACGAATAATTACTAAATACTGATCTTTCGCACGAATTTAGCATTTTTACTGAATTTATCATGTAATCCATTGTGAATTTTTTGATGATTAATCCCTGGCATATTGTTGATAGAATCCGAAAATAGAATTTTTATTTTAAATGCGTTTTTCCATTCGATTTAAACTAAAATTTGACAGAGAACTACAGAATTGTAGATCATTTACCAAGTTTCATATATTTAAGTCATTGTGTTTTTGAGTTTTCTCGTTTACATATTTATGAAAGTACATACCAAATGATTGTCGACCTCTTGACGGATTTAGTTAGAAATTTAATAGGTATCTATAATTTAGAATTAAATCTATGTACCAAATTTTTTCCATCTAGCGCTTTTAGTATTGTTATCATATTAACTGTATAACATTCGAACTTTAACGTTCGAACAGCCGGACAAACAACCTCTTCCTCTGAATGGATTTTACTTAAAATTTGATAGAATTCTAGAAATTTGAAGTAAAGACCATAAATCCGATATCTTCCCTCTAATTCAAAGCATTTTTGAGTTATCATGTTCCTAGATCGACACATATAATTCCCAAAAATGTCTTTTGCGAACTCAGGAAGGTCTGAAGCAAGGCGATTCATCAAAATCTCGATTCGAGTTTTTTGACGATCGCAATCCTTTCTATACACTTCGTGTACGAGAAAGTAATAATGATTAACTGTACCTGCAAAAAGTTTTTACATGTAAATTAAGTGTCAGCAAGTTCATTATCAAACAGCGCTATCTGATATGCAGGCATAAGATCCGAAATAGTTTACCCTTCATATATTATAAATACGCACAAGAGTACAAGATAAATTATTTCAAGAAATAACAAATCCGACAATCCACAAAATTTCCATTACAATCCTACAAAACGAAAATTGAATGTTCCTGAAGGAGAACTTCAATTTTTGCCTTTTTCGAGAATGGCGGCTCTTTTGCAAAGATTAAAATACTTAACGAACGTTTCGCGGACTTGGTGACTAAACCGTACTGCAATTTGAATTTAAGTAATAAATTCTACTAACGGAGGTCTTAAGTAGAAAATAAAGGTAAAAAAGAGTATATTGACAAAAGCACAGAATTTTCCACAGTCCAGATTTGTTTTATTAGTAGTTTTACAATAAATATTTACTCCCGCTATCATTGCATTTCTTCGTTTTATCGAAGTATTCCCTTACACAGAAAAATTTCGGAATACTACACTTACCAAATATAAAAGGAAGATGTGCCTAAGTCCCATAATTCAGGCCAATACTTCAAACATTCAATGAATTCAGTTTTTGATGCAGAATTTTGAGTTTAACTACTTGCGCTGGAAAGATGTGCCATGCTTTTATCACAAAATCACCAAAGATATGCACACGTTGGCAGGCACGTTGCACGTCATCAAAGAAGTAAAAATGATGTTCGCAACCCGTCGACTGAAATTATTCGCTGAAGCAGATTTTACAGAGCACAATCTTGAGTTGAAAATTAATTCATTTAGAAGATATAAATCGTTTTTCGATTTCTGTAAGGAATCGGAAACTTTGTGTTGCCTCACTGCAAATTGCAGTGGACTGTTTTGGTACGCACATCTGTGAATCTTTTGACAGTGCAATTGGTTAAATCCCTTGCAAATTGGATTTGTAACCATAGTTTCTATGTGTCTTATGTCTGGATGTTGGATAGTCACAGCTTACAACAGTGGAGTGAAAGGCATCTGTAATGGGTGTGTTTGACTCAGGAAAAACTTTACTTACGCTTTAATTAAAATAAGTGCACAAATAGCATTCATAATTTGCGAATGATATTAAAAGAACTTCGCAATGTACTATTATGAGTTGCGCAATACAATCATAAATATCTCTTTTACGAATGATATCAAACTTCGCAATGTACTATTATCAGTTGCGTAATACAATCACAAATATCTCTTTCCTATGGCTATGAATGTAACTTTTTTCTTGTACCGTATCTTCCTCTATTTGCGTGGATAATAATAATATTTACTATTACGGGATTGTTCCCCCCTCCCTCAATAGCATTTAGGGTCTAAATTTTGGATATGCATGAAATACAATTTCTGTTTTGCATTATGTCAGAAAATGAAAATTAGTTTTCTTTCATTAGGTTGGAATGATGTTGGCTGGAACAATCCGGAAATGCAAACACCTCATTTGGATGAATTGGCAAGAAACGGGGTGATTATGAACCAGTCCTATGTTCTGCCTATATGTACACCGTGAGTACCTAGTACGTGAAATTAAAATTTTTATAGCTGTTATAACTATGTTAAAAACTTCATGGTTAGTTGGAAAGTTTATTTGAGAATAAAATATTCTAATAGATTGTCTAAAATCCAAAACCTACTTTTTAATTCTATTTCCATCTTTTGATTTTTTTTTTTTCAATCCTAATTACAACTCTTGAAAACATAAAAAAATTTTGCATTAGGATTAAATAATCGCTTTTTACCTTAACCGCAATATGTAATGTATGTTAATTGCAATATGGAATAAATGCATTACGGTACGGCATACATTTATCCCCAGTAAACTAAATGTGGTAATCTCCAAAATTCCATTTCAACATTATTAAATGAAAATTTAATATTTCTCAAGATAACTTTCTTTTTGTCGCTATCCAAGATGGTGGCTCCTTAGCGAGCGTCTCGTGGATTTGACAATAAGACGGTTATCTTAAATCTAATCAATGATTTCATCAAACGGAGGGTTAAACAGTTTTGAATCATAAATAACTTTCAAAATTATTTAGCTTGATTGCAGCCTAGAAAATAACGCTACAAAACATACTTTGTTGTTCATTTCCTTAAATTGTCCTGATCTGGGTTTGAGATTCGATTCCATTGAAAACACACAGCTGTACAGGAGCCGAAAATGTATTTAATTCAGGTAAATTATGAGGTGTGGAAATATAAAGAGGTACAGTTATTAGCTTAGATACTCCTTCGTCTTCTGATAACAGTTCAGAATTACAATGTCCCGTCCCAAAATACCCTTCAAATAATTTTGGAGTAGATTAGAGCATTAATGGAACTGAATCATTAACTTCAAGTATCTCTGGAGATTGTGTATGTTTTAGAAACTATGTCATTGAGAATTTGATTCATGAAGCAAATGTAAAATAAATGCTGCTATGATATCCTGATTGCAGAGAGCCAGCTTTATGAGTAAAGATTTCGTTGAAGATCGACTTTGCATATGAGCCTGAGGCACTTTCATGCATAATATACAGTTTATCCCAAAAGAGTGGAACAACAGTTCCCCCTCCCCTAAATATTGCATTTAAATACATATTTTGCTAATACAAAATTTCATTAAGTAATATGGGCAAGTGAACGAAAATATTCTGTCTTCTGTAGGGATAAAAAGTTTAAAACTTCAATTTAATATGATCCCCATAGTGTAAAAAGGCCAATTAATATGATTTTTTTACATTCATCTAAGCACACATAAAGTTTCAAACTTCTATCTACAAAATAAGCAGTTATCTGTTTATATCTAAATTTAGAGAGGTTAAACACAAATTTAGATGAAAAAATTAGTGTCAGAAATGCAAATTTATTCAATGGAAAAAAGCTGTTACATAAAAATATTTGCATAGTAGTACAATATACAATCATAATGACTTGAAAGAAATTTTATAATCACATACACTGTAGTTCACTTTAATTAGTCGACAATGGCAAATTCGACTTTATAAAGAAGAGAATCGAAATTTGAGGAACTGTACATTTAAGTTATCTCAGAGAAGCACTGGAATGCCGAAGTAGAAAATAAAATTTTTTGCAAGCAATTGTGTGCCTAATATTAAGCTTTCTAAAAGAATGATATATTTTATAACGTGGAAAGATTTGAATTGCTAATGATATAGGCTTCATGGAATTGAGAAGCTAGCCTAGTTTCTTATTACAAAAGACATTTTTTTTCCGAATTCCCAGCATAATTCTAGGAAGGGTTTTAATGGAAAGATTTAGCGATTACAAATTACAGGATTCTTACTTTCTTCTTTAGGAATGAGGAGGATGGGTCGTTTCACCAGGGATACAGACATTGACATTTTGGCTTATTTTTCAAATTACTCTCAAGCTAAAGTACGGAGAGAGAGTTTAAAGCATTCCAAAAACAACAGTTCAGAGAATACTTCAATACAATAATCAGGCATCCATAGAGTAGTTACAATAAGAACATGATTAATGTCCAGAGATTTACAATTGGCCTCACTTCCGGTGGAGTCAGGTCTTTCTTCCCTCAGAAATGTCATTTGAGCAGATGAATGTTACCGCAATCTAAAGCAGAGGTTTCCAACCTTTTTGGACCACCTCCTTGTTCAGAAGAAAATCATTTGCTTGGCGCAACATGACCAAATAGGTCTTTTGCGCCAATAAACAACACAGTCCATAATTTTCTTTAGGAGAAAAAAAAAGGTTCAACATGCCCCTCTTCCTTATGAGGAAATCATACCAAATATTGAAATATTGCTACATATTATAGCTATTTTATCTGTCTATTGAGAATCATTAAGTAGCATTAAACGCGACAAACAAATGTAGTTAAAAATTGTTTATTAAAAATTTAAAAATAAACACAAAATCAATTGGAAAAAAATTGAGATAATTGTAGCCTATGAAGCTTTACCAATTTATAATATCGTATTCCAGTTTCATTAATACCAATCGGAAATTACTACGTTTAGCTAAGTGTAATTTATTCCTTTCATAGATATTAACATACCCCTGAACTCGGAACCTAAATGGCTTTCAGCTGGTTGGATAGGTATGTGTGGAATCGAAGAAATAGCACCTGTTATGATGTTCCGAGTTCGATCTTCATCACTACTCCTTCCGAGCGAATTTCAAAAATTTTAATATAAATAGATGAATTGAAATAACAGAGAAAGAAACTCTCCTTAAACAGTAGATAAGTACGGATTCAGTTCAAAAGCTTAACTAATTGCGACAAAGGAAAAGAGATAAAAAATTTCTGTGCTCTTGTCCACAGTTCAGGGTACCAAATTGGTATTGATTTCTGACACCAGAAACTCTTGGTGCCCATTTTTGAATTTTAATTTAAATTATTCGTCATTTTTTTAAATATGCGAGTTCCTCTCATAAATTTAGTGATTCTGCTTTATCTGTATTTGCAATAGGATCGAAAATCCAATTCAGTATATTCATGTAGCCACAGCTGATTTATAAATCTACTAATTCAGTCTATTATTGTATTAATTTTAAGTAGATAGATATGCCACTGTCGCCATTCTTAATTGGATTGCCTTTGAACCATTCCCATGGAAGGTTCCAACGCCCCTTGAAAGAGGAGTGATATTGCCCTTGTTGGGAATCTAGGATCAACATGAAAGTATCAGTCCTCAAAACCATCAGTTTTGAAATGATAAAAATCCATTCTTCATATGAGATATTCATCATCAGAGACAATTTTCCATAAATATATAGTGCAGTATTTTCAAATATTCGTTGTTTGGTATCGCTTTGTAGAGATGTACGCTGAATAGTGATCGATATATTTAGTTTATTTTAACTAGTATTGTGCCTGATTTATGGATGAATCTCCAATGGCAGTGCTTTCACACATGCAGTTGCAATGAAATGTTGCTTTTCCTCACTACCTCCTGTCGACATCTCTGAAAAGCACAACGAAAGATTCATTCAAACACCAAAGGTATGAAAATGTTAGCATCAATGAATTTGCCTTTTAATGTTTTAATAAATTTTGTAGGCAGAAGCGTGAAATTTTGTGTGTACATAGCTGAGTGTAAGAAAAGTATTTTACTACCTGACACTTTTACACCCTGGGGAGGGAATGTATAAAATAATTACTTTTTAAAGCTTTTTATTATCAACCCCCACAGAACTCAAAGTGTATTCATTTGATTGCCTTACTTTAGTTAATGATATTTTGTGAGTAAAAATACACATCTAGGCGCATTACTTAAGGAAATAAACTCTTGTTTCACTTTTTGAGACACTCTGTATACACTGGATATTGTAATTTTCGTGGCAAAACATTTATTGCTTATGTGAGGTACAGGTTTATATATAGGATTTAGTTACTTCGCTACCAACCCTGTTATCTCAAATTACCCAACAATATTGTTATGATATCTTCACAATATTGCGTGGCATTCAGAATACCTAACAAGGTATTGAAAATAGCGTAAGTGCCTTGAGATAATAGGATTGAAAATAGGCCGCCAATCAAAATAAAAAAAAAAAAGCTCAAAATATTTTTATAGCTTCACATTGCAATGTTATTCCAACAAATTAGAGTAATAAATTAAATTGATAGTCCAATAAATTAAAATTACTATGAATTTTGCTTAGGTAATTTAACAACATCAATATAATTTTAAAATTTTATGCTGTTTTATTTTATAAATGTTTGATTTAATCAATGTAAATACCGTAATGACTAGAATGCTTTGTTTCAATAAATTCAGGAAGACTTCGTTTTAGAGTAATTGTTTTTTGACACAGAGAAAGAGGCATCTTAACAATTGTAATCTGGATACGAAGCGAGAATGATTTATGAGCTTCTAAAGAATCTTTTCTAATATTCGCCTCTGTAGTCATTCATTGTTTTTAATATTAGAAAATAATATATATTTAAACGCATGTAGAAGAAATTTATATTATACACAGAAATGTGTTTACATCTATTTTCTTATTTTAAAGATCGAGGGCATCTTTTATGACTGGTTATTATCCATATCACATGGGCAGACAGGTAAGATACAATTATTTTTTCTTTTATATTCATTTTTTTATGTTTTCCAAAAAGAAAGCAATAAGATAGTTTTTTTTCCAAATTCATATTCCAATAATAATTTGGAATATAATTTTTTATTTAATCAAACAATAATACTTAAGAAAATACGGAAATTTTTTTGAAAATCATAATAAATTCTTTTGTTTGATTATTCTTGTATGCGACTTCAAAAAATAAAATATTATGAAATTCATTCTATTTTTATTTATTCATCAAACGCTCTTAATAAAAGTTTTAACAACTTATAAGTGATGAATTTCTCATAATCCACCGAATTAATTTTCACAGCAATCGTGAATAGGCGAATTCTGATAATAACCCGATAAATAAAAAATAGCCCGCGATTTTGACCTGAAAAAGTACAAAAAAACCTTTTCTAGATTGGAAGGTCAGTCTAAATTATATTTACTTTCGATATGCTTTATTTTAAAGAATGTGTTATGTTATACTATATCTTCGTGAAAATTTTTTTATCTCCATAGAAAATTTTATCATTTCATGCTATTTTTGCTATACTATATTGTTTGTTTAAGAAGTTATGTTATTTTTTCTTTTAAAGAATTGCGTTATTATAGTGCTGGAACCAACAGGTATACCCCTAAAGTTCGCCTTCTTGCCTGAAAAGTTAAAAGAACTCAGATATTCTACACATATTATTGGAAAGTGAGTTATTTGATTTTTGTCATTTTTTTTACAAAAGTGTCAATAGCTCTACTGCTATTTACTTAACACAGTTCTTTACTTATAGAGGGTAATTATAACATATGTGAATTTAAAAACTGGTAGAGAGGACCAAAACAGGCAAATTTTATTGATGAGTATTTTATTCAAAGATGTTCAAAGGATAGAAGACGATGATGAAGACCCGCACTTGTTAACATAACTTATTCACTGAATAGGTTATGTTAACAAGTGCGGGTATTTATAGCATTCCCAATGCTCTTTCTTGGACATATGATAATCCATGTGGCACGATATCACTTGCCTGCCAGGAAAATTCTTAGTATTATTTGAACCAACATTCTGCCAAATTCTTTGAAGGACTGTAAATTTCACCTGATCTATTGAATATCAGCACGTGCCACTTATTTAAAAAATAACTTCGAAAAGTCCTGGACACATACAAGAATAAGTAAATTAAAAATTAGAAGATATTGCAATTACATATCTTTAGTAATTTAGAATGGAACTTAAAATTAATGAAACTCAGTGTGAGTTCCCTCGGTTGCATGCAGTATATCCAAACGATGCTCGATTTTATGCCATGTATTTGCAATCACTTGAAGAGTTGTGAATTGGATAGCACCTGTGATAATCTGTGTCACTTCTAGGAAATTATTGCAACGTATCTCATAAATGAAAAAAAAATCGCGAGATTAAATCTAAAGATCGAATGACATCATTACTAATTTGAATTTTCTCATACAATCCTTAGTAGGCCACACTTAGTGCCATCCATGGTATTTTGGGAATAAACAATGTCGCGAAGCAAAACTTTAATAGCCATTCGTAATACGTGACATAAAAAAAAACTTCCTATGTCAGAATTTTACTATGTAACCGAGATTTTTTGGACGTCCTCTATTTTTCTAGCATAAAATGTATGTCATGGAGACCAGTTCTGTGTTCATTTAGCCATTTATATTGCTTGAAGCTACACAAAGGGAATGACAAATCATTTCGCAGAAATCAAACGACTTATTGCAGTCTTTTATATATTTATTTCAATTCGACTTTTCCTAACATACATTCTCATATGTTTATTTTTAAAATTGCTTTAGGCGTTTAGAGTCATCTTGTGCAGCCTTATGTATATTTTAACTTTATTTTCTCAAAAATCAAAAGGCTTCATTTTAAATTATTTTTATAATCTACTGGTAACTTCCGAGTACATTTTAAAACATATTTTGTTCTTCTTTTTTTAGATGGCATTTAGGTCACTGCAACAAATCATATACACCAATGTTTCGAGGATTTGATTCTTTTCTAGGCTTTTACTATGCAGAGTCTGATTACTATACGCACACAATTGAAAGTAAGTTTTGAATCACTTTAGCTTTCAGAAAATGCAAAATCTGCACAAATTGTTCTGACAAAAACACAGCAGCGAGGTGAATCATGCAAACTCACTCTAAATATTTATTCACATCAGAGTATATACAATTTTTTACTGAATCTATTATTCGCTATGGGATCTGGGTTTCCAATTCCTTCATGCTATTAGAAACTTGACACGCAAAGCAGGCCAGCTGTTAAAATAGTTGACAATTATTATTCCTAAATGAAACAAACTAAAAGCTCTCTGAGCACATGACCAAAACATGTTAATGTCATGATTTAACCACAACTGTAATTAGAACTTCGGAGACTTCTAGATTCTTTTAGTCATGTGTTACTCCCATCATGACAAAACAGCAGGTGCGCAATACCTAGGCTGAAACTTTAGGAACCCCTTTTTTGCTTACATTAAAAAATTACAGAAAGATTAAGTCTTAGAAATTAAAACTACTCACAGTTAAAGTAACCAACATCTCGAGAAGAATACTGTCTCTCGAATCAGAAGTAACTGCCGCTTGAGTTGATGACGACTAACCTCTTTAAAACAATGAACAACCTTGTATGCAGACTTCTGTCATTAGCACCAAGATAATAAACAGGCCACATTTGATAATGAAGTTCACTCCTCATCTCAGATATGATAATAACCTATCTAAACGGCTAACAGATTTATGTGGGGTTTTTTTCTATGTAGTATGGTTGATCGAATTCATCGCTCTGAAGGGACATAAACCCACCCCGTATTAGTAAGTGAAGTATTATAAAATATTAGTTTGCTTTCGAATAACAAGTATTTAATTTTGATTTAAAAAGGGTGCAGTGTTCATTTTTATTATATAGGAATTAATAATTCTTTAGTTCTAGCCTTTTACGGGTTAGAAATCTTCTCTGTGGTTTGTCTCTTTCTTTTGGTCGCCACCTTATATATCTTTAGAAAAGATTCCTATCACATCCTCCCCTACACTCCTCGTTTCTATTTAGGAAAATATCCACTCAGAACCTGTTTTTCCTGCCTAAACACTCAATACCACGATAATTGTTAAATTGCCCTCTTTAAGCTGAAATTCTGAAGCAGGCCAACTGTGTATTTTTCCAGAAGCATAAACACAAAAGAAACGAATAATCTAAAATCAAAAAAGCAATAAACTACGATTTACATCAAACTGTAGAAAAACATTTGTCATTGAACAGTAACAAAACAAGTTTTCATCCGTTCCCCATTTTCTGTTAGAGAAACCCCGGTATATATATATATATATATATATATATATATATATATATATATATATATATATATATATAAACATTTGGATGGGTAAATATTAAAACTTTTTATAATGATCTTTTAAGTACTTCTATCCATGACAAGAACTTAAATTCCATACGAGAAGATCGCATCTTTTCTCTTTTTCGGGAATTAATTTTTTTTTTTTTTTTTTTTTTTTGCAGACAAAAACAATTTTCTACAAGCTTTTCATTTTGTCCCTTTTTTAATTTTCACTTACTTTAACAACCTTTTTATTTTTATATCATTGTGAAAGATTGATTTTAAGTTTTTAAGAATGTTCCAGGTACCATTTGATTAGCCCAGTTTAAACAAATCTGATGCTTCCGCCATTAAACCCTATCCAACCAATCAATTTAGTAGGAAAGATATATCACAGAAAATAAACATTTTACCCCATAAGGCATTTCTTGAGTATTCAATTACCTAGTGACAGCAAGACTCCGAAGCATTTCTTGTCATATTTGACATATTATGAGAATGTATGGTCCATTTTTAATGTGTTCAGATAATGAAGACTACAGCTGAGTCAATAGTCTGTTAGTTACTTTCACACTAACTGGAGGAGGTTTGGCCCTCAATATATTTAGCTTAAGCCATGGGACACATATCTTGCAGATCTTCGGTTGCTTACGGAAACATATTAGTTTTTTTTATGTGCAAATATCTATGGCAGCTGTTTGAGTGAATACATGCTCATAAACCATTTCTGACATAGGAATTAAGTAAATCATAAAATAAAATTGTTAGCAGATCGATCAAAATGATACAGAATTGCTGATTCGGATAAATCTTTTTAGAAGTTTTTAGAAATGATAAGCCTAGTTTATAACTAATTCTTGGGAAGCGAGAATCAAAAATGGACAGGAAACTACGGTGACTTTTTTTCTCTTATTATCTATTATGAATATCAGCCAAAAAGACCGTCAGAAAAATTTCAAATATAAGCATAAAACATCATCAAATATTTTTAAATAATTAAAAAAACTATTTTAGATTTTACAGAATCTACAAATAATTTTCCAATTAATAACTTAAGCCCGCATTACGAATTTTAGCATTTTTTTTTTTTTTTTTTTTTTTTTTTAGCGAGCCCTTTTTTTTTTTTTTTTTTTTTTTTCCTTCAAACAAATTTTCTTCAACTTAATTTCAGGTGAAAAACTCTTTTCGAAATGTCATGTATACGTTTACGAAAGGATTTATTAAGGGAACTAATAAATAAATCGTAACAGAAGAAATACATAAGTAATTTTAATGAAATATTCCATTTAAAATTGATATTTTAATTTTCTTAATACTTCAACAGACTGATCAAAAGTCAAACATTATATCGAGCCATATCACATGGAGTCAGGTCTCAAAATTTGCTAGTGCTTGATCTATTTTAACCTGAAATAACAAAAACATAAAACTGTTTTTAAAATATGAAGCAGACAGTAAAATAAGCCGATGATAATAATAAAACATTTGAATAAAAGTGAATGTCATCTTTACAATGTAAGCCTGTCCAATAAAATGAATAAAAACACGCAACGAAAAGAAGTTTTTAAATCATATAGGTTCATTAATCGAATGGGAACAAACTTTCGCAGATGTACGAGATCACGAAATAAATCAATTCCGAATGAATGCTCACTGAATGTAGTAATTATCGATTATCTGAATTCTTAATGGTAGATTCGGTTTGACTGCACCCAACTAAATGGAAAAAGGTCTACAGTATATAGCTTTTGTTAACCCCTTGATGAAATAAACCCAGTAGGAACATTAATCGGCAGATCGCGTGTGATCTTGAACTCATTTGTATTCAATGGACACTCGAGAATAAATGGGTTTAGGGGAATCACAGGGCGATGTATTTACGAACTAACTGGCGAGTGAAGAGACTGTGAGAAACGAAAATATTGGGTTACTGTAATTGAGTTTCACTAACTCAAAGGTTCTAAAGAGAACATTCGATCAGTCTAAATGATACAAAAATTGGACAATAAATACTTCAGATGTTGCGCACGCCATATACTAAATATAGATAATTTTCCCAATGACGTCGTAAATCACGAAATTTACGAAAACGTAAATAAAATATATTTAAGCCTTAAGATTATGCACAGAAAACTTGAATGACTCTTAAAGGTAAAAAAAAAAAAAAGGGGGGGGGAAGCTTTGCAAAAGCTTTTTTTTTTTTTTTTTTTTTTTTTTTTTTTTTTTAAGGAGGTGACTTCTATAGGGAATCAAAATCTGTTCCTTTACTGGTGGATTTGATGACATATTAACAAAATTTGTGATCCTTCAACAATAATGCATTCAGGACACAATATTCAAGTGAACTGTTGGACTTACTTTCATTATTTGAGCTGTTTAATATTTGTTATAACACATTTTACGCATGAACGGATGATCAGCCGTTATTTCGCAACAGCTTGATTTCCTTGCTAATCCGATCTTGCTTCTTATGAATAGGCTCGCTCCTTTTGGTTTCTGGGTTTCTTTAAAGACCAAGCTCTTTATGGAAAAGCTGTCTCTTCTTTATTATTTATTTTTACATATTTCTTTTTAAATTTCGAGTTACTGTATAACTTTTTTCATTTAATAAACTGTGAGCACATTTTCTGAAATGGCTGTTTAAATTCCGTGTAATTTGGAATGATAGGACGCCATCCATAGCGTTCTGAGTTAATATAAAGTTGTTCAATTTAAACTTCACTATCTAAAGTTTGTACTATTTATCATATGAGTTATTGGGACTTAATATAGTGTCACATTTTTTCGCCAATTTTATTATTGTGTATTGATTTGTTGATAATGGGCGGCTGAAATTCCAAAATATCTTTTTATAAAATGGTGATTTTGGTGGGGGGAAATGGAAAATAGCTTCATCCTTTTAAATGGATGGTAATAAGATCTGTGTACCTTTTGATTGGTAATAGCGTAATGATTACTTTCTTGTCTTAATAGTACTCTAACAACACTGAGTGATACAACGGGACAGAACAGTAAAACTTAGAGTGGTTATAAGAGTGATAAATTGGTTCCACGGGGGGATAAGAAATCAAATCTTTCTAATCTTTTTAATTAAGTGGTACAGACTCTAGACAATATCGCAAGTAGAGATAAAAATTTAATGGTACAGCATCTATACCATCTTGTATGTAAAGAAACAAATTATATTTGTGATGCATTTGTACGGCCCATAAGAAAAGATTAAAGAAATTTTCGGACAATCGTTGAAGTAGAAAAAATGTATCCTATTTCATATTAGTTAATTACATTAGGTTTAAATTTTGCCTCCTTTTTAAAAAGTTTGGCAGCTTAAAAAAGTCTGTTGCATTCATTTGTTAGATTTATGTCTTCTTTAAGAATTTGCGCACTTAAAGCCTATTTTTTTTTACATTTCTCATATAGTTACTTGGTTAGCCTTTTGATAAGTATCATGTTTAAAAACATTTTCTTTAATTTATTTTTTTGGATTTCAAAAAAAGAAAGAAATGTCCTTTTCTTTTTTAGAATCGGTTCAAGTCTGGAAGGAACTTTTAGATTTTCATCGAAACATCTACCCAACTCATGAGTTTAAAGGCGTATATTCAACAGTAAGTAATCTCTAGAAAAGCTACTTTGAACGGAACACAATTATTAAATAAATATTCGTATATTCATAAATTATCTCAATTGGTGGATTATATTTGAAATGATTCTAAAGATTAAGTACACAATTATATTTATTTTAATGAAAAATAACATACAGTGTGATTCAAAAGAAAATATACAAAATGATTTAAAATTCTAGATATAAACCAACAGATGGCGAAAATACAAATACAAACCAAACTCACATAGGCAATTTTAGCTGGAGGAAGGCATTCTCCGTAATGTGGTGTATTTGAATTTCATCTCTGGTAATTTAAAATTCTGACCGTGTACGGAGAGTATAGAATAGTTTGTGAATACAGAAATAGGTAATATGCCGACCTGCTCACAAGAATATCCATCGCCACTGTAATGCCCCCTAAATCACAGGTATTTTCGAAAGGTTTTACCAATCCGTACACCAACGCCACGGTGTTTATATAACTATTAATGGTTAACAAGTGTGTGCAGTAGTTGCAAAATTGGACGTATACACGCACCGTCCATGTGTAACGAACTAAGAAATAAAGATCTACACCTATTATTGGCTAGTAAATTCTGTATTTTCATAAACCCGCTAGTTCAGTGTTTCCCAAACTTTTTGAATCTCTGCCTCCCAGCTTAAATCACACTTCTTTCATTCCAGTTGCATTCAAGTGATGTAGGGTGACTTGAAATTCTATAAAATTACAGCTTTCGCAATGCTTTGTACATAAATTAGCATCGCAACATATCATATCGCTGATATTATCGATTAAAACAATCATTATACATTTTAACTATTCAATACAGCATGCCGTGTTTGCCTTGATTCAAAGCAGACCGATTAAAAGGACTGGATTAATGGCGCAAAAGTTAGATTTGCTCATCAAATGCCAAACACATAATGATGAATGAACTCAATTCTCCCTGGCGGCGTAACAAAATGTTCTACTCTCCAAGCGGAAAGAAAAGCATGACGATCTTCGTGTCGCTGATAAAATCTAATCGTCTTTTCCTGGCAGTCACGTATGTTGTGCTCCTCCCAAATTACATCATCGATAATTCCATCAGCAATTCATGGTCCCCCATTTTCTTCTGACACAGACATAATAAGTGCCTTTCATTGGCCGATGTAAGCATTTTGCCGCCCCAGGCAATAATGCATTATGAGGCCTTACTTTAAAAGACGAGGCAATTTAGTCTCTCATTTCAGCACATTTTTAACGTAATTAACGCATTAATGATTTAATTTAGTTAAAAAAATTTTAAGTAACATTGTGTAAATAAATATGTCTCTATTTATTTATTTTATATCATGGAAAAAATGACTAAAGTAATAAAATTCATGAAAAATTAATCATAATTATTAGTTAATAATTTCCTTATTCAAGAATGAAAGCATTCAATTATTATGATAGGTTACAAGAACAAGCAAATGTAACGCTAAAAATCATTATTTTACAAGACATTTCAAGTGGAATATGACATAACCAGTTAAAGGAATAATTAATATTCCAATGCATTATAAATAACCAATTAATTACATCTCATTCAATTATTAAATATAGACACACTTTAAGTTCTAATATTTTATAATTTATAGATTTTATATTTTTACAATTTATTTGGCAACTAAACAGTAATATCACTTTTCAATTGATCTGCCTGCACTAATTCCCCACAACTGAGCAAAGAATTTTCTTAATCGGAAATCTGGCTCTAGATGTCTTATTTAGCAACTATTGAATCGAAAAAAGTATTGTTATGGATTTGTAATATTACTTCCCTGCGCATTTATTTTCCTGATACGGAATGTAGTTTTACATATAGCTCTAACGGATGCTGAATGGATGGAGGGTAAGTGGTCCCGGACTTGGCGATAAACTTGGTAACTATTTGGAAAGGAATTTGACGAAAAATGTGAAGAACTCAGAATATTTTAGAATCTTGGCGATAACTCTATTAACAGCGTTTGTTCTAGGACATTCAATATCCTGTCATGGAAGCTATAAAAACCCAGTAGTCGATTCGAGAAAGATAAGAGTTGAACGAAGTCTCTCCTTGGAGTGCTAATCTGTAGCAAGTTTTCTCTGAGTGCTTTGTGCTGTTGTTTAACAGTGATTTGATGTTTTTTACTGCAAGTTCTGTTCTTTTGTATGCTTCGGCTATGTTTTGCTTCTGTGTATTCGCGTGGAATAAAGAGTCGTTGTCCTTTACTATAATCTGTATTTTCTGAAGGCGGTTCAAGGTCACGTTTTCTACCTCGTTATTGGTTGTCTTGTACCAGTAACGCGGTAGAAAATGTGACCTTGAACCGCCTACAGAAAATACACAGACTATAGATCTGTTGGACTTTCTTATTGTACACTCACCAGAGGGGGTTTTCTGTAATAGTATATTGTTTTTATGGTTCTCGCAGAAATTCGATGAAAAATAATCAACAACTGACTGATTTAGTTTACGCTCAATAGACTCGGAGAAATTCCTTTTTAGAAAATATCCCGCGTTTCTTCACAAATGAAAATGAGAGTACGATTTTTGAGTAAACTTACGTTGAGTGTATGATTCTTACTTAAATGTCACTGTCTTTTGAGGAGGAGAACTGCACAAAAGCTGTTTAAATTACTGTGTTAAGCATTTACAATTATTATTAATATTTCTGAGAGGAGTAAAAATATTGAAGAGGTAGAATTAAAAAATCCCTGTTCAGAAGACAGCAGAGAAAAATCAAATGGTTATAGGAATTCCTAGATGTTTCTCAGAACGATGGGAAATGGATAATGCAAGAAGTATTAATTTTAAATAAAAAGCAATTTTTTAATAAAACATTATATTGTTTTGGAGCATGGAATAACACAAAGAAATCTCCACGGAATTTTAAGCTTTTTTTTATTCTAGACTGACATAGACAACACACATAACCGAAACTCGCGGGCACTTAGAACAAAAATCAAAAATAAAATCTAAACAAATTAATACAAATGAAGTCATGGAGGTATGTTATTATCACCAAACATATATGTCTTTTCTGCTTTCTCCTTTTAAATATCTATTGTTTTTCAAATTCAATGCCAAGTAACTCTTTTTGCATGGAATCGGAATTTAACCACTGATTAAATGATAGTTAAGTTCCGAAATTATTAAAATGTATATTGACATCGAGAGAAGACAAATATACAAAATTTCCAATCTCTAAAAAGTCAAGAATTGAGTAAAAATCGATTACAAATTTTTATCTTCACGGCCAATCAAATGAAATGAAAATATTGTAAAAAAAGGACAAAAATCTGAAAAAAATTATTATTTTATCTTTATCTTAGAACTGTTAACTTAATGTTATCTTATGTTCATTAATTAGATTGATATTTAGGTGTTTTTGTCAATTGCCATTAGCAGTTGAAATCATAATTAATACACATCACGACTTGAATTATTAAAGGAGAGCGATTAAATTACATTAATGCAAAAGATTTGTCTATGATTCATTTTTAATTTTTCAGCATCATTTGTTTCTTTGTGTGCAAAAACGTATATCAGCGAGGCGTTTTTATAACCACTGAGCTTTTCTGTAAAGGATACAAAACACTTTAATTCTAACAACCAACTATCTTGTAACTGTTGGCGACCGTTGCTTATATATTACAGGAAATAGAAAATATGAAGTAATGAATTTGGTGGAAAATATTAATAAATCATCGTTTCAAAATACCTATTAAAATAAAAAAAAAATATTTAATGACAATTATTTAACTGTTCCTGTTACTTTTCCTAAATATATAAAGAGTATTCAATGTTTTTCAAAAGATATTTTTTTATCATTTTAATTCCATTTTTTTTCTGCAGGAAGTAATGAAAAGAGCAGTTACAGATCTGTTGTCGCAGTCGGATCCTGATATACCACTATTTTTATACTTACCGTTTCAAGCAGTACATTTTCCTTTACAGGTAAGCTCGATTTTGAAATTAAGTAAGGACTCGGAAATATCTTAAATCATAAAGCATAAATATAGACAGGCTTTAAAAACGAAGAAAAAATTCGCGAATATATAAAGCAACGTAGTGATTTCCTAATTTTCATGGTTACCTTAAAATAATTATTGAAAAAATTAAATCATCGTTTTCGGAATCATGAATTAATTCCTCTTTTGAATGAAAAAAAAAAAAAAACCTAAATTTAATTGCAGTGCTGTAAAAGCATGTTATTTTATGAACTTTCATCCATTGAATGACTATAAATCTATTATTCCCCATTTCTAAGGAGAAGCCGTTTGACCTTCGATCTCAGAAAGACGAATTTATCTGCAGAGAAGGGCAAAAGTACGAAAAAGAGACTCAATAGCGATGAAATAATAGAGGTGTAATAAGTACAACTGTGCTGACATCTCCTAAATTTATCAAATTAGACTCGTCTAATATCCCATAATGCTTTGTTTTCAATCGCTTTCTCCTGAGAGCCGGAAGATATGCAAATCTGTATCTTATCGGTGCCTTATATAAACATGGAGTATTTATTTCCAAATACAAACTTCAGATTTTCAGTTAAATAAAATTTTTAATTACTGCTTAAAACTAAACTTTGTTTCAAGTAAATATAAATACATTAGAAACTGAAACTACTTTTATTACAAACTTTCCAAGCATATTTAGAATTAAAAATTAACATTATGAAAACGTGCATTTTGCATTATAAATTATGACCTAACTTTTATACTTTTAAAAGCATTAAAAGTGTTCTAACTGAATTTACTGTAAAATTATCACATTATATGAGGTTGTATTATAGATCATTTTTAAAAATACATAACGATGGTTTCGAATGCATCTCACAAGTAAACTCATTTCATTAAAATATTTTTTTTCTAGAAGAAAAAGTAACAAATTCTTTCTTGATCCTAATTAATGCTGAATTTCGAAAAGTATTTTTTAAACCAGTTCGGAAATAGGTTATTATTTTGCTTCGAAATTTTTTCTTCCAGGTCCCAAAGGAATATGAAGATAAATACAGTCATATAAAGAATAAAGAAAGAAGAATTTTCAGTGGTATGTTCCTAATTAAATGACATGTTGAGTTAAACCTATATTTAATAGAATCTCCATTTTTTCCTAGTCTTTTAAAATTTCATTTTTATTATTTTTGAATGAATTATCTACTGTCAACAAATACAAATATCGTAAATAAGAGGAGGAAAATAAAAATAAAAACATTTGTCTCGTTAAAAAGAATCTAGAAAGAAAAAATTAATAAATCTGCCACCAGAAGAAAAATGAATGAAAGCTTGTAAGTATTTGATACAAGGATTTGTAGGGTTCTCCAAAGCATTATAACCGCATTTATTCGAAAATCCAGCTATGATTCGAACATTTATAATAAGTAAATCATAGTGCAGAAATAATCAGACTGTTTATAAGATGGCTCATTCTGATATCTATTCATAAATGCAGAAATTTTAAGAGTGTGAACAGGGAGCCATCCATTTACATTAGAGAGTTGGAAAGACATGCAAATGCTAAAGACTCATAAAGTTGCCAGGTGTACTCATGTTCATAATAAATAAATAGTATTGAAAATATGATCCTATTGCCTTAAAAATTGTGTGATAAATTTCGACAAAATTCCGTTTTAAGATAAGGAATCGGTATCTTTCGAAGAAAAATTTTATACATAATTAGGAGCTTAGTTTCAAACGCGTAGAAATATGTATTCAGTGCTTCACGAATAATACAGCTCTAGTAATTATTTTATGCACTATAAACTTCAGTTATCGTTTATCACTAACAAGTTGCTTACAATGAACATCTAATGCAGGAATAATGATTTATTTTCTGTGTAGTAAATTGATAATATGCCAATTGGCTATGAAATTACCTATATATGATTATTAAGGCATGAATTATAGCACGAATATAGTTTATTAATCCTTAAATGACAGATTTTTTTAATTGATTAATTTTTTTTATTTCTTGGTTAAATCATGCGAAAAATGTTTTACTATGATGTTTTGTTTTAAGTATGGTTTACGGTTAAGAAATGGTTTGTTGTTAAGGGGCAAAACTGGGCTTTAAGTGGAAAAAAATGTGTACAATGATCGACTTAAATACGTTACTTTTGGATTAGATATTTTAAATTCATCGGTGATGAATAAAATGCAATATTCTCATTTGTTCAAAAAAAAAAAAAAAAAAGATATGCAATCATAAATGAAAAACGTCAATTTATTGATTTCTTAAAAGTATTCATGCTGCCATGTACGTGTTGTAAATTTATTTAATAATATTTCTAGCATGCATTCTATTGGAAATGGCAGGTGCTAGAGATTCAGCATGATTCTCATTAATGGATAAAGTAAAGTTGGGTACGTTTCTTAACGGCAACAAACAGCATTTAAGTGTTAACATCCTTTCACAGAACGCGATTTAACAAATAATTTATAAGCAGATTTAATAAAAAACACTGTTTCATAAACATCCAAACGGCATGTGAATCTAATCTAATTATATCAGATACCAAAAATCCAGGGATAAAACTGAATGTTATTAGAAAGGCAAAAAGTAGATATAACTTAAATTGAATCTAAAAGATTTGTTTAACACTCCAAATACTATCCCTTTAAGTAATAAAGGTCCTGTTCGTAGAACCTCGGCTTCGAAGGACCACGAATTCGAAATCCGAATTTACTAAAATATCTGTCGAGTCAATGACTCTGATTAGCATTCAATTTCCCATCGTTTATCACAACCCTCATATTTATGTGGCTGGGAAATTCGGAGATTATCTGTAGACTCAGTTGACTACCTTGTCTCCTGACTGCAGTTTTAATTTAAGAATTTTTATCTTATAATAAGTCTTGTATCGGCTCAAAATGAAACGTTAACTAAAACTTATTTCAAGCATAAAAATCTCTTCCCTTCACTCCCCAAAAAATAATCTAAAAAATTCTTTTTTATTGATGGGGAATAATAAAACAAGATCCCATTTTTTCTACAAACAAAATTTGTTTGATAATTGCTCTCCACAATTTTCAGGGTTTTTTTTTCCGTAATAATTTTATTTCTCATAAATAACGCGCTTATTTTAATGAATTAAGTTTCATTAGGTAAATTATTTTCAATTTATTAATAAATAATTTTTCAATTTATTTATTAATAAAAATTATTATTATTTAAAATAATATAAGATTTTGTATTTCTTCATAGGTATGGTCACGGCCATGGATGATGCAATAGGAAGCTTAGTAGCTGATATGAAGAGATTTGGATTTTGGGACAATTTCTTAATAGTGTTTATTTCAGATGTAAGTATTTGTAAATATTCCATTACATTAGATAATTAAATTTATATTTTACTCTTTTGAAATATGAGTACAAATATACATACATAAAATACAATTTCACGTCTCTTAAATGAGTGAATGAGATTACTGGTTTCTTAAAATCTTATAATTTTGGAATAATATGATTCACAAATAACGGGTGAAATGATAATTTTGAGTTTTTTTGAAAATCTGGAAGAATGTAGACATTTGTATGTTTAAATTGCATGCTTAATTCTTTCCAAATTAAACAACAAGTTTTTTTTTTCTTATTTTCATAAAAGACAAAGAACAAAATTCATGATAATAATGTTAAATTAAGATAAGATGGATAACATAGACTCCAGTTCTTTAGTTCTTTTAAAACTGTTACATCCAAAATACATTTCTCTTTCCAAAAAATCAAACGCAATGTATTTTAAAATATCGGATTCATTCAATAAACCAAGACTTCAAAAATGTTTGTGGTTCTTTGCTAATAAAAAAAGAAGTTATAGTGTTATAAGAATTTTCATGACTTCAAGTGCACATGTAACATAATTTTATAGATGAGTGGCCAAAAAGAGAAATTGGGAATTTAATTTCAATTTATTTTTACAAGGGAGAAAATGACTTATAGACGGAGACGACCGATGAAGCGCGTCTATTTACATTGGGCACAAGAGCTAAAAATTTAGAGAAGTTGTTTTCTTAGTACTTTTACTTAGAGATTCTAATAGGGATTTCTTTGAAACGTGTCGATTCAGGAAAGGAAATATTAAGTATCTTTGGAAGTAATGACATGGGCATTAGGGAGTTTTATTCCTTCGCTTGCAGCGTCAGAATTACAGACTAAGCAACTTATTTAAAATGCGTGTTAGAAATAATTAAATAAAAAAAAAATGGGATTTCGATCAGGAAATAAGAGAAAATTTTAGAATAAAGTAATATGGGTTAATTTAAGATTTTAAAAATTAGGAAATTAATTAGGATTTAAATTAGATTAAGAAATATCATTACATACATTCACATTAAAAACAACAAACAAGCAAATCAAACTGATAAATGATGAGTGAAAAAAATTAGCCATTGATCATATTGCTTTGGTAAATGGTATGGAGGAATCTGAGGTATGTAAACACGATCTGCCAAAGTTTAAGCAACATCTTTTAAAATCCGGACGATAAGTTAAAAAGTTCCTTGAAATAAAATTTCAAAATGTTATTTTTGAATGCACCTTTGTATAGCACAGCTCTAACGAGAGAGCGGGTATGAAACAAGATTACGCGACTATCTATTTTAATAAACTGAAAGATAGATATCAATCAAAGTGTGTAAAATTTGGTTGCGTTTCGTTCTTTCATTACATCAAATTCACCGACATGTCGCAATGAGAGGTTGGGGGAAAATGGGTCGAGTTTTACACGATCATATTTTTAAGAGCCTTATCCTTTCTTCACGACCCGATTTGAGTTTCATTATTTTCTCCCTCTCAGCAAATGTACTTTTCTGACAGTCGGAGGTGAGCCGTTAACTCATCAGAGTCACGCTATAAGTAAGACGTTACTCATCTAGTAAATTCAACTAGAAAATCTACTGTAATAATAATGTGTTTTCCTGCTGTCTAGAATGGAGCTGATGTAGTGAATGGCGGAAGCAATTACCCTCTTCGAGGAGCAAAGATGACATTGTGGGAAGGTGGGACAAGAGTGCCAACATTTTTATACGGAGACATTCTTCAAAAAAGTGGATACATCAATAACAAGTAAAATAACTCTATTCCTATTAAGAAAAAAAATCACTAAAAAATGATTTATGAAAATATTTTGTCTAACATAAAAATAAGGAACTTGACCATTTATGAAAAATTCATATTTCTAAAATTTTAAACTGGCATCTTTAATTCATTTTCATAAATATGAATGTTAAGATACGCCAGGATTTGTTTTTATTACTCAGTTGCATTCCAAACTTGATTCATTTTTATTTGACATAATTTGTAATCTTGTGGAAGAAGACTTTCCAATTTCCAATTTAACATAAAAATAATATTGTTACGAGATTTCCCGGGGTTCGTTTGGATAGTGGGAGTTATATGGTGTGGAGAACACTCAATCAGCAGGCGGCAGTAGAAAATAAAACAACGACGTTTATTTACACGAAGACACACAGGACAACACAAAGACGACAACTATATACAGCACAGAAGACGGTTATCTTCAGCTGAGACGTGCAGCAACAACAGCAGCATATAACAAGACTCTCTACTGACAGTAGCGCACAGCTTAGTTCAGCACTAGCTTGACTCCGTCGCTGCTCCGCTTATCCCTGGAAGACCAGTTCTTCACTGTCACTTTCGACTACTCTCCGACTCCATTGGTCCACGACTCAATTCACGAACACGACTCTCGCACTACTCTTCTCTGTCGCTTCCGACTACTCTCCGATCTGGTTCACGACTCAATTCCCCGGCAGCTGCAGCTCCTTTTATAGGTTTTAGGAGGCGGGGCTAGAAGCCTCTCAACCAATCAGGAACGTTCGAGGCGTATCTCCGTTCCTACTGGACGGATCGGGAAAATTCTCGATGTTTCGGTATAATCTTTAATCGGGTATAATCTATTTTGGCGCCAAAGTCACCAAATTCGTCGTTAAATCGCCAATCTCTGGGATCTCCTATGGAACCCACTATGCTGGAAAGCCGCATCACAGATTCGTAACAATATATTGATGACTAAAGAAATTCATAAAATACAAATCTGTATATTTGTATCTTTTAAATGTTAACTTACCGTTTTATGCATTCTGTACAAATAGTTTAAATATTATATGAACTGTTCAAATAATATGTAATGTGATATTAATGAATGCGTAACAAAATTCGCATAGATATTTCTTTAACAATTCCCATTTATCCTTTATTTGAAACGATGTTATTCATTGATGGTTCACTTATTAGAGCTTTAAACACTCCTTGCAATTATTTTAGAAAAGTGTATTTTCGTTTTTATAAAGTATAGTTACTTTCCCATTGCAAATTTGAAAATCAAAGGTAATGACAAAAAAAATCTGAAATATTCACACTTTTGGGCTGCAAGAAAAGTAGCACAGATTAACGTAAAAATTTTTTTTATTGCGCATGACATAGTTACGGAAAAGGGCTTTGACAACACTCAAAGCAGCACGGTAAAGTACTGCAGTCAATGTAATAGGTGCTTGGCATTGGGTCAATTCAATCAAGCCATTTTTCGAGTTTTTCTCCCTTTGGTTTCCTCCAGTTTGATGCACAATACGTACATATTTAAGCAAAGATATCATTAATTTTCTGAAAATTAAATTAATTTGAGATTATTATAAAGAAGGACAAATTATTACATTTACAAACACACGTTTTAAATACTCAAAGAAAAAATTACGAATTCAATATGTTTTAAGATGGAATTGAATTCTCTGATATGTACATTTGAACTGTCACCAGTCTTTTGAAGAGCATTTTTTAATACAACTAAACTAAACACATAATATGAAATGCCAATAATTAAATATGTAGAAAATTCATTGAATAATATTGTAATGAAGAATTTTTATTAAAGATGTAGGTATTAGTTAATAACTATATATTTTTTGCAGTTTTCGTTGTTTATCGTTGTTTCGTTGCAGTTTCGTGTTCGTCACTTTAACTACCTTGTGAGTTGTACTTCGTTCCCTAGCACGCAACGCCACTTTTTTCTAAGTGGGAAGGAAAAATCCCGAACCATTACTGCTGTATTTTTTTTTTTTTTTTCCGTATCTGGTATGAATATCCGTCTCAGATTCACATCAGGTGTTAAAAAAAATTCAGAAATATCCTTTACTTTATATATATATATATAAACAGTTTTCTTTTCTCTCTTGATAAATCTTGGAAAATTGAAATAGGTTATTATAAAACAAAAATTTAAGTCATCTTTTATGGGAAAAAAAAAAAAACAGTCTAGTAAAGCATGTGTAATTAATGTACCTTTTTTCTTCTTTCGAGACAAAACGCCATTCCTCCACGGAAAAACTCTAAAATTATCTACTTGAAACACATCGCACTTTATGTTAACTTAGCAATACTTAAAAATTGAAATAAGCAAATTTTGAATATTCAACAGTTATTGATTGCGAGTTCCCTCAGCTGAAATGGGGATCGCGGGGCCTTGAGGTAAGGTCTCGGCTTAGGAACCAGAGGGTTTCAAGTTCGAGACCCGATTTCACTGAAGTTACGCAGGGGGCCAACCGTGGTGTTATGCGAAAATTGGGAGAGAGGGGTTGCCAGCTCAAGTGTCAACCTCGTCATCTGACCGTGGGTCAAAATTACGAGGTCCGTCTCAAAATAGCCCTAGTGTTGTTTTAAAACAAGACGTTAATATAACCAAACTAAACCAAAACAAACCCTCAGCTAAAACAGCTGGGTTTCAGTTCAAATTTCGCCCAGGTATCTTTTTTAACGTTTGGAACAATAATTTAGGAAATAGTCTGAATACCTTCAATTTGTGGTTCTGATAAAACATAAAATTTTCATTGAAATTACTCGTATAAACAATATGGTACATTCTCGATTATCAGCGGTTATCTATCTTAAAATGTTGTTTAAAATCGCAAAAAGAGGTGGTTTAACAGACACAAAAATGATCGATTTTGTTTCTGTCTTGTAAAAACAAAACTAATAACGTAAGTAAAACATCTCAAATAATACTTGAATTTGTAGGCTTCCTACAGTAAATAAGCTTTTCAAACGCATTTTTGTGTTAACTTATGCCTAGTTCCGATTATTTTCCGGATTATCCTTGAAATTCGTTTTTCCACGGTTATCACATCCCCCCCCCAAACTAATTCAGCTGATAATTGAGAGTTCAAAATATTTCGTATACTTTATATCAGTAAATTACCAGATCCTATTATTATTATTATTAGTTTTTCTCTTGCACATTAATTTATTTTTTAAATTTTTTCTTGAAGTAATTAAGGTTTTTTTCTTTACAGTTTAATTCATGCAGTAGATTGGTTTCCTACTTTATTAGCAGCTGCTGGAGGCCAGAATACAGGTTAAAAATACTACACTTTTCATTCATTACTTTTTCTTAACAGATAACCACATTCATAACAGCTTATTTAATTCTTGTCACTGTATTTTTAAAAATGATTCTTTTTATAATTTAAATTAACTGATAAAAAAGGATTCAAATTAATTGAATCCTTTTTTATCAGTTAAATCAGTTAATTTGAATCCTTTTTCAGCCCAATAATAGTCAAATTAATAATGCATAGAAATGCAATCTGAACTATTGGATTGAGTCTGAAGAATGATATCGCACTGAATCCAAAACAATCACACATTTAATTATATTGAAAATCTGTTCATAACCGACCACCCTGTATATACTTAAGTCTTTTTAAGCCATGAAAGCACTGAAAAACGCACTTGAGGGGAGAGGGAATCCGAAACTACCTTTTTTTAATTTTAGGTCAAAACACCCATCCAAGTCACAGAAAGCTCATAAATTTAACCGCAAATATCTCCGCCAATTTTACAGATAACTCTATGAAACTTTTCAACCTTATTTCGCAGCTAGGGACGCTGTAACCTGTCATAACAAATTCAGCGTAGTTACTTTAGTATAGGTACACCTTGCTTCTGTGGCTATACGAGATGCCATTTTGAATTGAAAGTGCTTAAATGGACTTTAACAATCATCATGTAAAACAACAATCCGAGAGACATTCAGACGTAAGCTTTGAACAGAAAGAATACAAATTTGTTTATAAAACTACATTATTATACGTACAACTGCAAATGATTTTCACTCTATAGTTATTAAGTATTGATGTAAAATTAAACTAAGTCTTATTTCTATTAATAATTTACAAAATATAATATTCCCATGTTTTTTCTGACTCAAATTCCTTCCTACAATAGGTGCCATTAAAACAAATGATCTTGATCAAAAGCTGAAATTCCAAACGTGTGCTACAAGACAATAGCAAATTATTAAATGAGCAAGTTATTTGCAAAAAGAAGCCACAGATTTCTACTTCAATACTAAATATTTAATATCTATATGCAGAATATGGTAAAACACAAACTAACTTTTTAAAATGTCATTTTTTTTCCAGTAGTATTTCATTTCAGAACGAGAGGAAACGAATGTCGCTAAGTTCGCGTAATAATGAAGGATAAGAAAGAGTCCTTAATATTAATATAATCGTCGATAATGTCGTTAGTGAACAATAATCATGTTTGTGATGCATATTAAATATGAATCGAAAACAGTATTGAATTGCTACGGATATAATTGTCACAGAATTCCAAATGTCAGTTTAGTTACAGTAGATAGTGTAATACTACAAAAAATTATTTAAGTGACATGTTTTCTCTAACTTTTATAAGAGATGTAAAAGTATAAATTGTTTTAATACTTTTTTACATTTAAGTATTTAATTTATATATCATCATTATAAATATTATTGAATCTTCCAGTTTTTTTTTTTTTTTTTTTTTCTCAGATTCCTTCGCAAGAACGGCTTTACACGTAAGTGAAGTACGCACCCAGACTTTAAATGAAGTGATTAATGATGATTAAATTCTGAAAATATTAAAATAGTGTATAATCATTGAAAACTCGCTTGTAAAAATCCATATTTGAATGAAACGAATCAAGTGTCTGAAATAAATAATTTTTATTCGACATTTCATTCGCTCTTTTTGCTTTTCTTCACAATTCGTTTTCCCTATTTCTGAACTGACTTTCTAATTCTATAAATAAAATTGCTCTGATACAGCATTTGACTGAATAATAAATTTTACAAGCATTTTCATTTTACTGAATTTGAATTTTTTTTTCTAGCATCATAAAGCATATCTAATTATATGTTCGATTACTTTTTAGGTCTATTAAATAATAATATAATCGACAATGAATTCAATACAGTAATTTGAAAACAGAACTAAGTGATGGGAGATATTTTTTGATAAAAAGGCATTTTTAAACATAAAGTAATAAAGCAATACGTCTTTTATATTTCAGATAAAGATTTAGATGGATTGAATCCATGGGACATGATTAGTCGAAAGTAATAAAACAATACGTCTTTTATATTTTAGATAAAGATTTAGATGGATTGAATCTATGGGACATGATTAGTCGAGATGGACCCCCAGTAAGAAATGAATTTGTTTATAACATTTATGATGTGGAATACAAAAGAGCGGCAATAAGGTAAATAATTCTTTCAATAAATCTTAAGATCTTGAAAAGAACCAGATTGCATAGTATTTTGGAAATACAGTAAAGTCCATCATAACGATTCAATAACGACAAAGCATCTTTTATTAATATATGATATTACAAAATTACCAACATAGTGAATTCTTGATGGGAATGAGGGATTCAGAAAATAAAGACATACTTCTAAAGAACCATTATTCCTGGATTTAATTCCACACATTCCATTCTTCAATTTTCACTCTTTTGCGATTGCTTTTTGAATCTTAAATAGATATGATATTTCAAAAACCTCAAAACAATAACATTAACTTTATACACACTGTTCTTGGATATTCAGTTTCATGTAGATGATATTGTCGACAGGCAGACATCTGCTCCCATGTCTTGGAACACACAATAAACATATCTTGAGAACAGTCGGCTTTCGGTTTACAGTTAATATCCTCCCACAAGTTTTAGATTCTACAGTTGCGAAGAGAGATAATTTTTTTTCATACTAGGGTAATCTAAAAACTTAGAAGTTTTGGATGGTCTGTCTCAGTCGAACAAATAAATTAACGTTTAGTCAGATTTATGTCCCACTTTAATGCTATACGAAGGCCACTGGTGATAAGACGTAGTATCGGAAAGCAGACAAATTATTCGGATAACCTGTGGTTCTTTTCACCTCTATTCAGAGTATCTGAACTGCAATATTATAAGAAATTAAATCTAACAAAGACTATTGGAGATAGGTCTTGGTCATGAACCGTCAGATCACTACGACAACATTCGTACCACATAAGCGCCAGGACGTTTGATTCGCGTAAAGGAACATATTATGCATGTGATGAGTGCGCGTTTTCTCTTCACTGAACTCGAATCCAAGATTCTTCAATTCTGAAGCCGAGTTTGCGGAAATTTCATTACAATAGCCTAGATCTCCCGAGAAATGTATCAAAAATTAATTTACAGAATATTCTAAATCATCTAATAACGTAAATTCATGACCAAGAATGCAATTTAAATGTATCATACCAGTTCATTTTAGAATCCATTCGCTCTCTTGTAGAAAGGAGAAACGCAGGAACATTGCATCACAGTTTGAAACAATATGTAGTTACATGCATAGCAAACATAACTGAGCATATCAACTATGAACTCACGTGAATGGACAATAAAATAGATAATGCATTTCTACAAGAAGAAAAAAAAATTAGTAAAACAATTAGGATAAAAAAGTGATTTCAGTAATTGCCAGGCCGTAAAACTAAAAAAGATTTTTAAAATCTATATGAAAAATATTTTGCAATCTATTAGTATTTGAGTAATCGATTCTTTTCACAGAAGATAAAAAACTAATGAATTTTTAATGGAATTAATGTTTATTGTAATTCTTGTAATCATATAATCTATAATTGTTAAACACCTGCAAGAAAGTTATATCTTCTCATTTTCTAAAAATAACGGATAACAGTATTTCTACATCTAATGACAAAAGTTTTAATTAGATCACAAAAGTGGCGGCTGATGACACATTCTTCTGTGAAGTATTTTTTGATGACATCTGTAACACAAAAAATAATGTACGAAGGAGCTCCATCTTACATAAAAATTGAGCGTGAAAGGCACTGACGTGCTTGAATATCCAGAACAATTTTTTTCTGTAACAATGATGTATATCATTGCACCTCTAGCACTTAATTCCTGGAAGAAAAATACGGGCCAAGAATAAATAATGCAGTAAACCCATATCACATCATTATTTTTGACGTTTGTACAGGAACCTGTTAGAACGTACGCGGATTTTCTGGTTCCGCTGAAGAATAAACGTTTTTCGTACAGCAAAATTTCATCTATAGTAATACCTCTTTCTGAAGTAATGACTTTTTCATATGCTTTATTCAAATGCTCATAAATAGGTAAAATCATGCAGAATTTTGAATTCGGACGGTTTCTAGATTGTGAGAATCATTGTTCACAAAATGCAAGTATTTTTTGTTTTACACTATCGGGTACATGACATAATCGTACGAAAAAACGAAGTCGAATATATACTTATTTAGGTTTTGGTTATACCTTCGAAAACTGGAAGTACAAAGAATTAATTTTTTTTACCAGTAACATTTCCTGATTGTTTAGCATATCGATTAGGTTTCTAAAGATTATATGGACTATTTTATCATTCATAAAATATTTTAATAATGCCAAATCCCTAAACTGGCTTGAGAGAAAATATTAACTTCAGGTGATTATTTGAATCTAAAACGTGGAAGACAGATATATGGCACACTTGGCATAACTTTATTCCATTGGTAAAAACTGCGAGACTAAAAACTAACTATCATGAGATTTTTCGTTCTTCAGAATCAAAAACATCTGAAAAAAGCTGCCTTCTAAATCATTCCCTAATACTTCAAAGATTAAATTCTTTTCCCCACAAGAGCTACTCGTTTTGAAAAAATGAGAAGCCAAAGAATGAAAATGGTGACACTGAAATACACTTACTGTACGTGGTCGCTGTAAGCTGCTTAAAATCAAATTAACCTACTTGGAGTTGTCATGTATAAAGCAATTACAATAAATAAATAATGTGGTGTGATAAAATCGGGATTTTCATAACCCGTTTGAGACACAGATGCGACAAAATTTGTTGGAATTTGCTGCACGACGATTAAGAGATTAAACAATATTTTGAATATTTTAATGATACAAATCGATTTTAAAAGCATGTTAAATTAAAAAGTGATGAGACTAGTGATTAGTTTTATTTTAAAAAAAAAATGTATTTCTAACAGTTTTGAGGGATTTTTATTATTATTTAACTTACTTATAGCAATATTTTTATGCAGAGTGGGAGATTATAAACTAATACTTGGCTATCCAGGATTACCTTGCGACTGGGTTCAAGTGTCAGAAGAATCTGAAGGAATAGAACTTGAAACTACATGTCCTAAATCAAATATTACAGAACTTGGCGTATACCTCTACAATATAAAGAGTAAGTAATCAGTTAAAATCCAATAACTTGAAAATTAAGATTTTTTTTCTTTGGTAATGCTGAAATTTTCTACCTCCTTAAGAGAAACAATATAGTTTCATACTTCATGAAAAATCATAGACTTCAGTCTCACATAACTGAGAAAGGTTGTGGTACTACAGACAATCTGAGGATGATTAGATCGTACTGAATCAATGAAAACCTACCACTCATTAAAAGCTAAGGTCCTGTAATATTTATTCAAAGCCATGACGAATAAATGTGGAGTCTTGAAAAAAAATCTGTTGTTCTGGTATAAAAGGAACTTAATTATTAATTATTTTCATATATTCCTTATTTTTATAAACATTTCAATCATAATAATAAATAAAAAACAAACATGATTGCATCATATACAATTTGATATGCGAAGCATTAGGTTATATGAATTCTGTTTACATTTTTATAGCAAATTTGATTATTCGATTCGAAATTCTTATCTAATTCGGTTTTGATAAATAAAATATCTAAGGTAAATCGCTTTTCACTAATGCTGTATCTTTTTTTTTTCCTTTTAAATTATTATTTTCAATCTTATAGTGAGATTCAAAGGATCCAAAAAAAAAAAAGTGTCCAAAAGTCGAGGTATAGTATTCAAATAAATGTATATTCGGATTTTTTATTTAAAAAAAAACGCATTTTCCTTTTGCAAAACAAATCAGTGGTAAAGGACCATATGCACTTGCATCGTTCGCAGCTCCTCTCTCTTCCAGCCCGGCCCAATCTTTCTTGAGTTTGAGAAAACACAATAAAGATAAAATGTCAACTGATATTACTGTTAAATGGGCATTACACTATATTATAGGCCATATTAATCATTAAATAAAACAATCTTTTCTAATTTTATTTATTTTTCTGAAAAAGTTATAAGGTAAAGGGATTGTAGAGAAATTTACTGTAATTATAGAAATAAATCAGCAGTAGCACTATGAAACTAAGAAACGTCGTAGTCAAGTTTTTCCGAATTAACACTAATACACCCAGATTACCATACAGTCTGGATATTCGGGATTATCCACCATTGATACCTCTTGGTAATACGGAAACATGTCTAGTTGAATGCAAGCGGAAACGTGATTTGCCAGGCCATACTACAAGTCATCAGTCTCTTCATTTCTCACTTTTAAGTTTTGACTGAACTTCAACCAAATTGACTTCAAACCAAACAGGGCGATCACCAACATATTACTGTGAAATCCCCCCTCCCACTTCCATTAAGTGAGATTGATTAAAAACCCAAGGCGCGTGCTTTGTTCGATAGACTGTCTCGATCAGAAGGAAGAAATAAGTCAAACCCATATAAATCCCTGTCATCAAGAGATTATTCATTTTAATCAATCCCCACAGAATGCGAAGATCATATATTGCGATTTAGAATTAGATCAATTATTGCGATTTTAGAGAAGAATATAAGAAGTTTCTTATCTTTGAAAAAGGGCTTTTTAGTATTTTGAGGCTCTGAGGCAGGGGCGGTTTAAGCTTGTCGAGCGATCTGAAAGCATCATAATGTCAGCTTTGAAATAAGATAACATCGCATTAATTTAATAATAGTAACTATACTATTATCAATAATAATTGGGTTTTATAATTGTTATATTGTTTGATTTTAATAGTTAAATCACTGTTTACATTAGGGATAAGATTTTTTTCCTGAAACTATGAAATTATTTTTAGTGCATTTTTATTATTTTTCATTAACAAGTACTTCCTGGCTTTTACTATTTATGTTTGAGTCGATAGTCAAAAAATTGAACGTAATATTCTTTTGACTATCATCATTTTCTAAGTTAACGCTTTTTCTTTTGGTTGATAGCCTTTCCTTTTTCAGGTAGATATAATTAAAAATTAGGCATAAAAATTCTTTGATTAAGTGTTCTTTGTGAATCTTAATAATTTTTAAAATTTAATTATTATTTTACAAACGTAAACAAATTTTGTAATAATTAAACTAGTATTAACTTTTGTAATGTTAACTTAGTAACAAAAGTAAAACAAAGTAAACGAATTTTTTTTATATTCTAATCTTTTATATGAATTACGAAATACTTTTTTAAAATTAAAAAAAAACCCTCTATATTTAAAACGAAAATTATTTAATTTTGATTTCTGTTATTGAAAATTGAAATCGTACAGATATATCAACTTCCTTTAAATGCATTGAGATTATTTTCAGGATTTTTTGAATGAGCTTAATGATAAAATATGTTAGCTTCACAATATTGTCACTGGCTATATATACACAAAGAGTGAAGATAAATAATTTCATAGTACATTATTTATGATTCATATAAATCAAAATTTACATACAAATAACGCTCTAAAATTTTTACGGTCTGGATTATGGCAAAAGAAAGAAAATGAGAAACAAAATCATTTTATTCATTCTGGAATTTTGAAAGTCCTCATAAAAATCAGTAAATTTCATACGCATCCACATAAAGTTCATTTTTAGTTATATACATTTGCATTCATTATATAAAATGAATTTTCTAACTATCAATCATCTTATTTCAGACGATCCGTATGAAACCAATAATTTAGTAGCAACTGAAAAAGTTACCTTGCGAAGACTGAAACACAGGTTGGATCAAATGGGAAGGTCAATGGTACCGGCTGACGATCCCTTCCCAAATTTTTGGGCTATGAGAAAATTAAGCAAAGTCGGAGCTTTAGTCCCTGGATGGTGCCAAGCAAAGTAACCCAATCTAGAAAGGAGAATTCCCTTCGCTAAAAGAGCTTATACACTTTTCTATTATAAATATCTATAATAAATCTATCAGTTTCTATTATAAATACATGAAATAAATTTATTTGTTGATGTTTAATCCTTAACTCCTTTATATTCCTCCATAAACAACAGATATTGATATTAATTTTAATGTAATGGATACGTAACATTACGATTGTCATCAACCAACAACCATTGTGACCAATATCATATTAATGGCAAGGAGATCAGTATATATATGTATGTAATATGACACATAAAAAAGCACATAAGTTGGTTCGACTTACGACCGGTCTATCGGAACCAAATCTGGCCAGAAAATAACAAGAAGTAACATTACAGCAGTAAAAGCAACAAAAATCATGATTTTCATGCATCCACTACCTTCATGAACTGAAAGTGAATTCAGACAATTCACTTTTATATTTTTAATACTATTTTGCACTTTCTTTGGAAGAGCCGAGAGGAACTGACTATCAAAACATCAAGCAAAAAAAAAAAAAAAAAATTGGCACCACCACTACAATAATAACAACAGAGTTTGACAGTATAGGAAAAGCAACAAAAAATGTCATCAAACCAATACAATAATTAGTCCTCATTATGATACTAGCACATTTTATGGCATTTAGTACATCTGACCAATATTTTAAATACGAGAAGCGGATATTTAAAAAATGAAACTGTACTATGGTTAAAACAGAAATTATTTAATTTTATGGGGCTTTATCTACAACTCTAAGCCGTGTAGAAAATGTGCGTCATTTCTAATAAAAAAATGCAAAATAAAAAAGACACTAAGCAACATATGTTGGGTGCAGAAGGGGTAGAGAAAAATAGACAATAACTGAAAAATGAGAGAAGGAGGGGGGGGGGATGAATTAAACTTAAAAGGAAATAAATAAAAAGAAATAATTTTTTTTTAAATTAAATAAGGAAGGAAGATAGTAAAATTCACAGTTGTTAAAAATTCAAAGCGACTCAGATCAAGGCAGATTTTGCATCTGAAAAGAAAGAAAAAAATTACTCAGTAACTCACAGGTAGAGTTCGCTAAAGAATGGGTGAATGCTTGAGCGGCTCAGACAGGTTGTAGAGTTCGCTTGCAATAAATTGAAGAGATGTTTAGAGAGACATAAAACAACATTTTTAATGAAGTTGAAAAATATTTTCATGGTGAAAAACTAAGTCCAAAATAGTTTAAGCTCTAAATATTAGAGAGGATAGAAAGAAGGTTGGTTTGACCAGATATCCTCTTCCTTAGGTGATTGGTGAGAAGGTACTTCGAGTATATAATGCTGAATATTATCTTCAAAATCTCTATAAGGGCAAACGTAGTTACGAAGATTGAACCTTCTCAAGTATTTAGGGCACAATTCATGGTTCGTTGCTATTTGAGAAAGATATCTATTCGTTATACATCTAGTAATTTTTGAAAAATCTAAGAAGTAAATCGACCTTTCTCTTCGTTTTGCCATGCCTTTAGTAAAATGCTTTTAAGTGACATTTTATTTGATCTATTCGAAATATTAGGATGTATACCTACCAGGGGTGTTTGTGGGACCCCAAAAAATCCCCTGAAACTTTTACGGACTTACTACCGGCATTTTGGAGTTTCGAGAAGGGGGGGGGGAGAAATGAAAAATTACAATTATGAAGTATTGAATGACCTAATTATAAAAGTTCAATGAATTACTTTTTTTGCAAAATTAATAACCATAAATTTTCAAACATATAAACTACTATATTTTATGCAAATATTTTAAATTACCTGAATTAATTCTTTTAAAAAAAATTATCTAATTTCTGCTGCTTTTTTTTTATTTTCTGATGTTTGTGGGCTTGTCTTTCTTTTGTGGTGAACTTCATAATTGCAGGAAGGTTGACTTTTATTTTCCTCATTTACAGTTGAAGAAATTTCCTCGAGAACTGCACATGCAGAGGTAGAAGCAGTTTGCTTTTCTGCTAATGTAGAAGGTTTTTCAGAGACTTTTATAGGTGACTCATCTGAAATACATGTTTTTAAGTCCTCTTGATATGTTTTCCAACTTCTGTTCATATTCAGTAAGAGATCTTTGTGAATTGGATCAGTCATTGGATTTTTTGAGCCATATTTTTCACATGAGGTTTCTTTAGAAGCCATTAAATCATATTTAATAGTCTGCACTGCATCTAGGGAATCAATCTTAAGAGAGGTTCTATAGTCAGTGACAAGTGTATCCATTAAGTTGAATGCACTTTCCACTAATGGGCCATGGAAGCAGCTAAGGCAGGCTTTGACCAATTTAGCCAATGTAGGAAACTTATAATCATTTGTGAAATCATCTTTTAAATTAAAAACTTTAGACAAATATTTATCAATTGTACACTTGACTTGATTTCCACTTTCATCAGATGTGTAGAGCATTTCTTTGGTGATATCAATATCACTCTGGTATAACCTTATTTCAGCTTCTACTTTTGACTTTTCATTATCACTAAAAATATGGGACATAAAAGATGATAATTTTTCAAAAGCTAATATTGTACTGGTTTTACCTCTTAGCTCTGGATCTAATGCTGTAAAACTAATTAGATATGAATTTTTAAGGGGTAATTTCTGTTTCATATGCTGAAATTTCTAAATGAAATTCTCTTGCGTACATAAATAAAAAAAATATTTCAATAAGCGAAACGAAAAATTTACACGTGCATCAATAAATGAAACGAAAATTTTACACAGCGAAGAAAAAAAAGTTCCGAAGCGATCAATGACAAATAGCTAATACGGCGAAAAATCCCCCTTCTCTACTTATTGGCGCCACGCCAGTAGAGATAAGACCTTTGAACCCAGAGTCACGTTATCGCACATCTGGTCGAACGAAGTCTCCCCCTTTTTTTTCTGCCGCGCCTACTTGCCGAAAAGAATCCAGAAGAGAATGTCCGAGAACCGGGGGAATGAGTCATAACTCGCAATAAGGAAAGAACAAAAAAGAAGTTTTTCCCCCCTTTTCACGCATTATCACTGCATTTGGAGAAAGAAAGGAAAAGTTTTCACCACACACACTGACCTTGCATTTTCTGCTTTAAAAGCAAACAAAATTACCCAGATCAAAATAAATAATTCATTATTATTCCTACTTCCTTTTGAACGACGATCCCCGGAAATTCCGGGGATCGAAGTTCAAAATCCCCGGAATTCCGGGGTTTCCCCGGAGCACAAACACCCCTGACCTACTACTGCTTTCGTCGTGACAAAATAGTTACTTTATCGGCCGCTTCATTTCCAGCTATACCAATGTGGGCTTTAATCCAGTGCAACAAGACCATCGCATCAACATGCTTCTTGACCTCCTCAATCACATCATTCTTAGGATAAAACTTTTGAAGAATTTTAGAAACTGAGATGCTATCAGTGAATAAATGCCCAGTATCATTAGGTCTATTATAATTTTCCAGATTAGAGCTTTGTATATGGCTAGGAACTCAGCTTGAAAAAATAAGCAATGGTCATCAGTATGTATTATTTTGGTAAGTAAATTTTTACATTTAGAGAGTTCATAAAACTTATTCCGGAAGTCTATAAATATTTGTATTTTTATTTAAATAGTTTCTATGGAATACTGTTATATTCCAATGGTGATACATTTTTGCAAAAGGATTTCATAACAATGAAAAAAAATAGAGAAGACGAGATCGCTATGAACTGCATAAGAGGTTGCAATTCTGTAAAATAAAAATGTGTACAATTATTTAGATTATATGAATAGCACATTTTAGATAATACTGTTAATGTCCTGTTATGAATAATTCAAAATCAACACAATAAGGCCAAACACATATATAGCCCAAATAGTTGAACTTTTTATTTGGTTAGAAGCTATTAAAATACACATTTTGGCTGAAGATTCCTAAACAAATAGCTCAGTTAAATATGAAAATAAAATATTCTTTTTTTTATATCGCTTATGGACAAACACAATATAAATATTTTACCATTTTTTGACAGATTTAATGATATACAAGTCTGTACACAACAGATTACAAGTACAAAATCAAATTTTTAACAAGGGAATTAGAACAAACAAAATACAAAATTAACTAGACTATTCGAAAAAAGAAAATTATGTTTTCATACATAAATTTTTGTGGCAAGATAGAACGAAATGTTTATTTCCTTTTCAAAAAGTTTCATAAGAGAGAAGGCACAAAGTCAAACTTTGTAAAATTTTATCAAAAAATCCCATAAAAAGTAATGATTAAATAGAATATGCAAATTACCAGTGAAATGGAAATTTAAAAAAATTACCTGATCAGAAGAGAAAGAACATAATTATCAACATTATATTTGATAGTTTCTAATATAGTACTAATAGGATAATTTTCAGAATATTTAGCTCACATCAAAAAATATCACATGACTAATAAGTAATAAATATTGTCACTTGAGCTGTCACATAGCACATTGCAAATAACTGCATCACCAATTCATTTTAATAAACTTATTTCACATGCAATATCAAAAATAATAAAAATTGGTTCTCCCAAAATTGAGAAATATCTAATTCATAAACAGAAAAATGACACTCACTGAAATAAATATATATATGTATGTATGTATATATATACAATACATCCCTGCTAAAGAGGAATTTGTTTACATGGCTTAAGATATCAAATAAATAAGATTTTAAGAAAAAGAAAAAAACCTTTGGAATATAATTCATTCAGTAAGCAACCTTACTAAGTAAAAAAAGAAAATATTGAATAACTGTTAATGGGAAGAAATGTAGATTTATAACAAAATCTTACATGATGATACAAAAATGCCAAATTGGTTTCTATTTCATTTTTCAAAGACCAATTTTGAACTTGACAAGAACAGCATTTTAAACTAGCAATTCAGCTTGCTTGACAGAAATTCAGACCACAACATAGTCTTTTTAAAATTTAAACCAATTAGTCTAGTAAACATTAAAGCAACAGATTAAAAGGTAGTTTTCGCATTTTCAATATGTAAAAAGTTAGGGGTGGAAAAAACTAGGTTGGTGCAGAAGTATCTGGAATATGCCATTTAAATCTATATCATTTCTTAATTTTACAAGAATTGTAATGTTTACTCTAATATACAAATAGCCCCTCTGGGATTTCAGTGACCAATTTTATGTTATTGCCTGTAATTTTAATTGATTCCATCTAGGGAATGCCTGTCAGTATACAATATGACATGAATACAAGTGACCATCTTCATCATATATGAAAATATTCAAAAATATCAATACTTCAAGAATGAAGCAAAAACATTCAAGACACATACTATGCATGGATAATCCTTTCATTTAGGTATGATGACCAGTTGCAATTAAAAATGAAAATTAGTTAATGTCTCATCGACAATATAAAATATTTCAGATTTCACATTCTGAAATAATAATAAATAAGTTTCTGCTCTTCAAGAGACATTCATAAATCCTTGTAGCATTCAACCAAAGTACTTAGTTAATGCAATCAACTTGCAAAATTCATAGATTAATTAAGCACACTGTGGCATACAATATGATATTACACATCAACCATATAGGGCAAAGCTAACTCAATAGAAGCTGGCTTCAGATGGAATGGAATGACAGTGATCAGAATTATAGCAATTTTATTCCCCTTTGTTTTAAACAGAAAAAAAATCAATGACTATAATATAGTTAGAGAAGATGCACTAGATAAAACAATTTTTTAATAGGAAATATATTTATTGTTTTGTCAAAAAAGAAAATCCCAAAAGCAGTTTCAGAGACTTTTGCATCAACCCAATAATTTGAACAAAAGACCACTAACTAACTTTACAATCTTAATGTGATGGATGTGATCTGAATTAAAAGTGTTTTTTAAGTATGTACATGAATTTTAACTTCTTATAGAAATTACTTCAAATTTTAAAGAATTAAAAATTTTCTTTTTAAATCTTAGTAAAATGGAAAATGATTAAATGGCTTAAAATATATGTTGAATGCTGAAAATAGCATTTTGAAAAATGACAGATTAAGCTGCTATGAAATTCATCTTTGCAGAGTACAGAAAATGTACTTTCATGTTTTCTTGATGGCATGTAAAAATTCTAATTTTGCAAGGACTTTTCTATCTGCAAATTTAATTTAAATAGCTTAGTAATAATTGAATTAACTGATTGATTTACGAATGTCAACGATTTTTTTTTCACTTTCATATACAATTATTATAGCAATGCTTTGATTTATAGAGAAAATGAAGACATCCTTACAATTTTTTTTTTTTTATTAAATACATGATTTAAAATTATTTTACTATTCAAAGCATAGTAAAATATTAGCTGAAATATTATACAAAGCCAGGTTTTACATTTTTGTATACTTTATTTTAAAGAGAAAAACTGAATTTTCAACTAAACAAAGTATGAGATTCATTATATTTGTATTCTGTAAAATATAAAATAGGAAGAAAGGAAAAAGCTGAAAAAAAATCAACTTAATTTTATAAACTCACATTGTCACTGACAATTTCTTAATAAATGTTAATAAAATGTTACAAAAATGACAAAATGATGCATGTTATCATTTGGAGTCCAATTTCCTTCCAAATACAGAATTATTTGGGAGAGGAGAAGCACCGTTTAAAAATGTTACATAACATAGCATTGAGCATTCCAGCTTTCCCATTTATCTTCCACTATATATTTATAATTTATTTAACAATAATTGGAATAAATTCCACTTTGAGAAAATAATATTGTTAGTAAAATGAAATATACAAAAAAGTTATGGTCAATACAGTATAAGTGTAATTTGAAAAGAATAACAAAAATTTATTAATTGCAATAGTAAGATTTTTTTTTTTTTTTTTTTTTGCCACTTTCCAAACATTGGTTTTAATTTGAAAGGAACACTGATATCTCACAGAAATCTGCAAAATCAAATCAATATTTAAAATCATGGGGAATATCCCTTTTGCACAGGCAAATTATAATGAAAGATTAGATATTCAAATACTTACAGTAACACTTATAATCACTAAAAAAAAAAAAAATCCATATTTGACAAGTAAATCTCTTACACTACAAATATAAACAATAGAATACATTAATGAAGAAGCAATAACCCACAAAACAAGAAAATGTTACTATAAGGGTCTTTTTTTTTAATAACAGAAAAGTTTTCAACTTTATAAGACACAATAAAGAAAGGGGGGAAAATCTGACTTAGGTAACACAAATTGATCCTTCACATATGGCACATATAATATAAACGAATGCAAAATATACTACAAATGCACTCAAAATGTTGCAAAAACAAAAGTTTTACTCATTGTTACAATAAGGTTCATACAAAACCATTTATTATACCAATATCATTTATTTATACATTACTAAATGCAGATCATCCTAATGTGCAATAATTAATTTTTAACTAACAAAATAAAACATTCATTAAAAATTCATTCAATCATTCATATTGTACTCTTTTTCAATCTTAAAGAAGTCATAATGCTGATTAAAAAAAGATAAATAATGGTTAGATAAAAATGTATTACATGTTCTTTGGTTTCTTATCTGACTACTTTATCATTAAACCCAAGATTTAATAGTTCAAAATGAGATAGCTATTAGAATAATTCATTTTGAAGGGTCATTAAAAATAAAGGCAAAAGGACATTAATTTCCTGCTTATGCATATTTCCATAATCTTGGTCTTCAAAGCTTTAATTAGCAAATACAGAAAACTATTTGTTTAATAATTTTCTATATATGTTTAATTAACAAAAATAGAAAAATATGTGTTTAATAAATTAATATCAAGTGATTTAAAACAAGGTGTAAGTAGTTTCACCTACACAAAAAAATTCACTAATTGTATAGTACAAGATTCTAAAAAAGTTCGTATAAGATTAAATAAAACTCAACTTTTCTAATCCAACACACACAAAAAAAAATTACCCTCCCAAGACAAAATTGTTTCTTATTTTGTTACTAAGAGTAACTCATTAAAAATTCTATAATAAAACTTATGTCCAGAACAATACATGAAAATATAATTTAAAATATATAATGCCCACGTTTATTTTGTATTTACTGAAAACTTTTTAAGCAAGTCACAAATTAATAATTACAGTTTCTTGTAATTGGAAAACGTTAACAAATTTTATAACCAATATGGATATTTCATGAATAAAAATATATTTTTTCAATTCTCGATCATAGAATATTAATGGAGAAAACGGAATTATCTCAAAAGAAATAATAGAAGAAAATTAAGTAGGAATTAAAATATTAATTTATAGCTTTATGTGCGTAGATCAGGTATATGTGATTGATTCAAGAACGTATCTTTTTTCTACAGATACACAGATATATGATATGAATAATCACAAGATACCAGCTGCTTTTCTTCATTAAAGCTACATTAATCATAGCCATATAACTACTTTTATGGTAAAGCGTATTTTCAATGGTTTGAAAAGTATATAGATTAGAGTTGCAAACAACTTAATTCAGTTCATTGTAATTTTAATGTTTTATATTGAAAATTAATCTCTACTAGAACTCAACATAAAATTGCTTGCTATCAAAACAACCCATGCTAAGAAATAGATATGCAGTACGTCCAAGTAACAAAAAGAAGAAAATTGAAACATAACATATTTAAAATTAATATTCCATATCAAAGAAAAGTATGAGAACAATTAATTAATTAGATGCATCTAATATACGGCATTAATTTTAAAAGCATTCTATTAGGTGTTATGAATTCAAAAAAGAAATCTAAAAATAAAAACTTTATTTAACGATTGGTCAATTATTTGCTGTTTAATTCTCCACAGTTACTAAAATTAAAAAAAGAAAATCTTGCCATAGACTGTTTTACAACTTAGCAAACTTTTTTGAAATGTTAAATATCTAATAAATTAATGTGAAAAATTAACTCTTCCATTCGTATTACAAAATGTTTTTAATAATATTCCCCATTAGATTATGACAGTAATATTTAAGTTGCAGGACTTGTAAAAAATATTTTACCTTTTCAGAAGTTTCAAATACCATTTAAAATAACTTTAACGGACCAAAGGAGAATAATTAATAGAATTCACACACTTCGAATTAAACACGTAGGATATTTATACAAGTTTTCAAAAATTTAATGATCAGAAATTAATATGTTTACTCTAAAATAAGATAATTCTTCACTATACAGATTCTAAACTAAACACAAGTATCACAATAATGATGAATAATCTGTACATAGAAAGATTTGAAATTTTACTATAAAAAGTGTGTAACACTTATTTTTGTTTTATTATAAATGTTATAGCAAGCAAATTGTATTTATAATCAATTGGAAATAGAAAGCAAAATAATTTTAAAAACAATATGCTTACTGTTCCTCAAATTGTAAGTGCTAAAATAGAAAGTAACCACTTGCATGCTCTGCCACATGAATTTGACCAGGATACAAGAAGAGGTTTTAAATATAAAGAACAGTTCTAAGTTAATAAAAAGATGTAGAAAAGTTACAAGAATGTATAATGATTATCATAATATTTTACATTCTCATTCAAAGTTTAATAAAGCTAATATACCAAAAGTTATCACAAACACGATACATAACACCGGCATTAAAATTTCAAAATGCATCAGACTTGAAAAAAAGCTTAAATATATATCTACATCACATCTGTCATTTTATATTCGCCAGTTTATTTTTTCACCAAGTCACTGCCGTCTAACAGACAGAATTTTTTCATTACAAAATTTCTACAAACATGTATAATTTCAGATAATACTTTTCAATTTTGAAAAGAAGGAATGTTTTCTACTTTGAACAGTTTTTAGTTTTATCTAAATAAAAATTTGCTGATCACAGAAAACTCATTTATTACAAAATTTTCATGAACCTGCAACTACAAAATAGTGGCACTTTTATTTTCAACCAATGTTTTTCTTTCATCTACATTTAAACAAATCCTTTACCAGATTAGTTACTTCACTAATTGAATACTTTTATTTCTTTTGCTTTTCTGAAATTAGGAGTGCAACTAAATTTTGAGGTCAACAGTTGTAAAAATTTAATTTTTACATACAGTTTAAATCAACAATGGCCAAACTACAGTCTATAAACGAGATGTGGTCTGCTTAGAGGTTCTATCCTACTCGCCGTAAATTGTACTATTATAGTATTCTGATTTGAGCCAGATTATGAGAAACTTTTAGCGATGTATTCACAGTTCCATTCAACCAATTGTTTTTAAAGTATTTCTTCTAGTAATTGTTTCGTTCCTAAATGAGTTTTATTCTAAATCATACTAACCAGCTTAGCTTTTCTTTCTTTTTTCTCACTCCGTTTATCACCTTCTGTTTTAAAAAAAAATGTCACACTAAGAAGGATTTGAGTCTCAATGATGACAGTAAGTCTAAATCAACATCATAAAACATGTTAATGTTTTTCTATATAAAAATTGTGTTTTATTTTATTTGTTAAACTTTTTCTGTTTATTGATATGACATGGTTATTATATGGCATAATTCACTAGACTCGTTTATAACAGCAATATATTTTCATTACAAATAAATTTCAAAAATATGACAGACATTATAGAAAAAACAGGTGCATTTTTACAGAGAAAAATCGAATACACTTACTTTTAAGCTACGTGAAATAATAAATCAAATTGCAATACACAGGTGAAGTTCGAAAATTTCAGTTACAATTAAAGTTTTCATAGATGTACACAGAAGATAAAATAAACGCAATTCTGACTTTGAAATTAGTAAAATAATTTCTTTTCAATTTAAATTCGTACATGAAAAACACAACAATTAATTTGCAAATAACCATGAATCAAATTTTTGTCAACGATTTTTCAAGAAACTTGTTAATAAAGCTAATTTATAAAATCACAAAACAGATATATGAAACAATAAATGAATACTCGAAAACACAATTACAAAGGTCAATCAAAAAGTAATATATAATCCACTGAAGCTCAGTAATGGCATGCACTTTCCTTTGCCCCCTCATTTAATTTCTATTTTAAGCTGTTGCCAGTAAACCACCATGGATAATCAACACGATTTGCTATTCCAACATGCAATTGTCTAATTCCGATAGGTAGATTTTGAATAGAAGCATTCAGGATCTTTGCGCTTAATTATTCACAATTAATAAATAGTGACGAAGACGGTAATATTCTTTTAGGAAAACAGAGTGTGTTTGAATTATTCTCGAACGTGAAGCGATCATTACTAAAAAAGAATATAATTTATAAATAGAAAAGTTGCAGTGCATATAATGAACAGCCCAGAGAGGTTTGCAATGAATATAAAGTTGCATTGCAATAAATTAAGACCATGCTTCACATAAGACATGCTACACAACAGTCCATTAAAATAGACATACACCAATCAAGACCATGTTAAGACATGTTCACATAAAATAGGCAGTAGTGCCCCATACTCTACACAGTTCGGAGCAGGTGCTATATTTATTTAAATACTGAAAATACATCTGCATGACGAACAGTTTTGAGATGACAGTGAGTTCACTGCATATATGGAAAGGTTTCGTACTAATCAACGCTTAAAAGTGTTCATTTGTACATTCATGTTATGGAAACAAAGATGGTTGAAGTGCAGGGAAGTAAATAGATTAAATATAGAGAGAGATTTAAGAGGGATGAAAAGATCCGTGCTTCTACCAACAAAATTCCACATCTCTAGCGTTTCCCATTTCAGAACTACTGTGAATTACGAGATAGTTTTAGACACACCTTTGTATATTCATTAATAGGATTGTTAATGAAATTATATATGAGCAAAGCAAAATATTTTTTATTAGAAACAAAAAATTCGATTCCAGTAAATCTGGCAATCAAAACAGAAAATAACACAAGAAAGCCAACATTAAAAAAAAAAAAAAAAAAAATGGTTATTTCCATGTTTTCATATTTACTAAACTTTAAAACCTAAAATAAATGAATATGGCTATTATGTAAAAAACATTTTTAAAAAAATGAAGAATCTGCCATCATTCTTATTTGCTTTATACTTACTGAAAGTACAGCTCAAGACTGAAAAAGTAAATAAATACCAAAAATAACAGATTAAATACTAAACCTCAGTATATATTTACTGCATAACGCAAATTTTTATAAACTAGTTCATAAATTTCAATAGAAAAATGTACACAAAGAAAATTAATTGTAAAAAAATTATGTTTAATGATTATATATCAAAATACTACTGCACTCTGCAGCTAAAAAGAAATCAAAATATTAGATTACTAAGATACAATTTAAATTTTACTTTTCTACTTTTTTTTCGGTAACTATATTTATTTTAAACAAAAAACATTGTATGACGTACATGAATACGAGCCTGAAATTCTATTCTTGAGAATATTTTTCTCTTATCAGAAAAAAAAAAATCTTTTTACATGATAAAATTACTGCTTTTCTTTCAAGACAAATTCCTAACATACAAATTTCCATTTCTTTTAATATAAATAAGAACCCAAAATTCATAATCTTTATACATAATTGTAAATCAATTGAAAACTATTAAGGAATTAATTCATGTTCATGTAATAAGATTTAGTAAAAACTTTATTTATATACAAGTTTCTAAATGAAATTGAAACTTTATCGTAAAGACAATTAGAACCTAAAAACATAATATAAATTAACTAAAATAAATCTTCAATAATAATTATGCAAAAATCCATGCAAACTATAAATAATCTTTTGCAAAATTTACATCTATATATAAAACTGATTAACAGATTCCATTAATTTCATGGTAATATTGAAAAATATATACAATAGTTTTTAAAAACACTTGAATGAAAACAGGTACAGAGAAATATAACTAATTATTATTATTCATGTTTTTTTTTCTCTTATAAATTAAAACAACGTGATTTAAAACTAAATCATTTAGTAGATATAATTTCATAATCAAATAATGCAATGATGATTCAAATTGGTTAATCAAAATATTAACATAGGATTAGGTATTTACAAGTAATATTGAAGGTCCATTATATACTGGCTCAAGAAAAAGTAACTTTCCAATATATTTCAAATTCATTAAACATAAATCCTCTTCATACAAATAAAATAACTAAATAAAAAAAATCATAAATATTTTTGTAAGTACAATAACAATCTATTTTTTAAATATATATTTAGAGGACCAGAATGGCAGGATTTTGCATAGATTCCTCACAGATTATGCTGAATTTCATCAGCACAAAATGCGCAAAATCCCAGAAGAATACAAAATGACATTTACATTTGAAGGAATGATTCAATGACACAGAAACTCAACAATAAACAAAAAAGCTTCTGTGAAACAGTAATCAGCATACCTAATTATCTTTCTTCAGTTTATACATACATATATAAAAGTATAAGAACGCTAAAAATGCTAAAGTACAGGAATTTTATGAGATGGAAACATTTAATCATTATAAAAAATTTAAACCAGTGAAAATAAATATGTATATGACTATCAATATCTATTGAAGTCACTTCTATAATGCTTGAATATATTATCCACAGATAATAAATTCCACAAAAGTCAGACGAAAACAATCATTACTTTCTGTTACATTCAAGAAAGTATTCACATGCAACATCCACTTACTAATTTGCATTTACAAATCAGTATCAAAACGAAAGCTGAACTACAATCAATCTTTTTCATCCTTTTTCAAAGAAAAGCAGTGTATTTTAAAATGCCTGCACATTTGTTGCACCTGAAAAGATATGAAACCTTCATATTTAAACATTTTCAGTAATAATGATAGATTTAAACTAATAAAGAAAAATCATTACCATAAAATACTCTTTGAAACTATTTAATTAATTAAAGCTTGATGAGTCAATATTGCTGAAAATATTTTCAGTACACAATCCAAAATCAATTCATATAATGATTATGAATTTAATACCATCATATAATTCTGACGAGAAGTCTTAAAATTTAAGACTCCTTAATTGAAATTCCCCTTTCTTTTAGAGCAAAACATTTAAAAATTAATTTTTCAATATTTTCAATAATTAACGCCTCCAAAAAATCACCAACAAGAAAAATAAGGAACAGTGAGATTTATTTACGATAGAATTTGATATAACAAACTAAAGAATTTATCGAGCTTCGTAATAGTTTGTCAAATGTTTAACACCAAAACACAGCAGCTTTGCAAACTTAAGCAAATTACACTGCCCATCTTGGGCTTTTTTTACATAAAAAGCTTTCTATTTTCTACACAGGTTTCAAATGTTATATGTCAATCATATATTTTTCATTTTTTAAAAACTCAAAGTGAAAGTGAAATTATAAAGTTTCATTTTAGTATAGGTATAGTAGCAGAGGATGACTAACATTAAAAAAATATCAAGACTTTCGAAGATTACGAACAAATCGCCGATTTTCGTTTCACGAAAATGAAATTTGAAGCCAACAGTGTATTTAACACTGTGTATAACAACACTGTACTTAAACATAAAGGAAAGAAGCTGCAATATATAAGCGACAGACATAAAAATTATTCATTAAATGCTATTTTATGTTCCTTACAAAATCAATATTAATCTGCTCTTTCTCTAAAGGGAAACCTCTTCATTAAAAAAATGAACACATAAAACAAAAATATTGTGAACGGGTGGGGATCATGTGTACTATCAACACACATAAATCCAGAATTTGGACAAATAAACAATTTTGTTTATTCAATTTCACCTTTACTCAATTCCCAGCATGATTTTACAGCCGTTTTTATAAATGGGCCATTTTTGAAAGTGAATCTACACTAGGATTATTTGTGGCACTTAACATTCAACAGTGTGACATCTTCGGTAGCAAGATATACTGGCAATTCTCAGATTCAAAAGCGTTCCAAGCTTTTATGGAAACGCCAGAAAATGTTGATTTCACCAATATAATGCTGAGGCAAAAAGAGAATGTAAATATTTACATTTAACAATAAAGTGAACCCAAATTATTCGACATCAGAAAGTGTGCAGTAGCCGCGGATAACCGGCAAACTTGCCAGAAAAGGATACAAATTTACACGAAAATATTTCAGAACAATTTTTATTTATATTACGCTCCCTAAACAAAGAAATACGACTTAATAAACAAGATTCTGCACTTAAAATTTGTTAATTCTTTTTTTAAAGCTATAAGGCTCTCTTTCAAAAGAAAGTACTTCACCCTTTCTAGGGCCGTGGGAAGTATGCTTCCCACCAAATTTATTAATCTTTGTATGAAATTATGTAGGTTGGCATAAGCTCTGACAAATTTTTTTAGTAAGTCAGAAACTTAGATGCTTCAGTTCTTTATCTCAGACAAAATGACGTGTCTTGATTTGTTACTTAATTATTAATTAACCAAATTAATTAATTAATCAAATTAAATTTATCTAATAAGTTAAACGAATCCCTTTTCTTATTCTAAGTCCAAGCCTAAAAATATTTTAACATAATAAGACTAGAAAAAAATGGCCCTTTAAAGGGTTAAACAGGTTTATCCCTGTTTACATAATACAGTTCGTCTGATAACGATGCAGTCAAAATTATTTTTTCACAATTATTTTTTTTTAATTTTTTAGTGAAGCAAAATTTGGATTAAGTTCAGCTCCTGCTTCTCAGTTAATTTTTTAAAGGCACTGATAGAAAAGCGAGCAATATGACCGACGAGTTTTATAGAATGTATGAACGGGAAAAATTAATCCCCTGTTTTCTACTTCTTCGTGGAAAAAATAAATAAAATTTAATATATTATTAGCAAGCTCCTGAAACAAGTTTAACTGCCATCTGAAATAGCATGTATATAATAAATGTATGTATTACATAAGTAATACATACATAAGTTTTGAATTAAAATAAAACATGAGAAGCGGATAAATAAGCGGATAGAAAATGCATCTAACGGGATGGAATTCAAGGTTAAAGTCGAATAAAGAATTCCGGAAATAAGCTCATCATTCTTCGTATCATTCCTTTTTCGGAGTACGATAATTCGAAAGCGCTTTTTAGTAGTAATAGTGTTGCGATCCCTAAAAAAACAATATTAGTCGACACATTTAAGAGTGGAAAAGCACCATCTCATATTGGTATTTATGTATGAATTAGTTCGTAGGGAAATATTTTACAAAAAAAAAAAAATTACTGGTTCACAATTTCTCATTTTATGGACATCAGAAGCGGTGGATTTCAACTGTCAGAGGCAGCTTGGCTGATGGCGGAGGAACAGATTGATCGATTAAAAAATATGTTATTTGCATAGTTGCCAAGTGAATAAATTTGTAAAAGAAAATATAAATTATCTGGGTTATAAAATTTAAGGATATTACCTTGTCAAGTATAATGGGCAAGGTTCCTACTTTTTTTTTTAAATTTCGTTTCTTAGCTATTAAAGTATTTACAGACATCAAATATCTGCTTAAGAAATATGAATGTTACACAGTCATGTAAAAACATTTTTTTTCAAAAAGTTACTATAGGATTAATTTAAAATAAATCATTAATTTGTCAAGTTAAAAAATGTATTAAAAATGAAACTAAATAAACATCTTATTAAAAGAGAAGCCATATATTATGCATAGCCTAGGTTCACAAAATGGTTACATCCTTCACCGTCTACAAGACTACAACCTATGTGACTCTAGACTCTGTTATTATCACAAAAGTATTGCCTTTAATGACAACATCAGAATTTTGTCATTTAAGTGCAAGGATGCCATAACATGTATATTCATAAAATTCCAGAAAATAAGTTTTAGGCCAACTGCAGAGAATGCAGTATTGCACTTCCATCTTATTAAACATGGTTATGAGAATTATTAGTAAAATTAATAATTATGTCATTAATAAATCAAAATCTTCTCTTGGAACTTTTTTAATGAAATATCATTAGATAATTTATTCAATTTTTTACATAATATAAAAATCCCATAGCTCCCTTTATAATATTTTCTAGTTGTACTTTAGTAACGTTTTGTTCAGCAATTTTCATCTTATAAGAATTTGGAAGAAAATCATTTAATTATCAGTACCTTGCACATAAATAGTTATGTCACTAATGCAATTATAATTTCAAATCAGTTGCAAGCATTAAAAAATAAGATTTTTCGAATAAGTGTGAAATTATTGCACAAACAATATCCAAACGATAAAAGTTTACTGCAGATATTTTTCTAAAATATTTTCTATTGCTTTAAGCAATCTAGAGGAGAAGTATTTGGAATTCATTTTTATTCAAACCAAATTTTTGTAAAAGTAACCAAAAAGAAACGAATTCTTTAATAATATCAATATTGAAGTTCCTCAGTTCAAATTTATAAAATAAATGAAAAAAGGAAAATTACACAGATATCTGGCTACTAATAAATAGCTATAATGTGTTTTCAAACTTGAAATACTAAAAAAAAATGAAAGATATCATTCTTTGTATATCTGTGATCTCATAGATTAGAAAGCTAATTTCTATTTAAATTTTACTATTGGCAAAACAAATTACTATTTACAAATAAATAGAAAATGACTGAAATACTTTAAAACTTTCGATTGTTGCACGCAACACTTCACAAATCAATAAAATTCTGGGGAAACAAAGTAAAAACAAAATTTATGGTTGTCCATAAGAAAAATATTTTATACAATAAGAAATTTACTTTTCAAATAAGTTATCTATTTTAATATTTAATTAGAGAATAAAATAAGCTTTCTTAGAAACAATAATAATTTTTAATGGTTTATCTTTTGTAATAGTTATCATAAAAAGTAAAAACATAATTTCAGTCATGTACTCAAAACAAAGAATTTAACTATATAAAGGAAACAAATCTGAATGAAAACAGAGCCTAAATTAAGAATAGTATAACCTATGTATGTATTTTAGAAGCACATAAGAAAGAGACTTAGTGTCTTATGACTGTATATAATTCAGTAAAGTTTTTTTTTTTTTTTTTTTTTTTTTTCAAATCTTTGTAATAATTTACTAGATTATTCAGACACTTGAAGATAAATTAATTATTAAAAATAGATTCATTCATCAAAAAAGATTCTCAAAATTCTTTTGCTGCTATTTATAAATTCTAATTATTAATATAATTTTCTAATATTGATTGAAATTTTTAAACGATATCCAATTCGAGAAAAGTATTATACAGCTGGGGAATGACAAATATCCCAACTGCCTATCAAGAGATGATTTAATGAAAGAGCTAATACTAATAAGCTCTTGTGTACTAAAAAAAATTAGTACACAAGACAGATATTTTATTAGCATGCAAGACATCTGTATACATACTTATGAAATTAATTCAGTTCCATTTTAATTGTCTCTACAATACAGACATGACTCTATAAAGAAGATACACTTTCCATCTTGTTTATGCTGGTACTTTAAAAAATCAGGGGAAATTCTATTTACAATTTTCTCACCAATCAATGTAGAATAATAATCTACATGCAATTTTTATTTCACTTTAACCTCTCAAACTTTAAAGCCCTAACATATCAATAAGTAGACAAGCTATTGTATACTATAATATGCATTTTCTTACATTTAAATAATTTTTTTTTTTTTTTTTTTTTTACATTTGGTTCAGAGCAGAATATTTATCAGAAATGAACTCTTATTTCAGTAAATAATAAATACACTACCATAGCTAACATATTTCAAGAAACTGTAATAAGCAGGCAATTAAATAGCTATTAAATGTTTCAAAAATGAATAAAGTAGCGATTAAACTAAAACACGAACATATCATTGAGTTAATTGTCAACATTAAACTTAATGGAATTTCTCAAATTTTCTTACCACACAAACACCATAGTGAATATGAGCTAAAACTGACAAAATCAGCAAGGACCAAGCTATCTGAACCTCTGTTCTACTGTGATGAGGGTATGAAAAAATGTAAAGCAGAGCAAGTCCAATGGGATAAAACAGCCAATTGAAAGCTTCACATCGGGTAGAACTCATCTGACTTACAATCAAGCGACACTGAAATACAAGACATAAATACATTAGAAAATAAACAGCATACGCATTTCACAAATTCTTTACTTAGTTTCAAAATTTTCCACTAAGTAGTAAATTACAACGTCACTACTGCACAACAAAATTGAAGAATTAGTAATTTTTAAACAATTATTTTTTTAGTTTATGTTACAGCCCAAATTTCATAATATTTCTTAAATAACATGATCATTTGATCAGCCTTTACGATCATAAATTGAAATTTCAACAATTAAAATTGCAAATGACAAGTAACAGGATAGCATTTAAAAATATCAAAATAACTCCTTAATAATATTGGAAAAATATAATATTTTGATACTGGGCAGAAAAAAATTATGCAAAAACACTGGAAAGGAGATACATTAGTTTAATAATATGCTGGTGATAACCATACTATGAAATAATCCAAACATAACAAGAATGTGCTACATTTAATGAAATCTGAAAAATTATTAAAAATGGAAAAAGGAATTAATTAATGGAAATGAATTATTGGGAAAAATGGATGGAAAAATCAATTGAGTGAAGGGCATCAATCACTTTACTTATGCCTATATGTTTATATTTCAGAAGAAATTAAAATTCAATGTATTGTTCAGAAATTCTGACTGCCGACACTAATATTTTAATATCGAAAAAAGATGTTCGCATATAATTCGCAAAAGTATTTGATTTTAAGTTTTTGATATAAATTCAAAATTAAGATTGGAGTCGAGCATCTCATAACATGCTTGTTGAATTTCACAGAAATAACACCGATTTCTTTGCGAAAAGCATCTAAACCATTCATTTTAAATGTTTTAAAGAGATTTTCTTCAACTTTATACCCAAATTAAGATACAGCAGCAATGGGAAAGAAACTTATACAGCCTTAAAAATTCTAAGACTAGTTCCAAATATGTAATGAAAAAAGCTACTTTTAGGGATCAATGGAAATACGTTTTACGAACTATCTCAAAAGATTTCAAACCTATAAGTAACTAAATATAGTTCTTTGCATTTAGGTAATGAATGCAAATCAAATATTTTTTTAATCCAACTATTATGAATTAACAATTACAACGCCGATTACAAAAATTGATACCAAACTCCAGATATGAAATGTTTTTGAAATTTTAAATAGAATTTTAACTAATTAAAAATTAAGCTGAATTTGGGTGTTTTTAATATATAACTTTCGAAAATATAATAGCACAAGAATTAATTTTACACCATTTCAAAAGTTGAAAAAAAAAAAAAAAACTGTCTTTCGAATGCTATCAATTTAATAGTCGTGCAACTTTTCATGTATTTTAGCAATTTTTTTAAATATTTTTTTGTCTAATTTCCAACAAAATATTGTTGCCCTGAAATTAAAACCGTTTTCATAGTTTTATGAAATACTAGCCGCCTTAGGCAACCAACCGGTTCACCATATTAATGATTGTTAAAATGTTTAATTAAATTAGTCTTAATAATTCTTCAGCAAAATACTTTTAAGATTCAAAATTTGATAGATATACAATTCCTATTACTTTAGCAGCTTTATGCTGTTCTGTTCATTTTACTATGCACTTTCCTTTTCTGTCATTTCCTAAAATTTGTTTAAAAAAGGATACACTGTTATTTCTAGCATTTTAGCAATATAGCCTAATTTTTAACCTAAAACAGTTATATCTCACAATTTTATCATGTCAATAATATTTTAAATATAAGTTTTCTTGTATGAAATATAAGCAATATATATATTTTACAGATTCTTCACAGAATTAAGTAAATACATCACTTGCTTTCCTGAAATCTGCTTAAAACAAGCAACACAAATCAGCAATGATTTGTGTTATGAGTAAAAACTTCCCTATTTTGCACGCTTCATTATTTTATATATTCATATCGATAGTAATTTGAATTCCAAAACAAAAATGAAAAAATATATACAACTTTAATAGCTTCTTTTACAAATCACTGGCGTTCTTCCAGAATTCTTGTTTCTGAATTATCGTTCGTGATACATTTAAAATTTGCATAGCTTCGCTTCCTGTTCGGAAAAAATGACTAAAATATTTGTAAAAATTGATTAAATATCGAAAAATATTTATTCGGCAAAAAATTGGTATTATTAAAATCATAATTTTTTGAATTTTGAGAAGCAAATATCACTTTTGTACTGTAATATTTTCGGAAATTACCAGGGGAAAACAAGAATTCGCTTAAAGTTAAACTTTAAGCGAAATTAATTTTTTTTTTTTTTTTTTTTTTTTTCCAAAATTGCTCCAAGGTGCGCATTTCCACCTTCCAAAACATATATGTACCATGTTTGGTAGCTTTAGGTCAAACGGTCTATTTTACAGATCTTCACTGCACAAACATACATCCATCTTTAGGTAAAGATGCTCAAATTATGACAATTATGAAAATGACACAGATGCAGCCAAATACAAATCCCCATGTGCTGATAAGAAAATAAGCCCATTTATATGCACAAAAATATACATTTTTTTTAATAATTTATATAAAATATTTAAAACTAAGACATTTAAAATGTGTAAATAGAATGTATGAAAAAATGTGAAAACTTACAGCTATGTTTGAGAATACAGTTCCAACCAACCAGTAAAATACCCTGGCATCATTCAACAAAATGTTTGTAGGAGAATAAACAGCCCAAATGGTTGTACTTAAAAATAACAATAATATAGGCACCAATGGACGCATAGCTTCCCATAATGATGTTTGCTTCAATTCTCCTTTTTTATAAGCACTAAAATAATAATTTTAAATTGCTTATTACAAAATCAGTGCAATTCATTACATAGTTTAAAACACAACTGAATTACAAGAAGTTATGATATATGGCACTGCAATTGAAATTTCGAGTTAAAATTCTTAAAAACTTTAATAAAGTGAATATGTCAGTTAAAGAATTTATATTTAAAACCATATTTTCATTTAGAATGAAAATTTATACATTTTTATTATTTAATCTGTTGTATACATTACATCAGTATATACTGACAAGTCCAAAAACATTATGATCATTTCAGTTGAGGAGGTATGGGAGTAACCTAATAACTTCAGCTGCATATGACAATCATGGAAAAGTATAAAATTGATATAATGGAATCCCAACTATGAAATAGAAAATTTCATGCTCTGGCCACAGACAAATGAATACCAAAATATAAGTTAATCTGATAAATAATACATTGTCACATCAGATGCCTTGGAACTAGTACTTCAAAACTGGTGAAGTTGGTCACTAATTTACCTATTATAGTAATTAGCATTTAAAGAAAAAGGGCTGCTGGTTTTGAAATAAGCATTTGGTATTCATTACACTATTCAAGAAGCTAGCAGCTGTGATTTTCCATTCTTCTAGCAGGATGAGTGTTTCCACTCAGCCGCTTCCTCTCTCCATCTTGATGCATAAATTTACATGCCTTGTCATTCTTACTTTAAAAGTAATGAAAAAAACATTTAAGATAAATATGAAATGAATTCAAGAAATGTATATACTAACCAATAAATATTATACAGACTCACAGGTAGTGACATCGCAAATGTTCCAGCTAAAAAAAAAAAGGAAAAAAAGAGAAATAATGCAGAAGAAATTTTGAAAAAATAAAAGCATTTCAACTGAATAAGGTTAAATTGCATGTTCATTGAACATTTTTTTTTTTTCAATTACAAAGAGAAAATAGACAAACATCAAAATTCATTTGCTGGATATTACTAATTCACATTTTAAAAATATCAACTGAGTATTTTAATAGAAAAAAAAGTGAATGTGAAGCAAGAGAAACTGACAGCTAATGAAGTACGGATTAACTAACAAATATTGAAACTATTTCACATGCAGTTTGTGACCTAACTCCAAAAATCAAGGCAGATATTTAAAGAGTAAAATTAACAAAGGAACTTTCCGTTTATTAAAAAAAAAATTTAAAAAATCACAATTTTTTATTTCATTTCAAAGTTTATGAGTCCCCAGATACTTTACCAGCAGTCATGTTAAAACACACCACTCTTTATTTCTAAAAGATACTGTAAAATAAAATTTTGGTAGAGTTCCCATCATTAACTGGACAAATTTTACCTTTTTATTTTCCTCCCCATCACTTTGCAAACATAGTTAACGATTAAGAACGCTCCACATTTACTATATAAATTAAAAACAGTATTTTATGCCTGCATGCATTTCAGTCTAGGCATAATTTCTTGATATATCGTAAAATAGCTGTTGTATGTGTTGGAAACTATTTAGAGCAATATCACACTCTATTAAGAGATCTAAAACCTTTTACTCAGAAATGCATCATAAATTTTTTTTTGTATGGTTGATACTGATCTTCCTGGCGAGAAAGCAGTTAATATATAAAGATTATAATGCATTAATTAACTTTGAAAAAATGCAACATTAGAATTTTCTTTAAGTTGTGAAAAAGTACATTTATAAGAAATTTTTCTTCATTGCATAATTGAAAATGAATAACATTTAAGTCAAAATACTTAATAAAAATCATAGACAAGATAATTTGTTTTCAAATGATATCAAGTAATAAATGTGGCCTTAAAAGAAAAATGCCATCGTAATGCTTTAATTTTAATTCTTTACTTCATATAGACAACAAAAACGATTGATGAGGTAAATATTTTCTTAAAAAAGCAAAATTTGGCATAATAAGAACACAATACAATCTAACTTGATATATCACTAAACAAAAAAAAAAAAAAGTTCACACATCAAAAATCAATCTACTTAAAAAAAAATAATCTGAAAATGCTTTTAAAATATGCAAGTTTTATGAAATGAAAACGTTTCCTACTACTCCTTAATAAATAAAATAGCATCGTTAAGTTCACAAGCAGACAATTTTTCATTAAATGGCTTATACCTAATAAACTCTACTAAGTATTCTTTAAAATATTTCATTTCAAACTCATTTTTGGCTTACACAAATCTTAGATTTATAAAAAAGTATTAGGATAAAAAGACAGTATAAATATATGAAGCCCCATATTCAAAGTGAAATACTAAAAAATTTTTTATTAATTTGCAATTCAAATTAATTTCCTTCAAACAGATTTTCAAAAGTAAATTTTCTTACCTCAACCTGCATTTGAATATTTTCTACATAGTTAAAATAATAGTAGATTTAGTAGTTTTAATTTAATATTACGTGCTGCAACATGTTTATTTGAATCGGTTTTCAAATTTAGAAATAAAAGTAATCAATATTTTTTATATAATATCCGATATATATACCCAAGCGATTTATATATATACCCAATTTATTATTTTATATATATACCCAAGCGATTAATTTATTAAATGATTTGCTACCAAAAAATACTGGGTGATTCAAAAGTCCGTTAACATCTGAAATTTCAATAACTTACAGAATACCGTAGATAGAGATGTAAAAATTGATGCACATGTTTGAAATGACATAGGGCTTTACTGAAACCAAAAACTGCAAAAAATTGCCAACAGATGGCGCTTTATAAAACAATAAAAGCAATAATTAAGAATAACAACTGATTTTTAACAAAGCCTATGTTTTCGTAAGAAATACTCAATATGTCGATCGCTATTCACTAGTAATACCTTTGATCGAAGTATAATGTTGTGAACAGCACTGTACAGCATATCTGTAAGTGTGGGGAGAAATTATCGCCGGTCACTATCTTTTAGCATCCCTAATATGGTCGGGTGATCGCGGGAGATTTGTGACTTAACCACAGATAACCCCACAACCAATAATCGCAGATTGATATCTGTAGAACTTGGAGGCCAAGCATGATGAAAGTGGCGGCTAAGAACGCGATCCTTACCGATGTTCACGTGTTGCAACAGGGGGTGGAGCGCGCCGTACCTTCCAGCCGATATTTATCAGACAGGTTAAGGATGATGCGATTCTGTAACATATCGGCGTATCTTGCACGTATCACGTTTACAGTTTGAAAAGGTAAATCCCGAAACTTCCCCGAAAAGGTAAACTTCAAAGAAAACGAGTCCAATCAGCCATCTATTGGCCTGTTTTTGCACTTTTTTTTTTTGTTTCATAAAAAGCCACGTCATTTCAAGCACGCATATCCATTTTTACCATGCTACCTACATTAATCCATGAATTATTAAATTTTTAAACGTTAATGCGCTTTTGAATCACCCGTGCTATGTATCTATCACCTTACAATCAGGCCTTTGTTTGGTGCATAAAATAATCATATACAATGGCAGAATTTAAATCTTAGGTTCTTCAATAAATATTACTGATCCAAATAAAATATATCGGAATATAAAAAAGCAAAAATTCTTTATCTAAAGAACAAGCATTCACTGATAAATACTTTACCATAAATCAAAATTTCAATAACTTCTCCACTTCCAATATTTAAAATTGGGATAGTAAATTTCCAAAAATGGTAGGACTTGAAGTAAGTCATTAAAAAAGCTGCCAACAATACCTGAAATAAAACAAAAGAAAAACAATATCAACTTTTAATCTAAAACAACTCTAATAAAGAAAAAATAAATAATCAAATTACGCTGAACATACGGCATAGTAAATGTCAAAAAAAAAAAAAAAATCTTATGTAACAAAGAATTTGAATTAATCTGAAAGGTAACATTAGCATGTCATTAAAAGAAATAATTTAAATATTTTTGGTTAAAAAAATAAAAATAAGTTATTCCAATTAACACAATTTGAATTTCACTCATACCTAACAATAATAAATTTTTTCAGCTTAATTTTAAAGAAGATTTTGAAAAATGCTAATTAAATGTAAGAACTCTAATTTGTAATTTTCTCAAAAAAAATCACAGTAGATAGAACACACAATTCACATTTCTCACGTACAAATTGTTTACATTCAAAATAAATAAAATTAAATTATCTCGGGCAATTCATAAAAATTATCTCTTGCAGTTACTCTTAAAACTATTTAATAGGACTTAGTTTTATTTTTAATTACTGTTATAGTACCTTTGCTTTAAATAAATAAATTATAACTGAAAATAATGCTTGGTTATCTTTTTGTACTATTAAGGGATTTAAGCCTAATTATTAAATAATATCACCAAGACTTTAACATGTAAATATATTTGCACATAAAGTACAGTTATCTGATTCACAAAATTCTTCCTTTAGTAAGCTTGGGCTCACATGATAAATAAAACTTATGAATTTCCAAAAGGAAATACTTGTAGCAAAATAACAAAAATATTAAAAGTTAGAATCGGATAAATTTTTAAATATTAATGATTTAAGGAAATTTTTAAAAAAAAATTAGGTAAGCTGCTTTTAAAATCTTTAAACGAAAGAAGTTTTAAAAGACATTAGATCAAGAGATGCCTTCCTAACCACGGGTCAAGATGGCAACCATTGGTCAAAGGTTTTTATAGATGTATATATATTTGAGAGTAAGCTATACAGAAAAATTTTTTTAAAGAATATATGGAATTCCTAACAATTTCATAGCAGAAATCTGTCAATCAAGCTAATCAATAAATTTAACTTAAAAAGCTTTATATAATTCTACTTTTTATCAGTGATGTCAATTTTAGGTAAGCACAAAGCCGGCCAATTGGATAAACACAATTAAAATTCTAATAAAAAAAAAATTGCATTAACCCATAAGAGCATGCACTTAATTCAGAAATACTTAACGTGTGAAGGGAGAACAAACTCAAATAACATACAGATTTGCAATTAAAATCTTTCTCATATGGCAATAAAATTTTTCTAGGGGATTTAAAATAAGTAGTATTTGAAATGTGGCATTCAATTAATTATATGAAATTCTAAATGAACATTATTTTTGCTTAGAATTAAAAATTAAATTGAGGAATGAAGCTAACAAATAATAATAACAATATGGTATGAAGATAAGTTTATGAGTGACCTGCTTTTGCATTCAATATTGGATTAAATTAATTCTTCAATTTAAAAAAAAATGAATTAACAACACTTTATCATTAAATGGGAAAAAAAAAAAAAGTTTAGTCCACAGCTGTTTTGCAAATCTTCTATAATAATTGACACATTTCTCTCCAACATGAGGACTTCCATTTTTCTTGTAAAAATTTCGAAGACTCATTTCCTATGCTGCTTGCATTTAAAAAGAAATTTATTAAATTTGTCTATAGTAATAATGCTTGTTATTGAATGAGAATTAGCATGTGTGGCTTAGATCCTCTAAAACAAGCAATATATTTTCAATAGGAATAAGGTTTAGTTAAGAACTTTTCTTTCTCTTCAAATTTTTATACTTTACTCTAGGAAAATTTTATTTTTCCACCAATTCACGGATATTTCCCTTAAATTCACTTTTAAAAACAAGCTTTATTCAAATACATCTCTCAAAATTGGGATAAGTACATCATTTGGCAATGAATCTTCTTACCATTTGTAGTGCTTTCATAAATAACTGTGTACTTCTTTATGAGAAAATAACGGTTTGATAAAACACCTTTCAAAATTTATGTATTTCGTATGTCCTTAAAGCAATATGATGGAAATACAAGTATTCTAAAAACAGGAATGCTAGTAAAATATGAAAAATAAATTAATGCAAGAGATACATTAAAATGGTGCAAAAGAAAATCAAATTATTAAAATGCCTACATTTGGAGAATACCTATTAAAAATTTATTTATAACAAAAAATCTCAGCTAATCAAATACATTTTGGCTGCCCAAATAACTAAATTTCAGTTGCCTCGCCTGCTTTGTCACAGAGCTTACAAAATTGTATTCATAAATTATAATAGCTCTGATTTGAAATCATGAGTGATAAAATTTAACTATCAGAAATTATAAGCTTGGCCCTTAACATGACCTTAGGAATCGGGGGACACAAGTTTCCTCTATAGATGCTCTTGGACCTCTCTTGTTTGCATTACTACGACTCGTTTACCCAGTATATTCTTTCCATTATTATTGTCCATTTCATTAAATTTGCATTATGGTGTTCACATATTGTGTATTGATTAATTCTGTTCAGTTTATTTAATTTGATTATCATTTCATGTTATGAAGGACATAACAGAAATCTGGGAGGCAATCTGACAATCATTACCTAGAGTTTGGGAATGCATTTGTAACTAAAGGTTTCAAATTCATTTCCAAACATGAAATAATAAAGTACAAACCTCTAGGCATAAAATAATAACTACAAACATGTGCAGACGTTATTAGATATTATTCTTATATATGACTTCTAAGAAAAAACAGGAGTTTGGTTCACTACTAGTATTTGCTCGCTTTTATTAAAAGATTTCAAATGCTTACAGAGAAAAAGATCAGTATCTATAGTAACAGGCAAATAATATGAAAGGAAAGGAAATAACAAATAATATGTTAATATTAAGAAACTTTTAAAAATAGAAGATAAACTAAATTCTTCAGAAGATATGGAATTAGTGGAGAAAAATTTATCTCAATCTCATTATACAAATAGCAGAGCTTTTAATCTATACTTTTAATATTAAAAAACATTTAAAGTTTTTTAATGGATCATAGTCATTCATAAAATTCAGGCTAAATGCCTGAATTTTAAAGTTATATGGGCAGTCAAATATTTATTATTTAGCTAAGTTAATATCTAATATTAGTTTAGTAATAGTGAAGTTTTTCAGAATAGTATTTGGAAGGAGGAAGTATAGAATTTTTATTTTTATGCTCCATACCAGTGTGAATATTTTAAAATTTCATTATAAAGCATCAAAATGAATTGGGCTATTGAAATTTATCTATTAGTAACATATGCTCAAATATTCAGCCACTGAGAAACATCTAACAAAATCTAGCAATTCTAAGCAAATTTGAATAAACGGTTGTTACTTTTCTAGCATAAACCTAAAAAAAAAACCTTATTTTTAGTAAGAACACAATTCATATTTAAAGGAGCTCAGTCTCCTTTACTTTCTTTATTATCCATATTAATTTCTTAGTAACAACTTAAACAGTATAAACATAGAACTTGCAGTGCCTGTTCCTTCCAATTAAAAAATACATTAAAGCAAACATGAAATATATTTAAAAAATATTACCATTTGGGAAATATCATATCCCCAAGGAAGATAGAGCACACCAGTATTATACTTCTCCCAATGTGAAAATATGAAACATAGATGAACACTCCACAGGATGAAAAAAACACGCAGTTGAGTACAGCTATATTCGCCACATCCAAATACTGAATACATACAAGTAGGCATAAATAAGGCTGCCCAACTATCAAGTCCATGATCCATTAACTCTCCTAATGGGCCAGATGATTTTGTACGACGTGCATGCTTCCCATCGATGCCATCTACAAAACAGTAACAGTAATAGTTGGAAAAAAAATATAGAAAATCATTCCTGATTAATTTAGGTATGTTTCTTAGATCTTACTAAGATGAAAACATACTTAAAACAATAAAAAATCACGAAGAGTGAAGAACTTTGTTCAGAAATTTTATGACAGAGGCTCTTCTGCTTAATAAAATATTCCTTCTCCTTTCACCTAATAAGATATGATTTGAAGAAGGTAAAAGTGTGCGCATATATGTAAGTGCTAAAAGAAAAATTAACAAACACAGGAAGCTTGTTCCACTTTTTTTTAGAAATATATATGGTGCAATTAAAAAGTAACAATTATATGCTTAACGATTGCACTAATACATCAAAAATTATACACAGAGATGCGAGTATTTGTTCTAGTTCATTGTGTTCAACAATATAAGAAGTTTGAGATTCAGTATTTTCATGTAAACTTTTAATTTATTATACTTTATAATATTAAACTTAATAATTTATAGATTACCAAATTTTTCTAATTGAAAATGCCTCCAGCAAGTATTATGAATGCACAAAGGACAGTGGAAAATTAGCTTTCAGTTAGATTTCCAGACACACAAGTTCCTAGTCGATATTCTGTAACCAAGTTAATGCAAAATTTTACAGATACATTTGGTAAAGAACTGGGTGAAATAGTACACCGGCAATATTCAAAGCAGAGAAACTACAAATAAAATTCATAAGCTGTTATGCAGCACAGCATTAACCAATCCAGGTGAAAGGTGGTAAAACAAAAAACAGTAATATCATAATTTTGCACATAATAGTATGAAAGAAGCTCAATTTCATTCCGTATAAAATTCAACCAGTTATGAAAGGTCACAAAAGTGAAACATCAATTCAATATTGTAAATAGTTTCACAATAATTTATAGTTGACTATTCTGATGATAATCTGGATTTTTTCTACACAGTAGTGCTCCATTTATAAGTATATGCACATACACAGAATTTATCCTTATCTTTGGTCTGAAACTATTCACAAAGAAGAAATTCATCTTTATTAACAGAAGATTGGTATCCAAACTTCAAATAAAAGCAGCATGGCCAGCCCAATATTCTTTGCAGATGCAATAAAGTTTGCTCACTTCTGTGGATCATTCGCTAATTTAAAGGAAGGCAAACTGTGGAATATTAATCCATTGCAATTGGAAAAGTAATTCAATGCAAAATCATTCACCAAATACAAGGGCTTGTTTATTGTTCTGAAAAATACACATAATTGTTTCATGTTGAATTTCCCCGCAAAGTTAATTTACAGCTTTCTGCCATTCTCTAGGTATTTTTAACAATCAAAATTGAAAAATAAATAAATAAAGCATCAAAATGATGGACTGTCTTGAATGGTGAGCATGAGTCACCATTCGAGTGCCAAGTGTTAATAATTTTCAGATTCAATAAGATGGTACAAAAGTGCATAAAGTCAGGCTATACATGAATTTACCATACGACGGTTTAAGAAAAGAAGAAACAGTGAGAAATGTCTGCTTATTTGTAACTCATTTTCAAAAACTTTAGTAACGTCAATATCAAGTATTATTATACCAGACAAAATAAGTGTATGGTTCCTTTTCGAATGTAGACCAGAAATTTTATAATAAATACTTTTTTAACTAGATTCAATAAACATCCAACATATCTGTAAGTAGACAAAATTTTTTTTACAGATTTCCTTGTATTATCAAGAATCTATAAGTAAAAATATAAGGAACCTTAAAAAGAAATTATGTCAGGCATTATAAACTGTAATGTCAAATAGAATAAGTGGAGCAGTATTGTTGCACATAATTTCATATTCTTTCCTTGCACTGTACTCAATTTTGTAAATAACTTTACTTATAAACACAAGTGGTAGAGACTTGTCAAGTTTGTCCATTCTTAACAATGAATAACATGATATGCTGGGCAGCTATAAAGCACGAGTCCCAGCATCATATAACTTTTGAATGATATTTTTCTGGTTCCAATACAGTTAAAAGTTGATAAAATAAGTTTTAAAAAACATATTGTTCAAAGTTTTCCATATGTTAAACTGAGCATGAAAGTAATCCAAAAACGATATATAAGTTTCTCAATAGAACTCTTATTCTTTATCTAGGAATTTTTAAAATTTTATAATTTAATAGTACTTGTAAACTTTTGTTCTCAAATTTATTTATTTTTTTACAATATACGTGCTGTTATTGCTCAGAACATTTTTGAGCAAACTGTAAGAAATCCTTAAATGCACTGATATATTTTAAACTCGCATAACAAAATTCAATTAATTTTGAGAGACATATTTTCCATTAGAAAACTTTAAAAACCCACACATCAATACAAAAATTATTCTGAAATGATTGTATTCAAAATGAAGAACAGGTTCCCTTTTTAATAATATCACATTTAAGATAATTATGAATGATACTTTCCCTTAAGCAAACATTTTCCCAAATGTATAGCAACATAATCAGTTTTGAAAGATAGAAGACAGTTGAAATGATTAAATTTATTCTTTAGTAACTATACTAATCAGCAGTATATATTCTAATACCACATGTTAAAAATAATTCAATACAAACAGGTTTATCAATCTTACCTAATGTATGTGCAAGAAAGTGGTTTATAGCACAAACTAACCAAACCCATCTTGGGACCGGGGGTGTCGTCTGATCTAAATCACTGGAGGCGCTGAAATTATAGTCATATATTGCAAGCAGAATGGCATTAACTGAAGTTAGAAGAAATCCCGTGAATGTTAATATATTTGGAGCAAGCCATTTTGGCACCAACTGAAAAAAGAAAAAAATCTTTATTAATCTAAGGTATAGTAGAAAATTAGTTTGAATGAAATAATTTTAATAACACAAAATCAAAATGATATTTAAAATACGAATAATTATTACTAAGCAAACAATTTAAGCTTGAAATTCTGTGACATAAATAAATATGAAAAGGCATTTTTGATTGCATAAATTTATGATGCAGTTAAAGCAAATATTATACAGCTCGATAATAGCACCTCATAAACCAATGAAGATTTAATGGCATTGATGTCTCTGGAAGCTGCTGATTTCAAAAATATTACTTCATAGAACTGGCTGTAAATTTTTGAAATACATATTCTCAACATTTCCATTACATCACCAGCCAGTAATATATGCTGCTGATTTAAATTTTATTCTTCTTCTTATTTTTTATATATATTTAATACTGCAATAGAGATATTACAAATTAATGATTTCAAATAAGAACTTGGTTTGCCAGACCAAAATTCTGAATTTTTAGCATCTAAAATAAAGAAATGAAGAAAACTGTCTAGTTTTACTTTAAAATAACAGCTTACAGAACCAAGGAGGAGAAAATTATTCCACACTTTATTAACAAACAGTTTATACATTCCAATAATACTATCAACATTTTCTACGTGGCAATAAATCATGAAGAAAACTTTTTTTTTTATAGTGAATTCAACTGCTTCTTCTGGAAAGTTTAAAAAAAAATATCAACATGATCTTGCAAAAGTTTTTCAAGCAAGAACATTATTGGTCTATTTATGCTGATCTAAAGCTGCTCAACTTCTTACTGGGACATTTAATGTCTGTATATGAAGTACCCTTTTCATTTTTGTGTGTGCGTGTGTGTGTGTGACATAGTGAGGTGTATGGACATGACCGAAAAAAAAAAGTGAAATGGCCTTTTAGAGATATGCTGAACTGCAATTACAATGAATATTATCAAGGAACCACTAATTGATAAAAGTAATTCCTCTACCATATATAAAATCTAACCTAATGAAGCAATTCTTCAGGGCATTTTATAAAGATTTTGATTGTCTTCATTTGCAAAACATGTTCTGGACAGAACAATAAAAAGCTGCAAGTGGGTATTTTTAATGAATTTACGAATTAGAGGGCCATCCAAGATTACAAAATTTTCAGCATCTAAGACTGAAAACTATATTCTATCTGGTCATATTTCATCTTAATTATTAAAGATCTTTTAGATAATGACAAAGCAGAAAAGTATAAAGAGTGCAAAACCTGCTTAAAAAGTTTTAAAAAATAGGATGCTAATAAAAGCAATTAAAAAGAAGAGAGCCATTACTCGGATATCAAAGAAATGAGGGTAAAAAAGATATTAAGACAAGTACGACACACATATGATGGTATATTATTGCTGGATACCATAATATGAAACTACTATTGCATATAAAAGTAATTCATATATGAAGTGCTTTTTCATGAACTAACTGAACCAACTTATTTACTATTCATCTTACTTCATTTAATGTAGCATCATAAATTTTAACATACCAATACAATTTTAGTAATAATCTTTAGTAATCGAGAATAATGCTATCATTAATATTGACATTTTGATTTATTGAAATTTATTATTTCATCCATTAACATTGTTTTAAATTTTATTCTTTAACTTACATCTAACACAGATTTCATATGGTCACTGTACTAATTTATATATTGATTACTGTACGATTAATTTTATTTATTGCATTGATTTAATTTTATTAGTGATATAGATACGAGAGAATGTTGAGTAATTTGAGTGCTGCACACATTTTAGAAATTTAATTTTCACTATATTTTGAAAACTAGTATTAATCATACAAATATAATGCCAGATTCAGAATAACAACACAACATTATTTTGAAATCACTGGAATACCTACCATTGACAATAATACCAGTGCTAAATAGAGTTTGATTCTCAAAACTTTACATACAATATATACACACACACTTCTAAACAATGTGTTTCATAAAATAATATTCCCTATGTGTGTTTGTATGTACTTTATAAATGAAATTACAAAAATGACTTTGAACATGAAATGGCAAATGGATGTGAAAGATTAATAATTTTAAGGTGTAATATTATTGAAAAAACATTATTTTAGTAAAGACTGTTCTTTGACATTGACAATGTTCTGACAAAAAACATTGGTGAAGCTGATACCATCTAAGAATGTTAATCAATTGAAATATATATGAAATATTTAAGTCAAGAAAATAAAAGATTAAAAGTTGTTTACTTTAACGACTTGATTCCAAAAAGGGTGCATAACATAATTGCTCAAAGGACTGGTATCGATTGCACTGTACTGAAAAATCAAAATATATATTTGTTAATGTAACAGAAAATCTATTAAAATTTATTTATTTAAAAGTAAAAAAAAAAAACTGAAACCATGCAAACATTTAGAAAATATCAGAGAATTACATTTTATTTGTCTACATCAATGAAGTCATTTCATAATATTTTATAAATATACACAATATATTTCAAAATTGTGTCATAACAAATAGTTTTCTAAATAGGTTTTACAAACAAATTCACATTAGGAAGTATGTTTCGAAATTATTCAACAATAAACTGCATTCGGTACATTGGTTAGCAATTATCTAGAATGGTTTTTGAAAATCTCCAATACCAAGAGCAATAAAAAAATTATTCAGTTATTAAACACCAAGATAAAAATTATAAACACATACATATTACAAATTGGCATTTTAGTATTAACATTTAGTTTAATTCAAGTTGAAAAAATTATTTAAGATGTACAATTCAACACAACTCAAAAATTCTACAAAAAGAAAACACCTAAAAGTGATGTATAATTTTACAGAAAGTCACATCCATACTGAGATGATAAACATTAACAAACTCTCGATGCTGGACTGATAGAGTTTCATTTGGTAGCTATTGGAGACATTCCAGATATGATAGTTATTGAGACGACTCAATTGACACAGGTAATATTGACACAGTGTCGCACTTGATTAACTTTCACACCACATCAATAAGAGACTCAAGACAACTGATCTGGTATGCACAATATCCACATGTTCAGTGGATTTTGATAGAAATGGTCTCAAACATATGATTCACTGATACTGAAAACTAAACTCTAATCTAGTCCCATAGCTGGGAAGGAAAGAGCCTAATAACCCTAAATGAGATCTTTAAGCTAAAGATCTCTTCAATTCTTAAACGATAAATAATCAAAGGTAGAAAGACAAAAAGATGCTCTTAATAAGATATCAAAGATATGCTGATTTTTTCATTTTGTAATACTGTGAACTGTGATTTAACATGAAAAAAATACCACATAAAATATTCTAAAAACCTGACAAACAAATTTTTGGAATAATTCAAGTGTCAATATTAGAAGTTTTATATCTGTCAACGGGAAAATTCTATTTTTAATTAAATTTTAAACAGTATTTTTGGATAATTTAACAAAATATTTAAAAGTTTTTTATTAAAGGGAATTACTTTTAAACACATTTCACAGAACTGTAGGGGAGATGAATGTTTTATTTTTATTGAAGATTCATTTATGAAATAATTAATCAAAATGAACATGATGTAATTTCTTAAATTTCTAATTATTTCAAGAAATTACATCATAAATATAAAATTTTAAAATCTCAATAATCTATACACCAATTTTTTTTTTTTTTTTTATTGAGTGAAAAAATAGCTGTTCCTGCACACATTTTCATTAAGTTTTCAGGTGCACCTTTACTTTAAAACAATTTCCAATTTTTACAAAAATATGAAATGATGAAATTTACAGAATAAGAAATGAAATTTTATGGAATCGTAAATTTAAAGAATTATAATACAGCGAAACAATTATTAATAGTTCTATGGTAAAAAGAGAAATATTTTGCACCTTTTCTGTACATTTCCTACATTAGTAGTAAAAAGTACAGTTACTTTCTTACTTAATTCTTATACATACATATAAAGTTGAAACCCCATATACACTAAAACATCATTCATTTTCTTACAGTCAAAATAATCATACACTTGAAGAAGTTGCACATTAGTTTTACAGAAAAATATTCCTGCATTTCCAGGCTACAAAAATAATGTTATGTTATGGGATGGGATACAAAAGACTTTCTCTTCCAAGTCTAATGATATATATATATATATATATATATATTCATAAAATTTAGTTCTTAATGCACATGAATATAGATGTGGCGATGAGCACATGTTTTAAATAATATATATGAAATATTAAGTCTGCTTTCAGTATTTGAATGGAGTAATTGAATATTCTTATGTCAATAAAATAAAATTTGAATAAAATTTGTTACGAGTTCAGCTTTCACTATTCTGCTTTTATCAGTTATGTTACCACTAATGTATACTACCGTCAGATATTTTTTGGCAACTTAAGTCAAAATAATAATTGAAAACAAATATTTAGCAGCATTATCTCCCTGAAAATTCCGATTGGCGGACACATAGAAACTTTTTAATTTGACAAGCTTAATTCTACGAAATTTTTGAGATACTGTCACCGAGTCATTTTATGGGAGACCGAGAAAGTTTCGTGTTTATGATAGTGCAAAGGTTTTCCTCTTTCATAGAATAAGAAAAATATTGTGAGCATTTCATCTATTTTACATATAACAAAATGTTTAAAATGCTTTGTGTTATTTTTACCTTTATTGGAGGTGTTACTTTGTGTTGCAGTGTTGGTTTCTGCCAATCAAACATTCGAGTTTACTTATAAAAAATTATCCCTGTCTGTGATAGCCTTAATTATTTTTTATTTATTTCGAAATTACTTCATAGTATGAAAGTATTTTGTCCAATTTTATCTATAAAAAAGGATATGAACAATTTGGAAAACGTAGTACATTTGACATTTTCCTGTTTCAAACATTGCATCAATATTCCAACCATGTAAACTTATATATAAAATTCAAAATCAATCGTAATGTTAATATTTTATAAAAGGTTTGTGTAACATAAATTTGCAATATTGTAACTAAACCCCTTTGTTGAGATGGACTTATTTGCTTCTTAGGAACACAACATTTCCATTCAACTAGTGAATCTCCAAGGGTCTAGATTATAAGGGATCATTGCACAATATCGTCTTCTCATTATATCTATTTACTTAAAATCATTATTTTACAACATATATTTTGTTAGGTTTCGCTAAATATATTTTAAGTTGGATTTTCATTTTTTACTTTGAGGGATTGAAAATTACATAGTAAAAAATGTACAAGCTGGTTTTTATCTTTATCCCCACCGTTTTCTTTGTATTATCAATAATTCTAAATCATGAAGGGGGATAAAAGTAATCAAGATGGGGGAGGGGGTAGAATTTCGGTGCAACTGGCACTGTGCTGAAAGATTAAAAACCAGCTCGCTAAAAATTGGTTTGATATGTACACAGCACATAATTTTCTTAACTTCAAATTTAAAAGAAAATTGAAATTAGTACGGCTTAATAAGACGACATACAATTAGACTTTTTAGTTTAAAGCCGTTAATTTAATCATGAAGACAACTGCCTCTATCTTCAATCCCGCTTCTTAAACAGGAAGTCTAACACTAGAACAGGAAGTTATAAAATTCCCCATTGTGGATTTGTAGGGATGAGTGGGTTAGTGGAGCTCTTTAATTCTCACAACTCCATTTTCATTGAAAAATGTCTTTCGTAATTTTTTTCTTTCAAAAATCTTGTATGTATGCAAAACAATTAAAACACACACACACACATACATACATACATATGAACATTAAATTCAACCTCCATCTCATGTCCTAGATAAATTATGTGTTCTGTACCTTAGTCTATGTTAGTATCGTGTCTTCACCATTTTTTCTATGTATTATAAGATATAATGACAACAGAAAATTGATTGAATGTCTAATAATTATTTTTAAAAAATTCACAGAGACGTTATTATTTATTTTTTGACAAAATTTTAACCGTGATTGAATATCTAACGCACTATAGGCTGCAAGATGTTTTCCGAACATTTTAGTGTTCACAACTGTTTTGATATTAAGTTACTGATAGAAACATGGTTAAATTATGTAATCACGGCATTCAGTTTTTTATCGAAACGTTTTTAATTAAAAAAAACTTAATTACTTTGTAAATCATTATACATTATTTACAACATATTAAAAAAAATGACACCCTTTGGGCAGAGTAGTTATTGATTTTGTTCTCCATAGTTTCTTAAATCCTGATCAAAGTAATTATAACTGCCCGGTTACTAGACAAAAATGCCTTTGGTATGTAGCTATGGTATATATTTTTAAAGAAACAATTTAAATAAAAAAATTTTTTCGAAATAAACTATTAATTATTGGTATATGACATTATGTCCTTTTATATTAAAAAGGGGAAAAGAAGGAAGAATGTTCTTAACGATGGGTAAGTAATTCTTTCGTGGCCTAATTTGAAAAATCCCAACTCAGCGGCGGAAATAGGAACTACTATTTTTAATAGAATTTTAAAGATTTTCATACCGTTCTAATTGTCTCTCTCTAATGTTTTTCTTTTTGTTCTTTTTTCCCCCCTTTTTTTTTCGTATTTATTACAGCGTCGCTTGCACAATTTTACAAAATATCAATGGTTTTATTTTTTCTAGTAATTTAAATTGTGTTTTAACATCTAGACTGTTGAATTTAGAAATCTTTACCACAAAGTAAGTATTTTGTAAAAAAATATGCTGATAAAAATCATTCATTTTTTTTTTTTTTCGAGGGCAGATGCTGGTATTAGAAGACAATGTAACACTAAATATTTTTGTTTTGCTTGCAATTGCTTTTTTTAATTTAATTTTTACTTAATTTTCTATTGAAGCATGTTTGTTCGTATTTTTTACTGGCTTTGCTTACTGAATCTTTAATCAAGTATAACTACTTTTATAACTTTGATAAGCATTTCTGCTTAAGTACTATTTTTATAACTTTGACACAATACTGTTAGTTATTTTTAAGTGCACTAATATTTTATAAAACATAACGATTGGCGCGAGCAAGTGTTCTCATAAAAAAAAAATGTAAATATACAAATTCCTTTCGACGAGCACAAATTGATGCTTGATGAAGAAATTAACTTTCTCTAACACATTTTAAACTTAACGAAAATACTCAGATGGCCAATCTCCTCTTTTTTTCTTCTAAAACAATAATATTCGAAGGTCTATCTGTCGTCGAATACGATAAAATTTTCTAATGTTAAAAGATAATTAAGGCTCTTAGAACTAACGCCGCACGATAGATAGTTACTCATTGTGTTTTAATAATTCACATGCTACTAAATTTATTCAGTCATAATGATGCCTCATAGCATTGTACCTATAAAACTTGTCAAGTCATTTATATATATATATGTAAAGATGCACCGATACTTATAACTTCCTTATGAAGAAAGAATTGTGTTTTCTTCCTAATATTTGTACAACTTCTCGGCCACGAAACATGTACAGAAATATCTTCGTATCGTTAGGCAACTGTAACGCTGAAAACAGTTTGATTTGACGAAAGCTATGCAAATGCTAAATGAACATCTTCCCATCATTAAAAATTGCCAAAAGTAAGAAATTAATGAGGTCGTTTTCTTTAACAGCCATATTTGTGGTAAGCAGGCAATTTGTATATATTTCCTAAATTTACCATTGTGTTAAGAATTGATAGCTTATACAAACTGAAACATAAGTCAATGTAACAAGTGTCATAATTAAGTGCAATTAACTAACAAATTGAATCTGTGCATGAAATTGTAGTACTATGAATAAATCTACTAAAATGATAAAAATTTAATACCACTTATGAATTTCAATATTAACCGGACAAATAACTTACGATTATATAAAAATTCTTCCGTATTTATTGTTCCTACAGTAAAATTTCGATATTTTGCATAACAGATCAAATGAGAATATAGGATTCTTCCAGAAATTCATAAAAATGATAAAATTATGTATTTAAAATCATTTTATTGTTAAATATTGAATGTGTATCTTCAAGCCCCACTTAAAATTACTAAATTTGGATCAAATGTATTAATTCAAACTTTACCGGGGAGAAGAAATATTTTAACTTCCAAAGGCTAATTAGAAAAGCACTTGTATCTGAAATTTCAAATAATGAGTTAGTACAATTATTCATACTAATTACGATAAATTCATTAAACCATTGAAAACCATTTATTAAATTTACGCAAACTGTAAAACTATTCACCGATAACAGTCATTCATTTTTACGAATATTATTCCTAAAACTGCTCAGAACGTTTCATGAATAGCATTCATAAATCTGACACAGGCATAATTTGCAGCTGAAGTTTCGCGAAATCAGATCACAGATGCGTGGCTAGAAAGAATTGTTTGATTTATTATGTCTGCCTTGCCAAGAACAACAACAAATAATTAATTCATACACATAAATTTCCCTTGTACACATAGCGGGATAGTTTCCGAATGAATCATTTAAAAATGGAAAGTTTTTTCAAGTTTGTACAACTGTATAGGGGATTAAGCAACTGTACCGATTTATTAAGCACGCGATTTATGGCATGTTTAAATTATCAATTCATACAGCTGTTAATGAATTTCACTTGTGGCGGGGTAAAAAAAGATAAATTTGTTTAAATTTTTAAATATATTTATTTATTTTTTAATTTTGTTAATTAAAACTATCTCAAAAATTTCAGTCTTCCCTGTAGAAAATGTACACTTTATATGTCTATACTTCATATTTATTTGGAAAATCACGGTGTTTCTAGATTTTACATAAATTAGTTATGGTTGATCAACTGAATCTGTACAACAATAATATTTTTCAATCACTCTAATGTTTTTATAAGTACCTGATATACATTTTTAATATCATCATACATGGAAGTACACAAATGGAAAGAACGTTGAAAATAAAAACATGTTTAAGAATGATCATGTGATGGGCACTTTTTTTCTAGGTACTAAAAAGTAATCCGAGTTTCTTTGTTCGTCGACAAAATCGATTTTTTCTCTCACTGTGCTCTAAAAGCTCTACTGAAAAGAAAAGAGGAGGGAGAAACAGAAAAGAAAAAAGAAAGCCGCACTTAAAGATATTTGAATTTCTAATACATTTTGAACTAAATGCACAAAAGCAATCTGAAGATCAGTTTTTAGTTTTATATCAATGCATAATTTTGAAAATTTTGCAGAAGATTGCATTTGATACGATTTACTGAACCTGAAATATAATCGATAATTCCTAGAGCAAAATTTAAAACTTTTTTATTCGTTTTTCTTAATATATTTTGGGACTTATAACGTTTTTCTATGCAAAATAAGTATTAAGAGCTAGCTAGATTTTTAAGGAAACGTGATAAATATTAAAAGAAAGCATCACTTAGAAAAAAAGTGATGTAAAATAATTCATAGAAGGGATAATAGATGAAACAGAAAAAATACTATGTCAAAAATGGAATGATGAAAATAATAATTGATTTCTTTAATGTCTGAAATCCACCTATGTTTAATAAGTAGGGGGCAGTTTTACAACGAAATTTATGCTTTTTTTAACAACAAAAATTTTTTTTTTCCGTCATATGGTAGGAGCTTAAAAATCTCCAAGGGAAATGGCTAAATAATACAACTATAATTACTGATAAATTTTAGAATGCATGTACTAAGCCACAAAGAAAATACTTTTAAAAATGCAGCTTTTGGAAAGGCAACGGACATTAATGAATTAAGAGATAAAGAAAGGAAGTCATATTGGGTGTTTTTTTAATTAAGTATTGATGCATTAATTGGATTCTAAATTTTATTAATGCTATTTCACTGATTTGTGGATTGGAACTCATTTTATCATTATTAAGAGGCAGTGATCAGCATAGTAGATATTTCTAAGCACTTCCTTTGAAATTATTCACCCTCGGTATGTTGTACAAATTGCTTATGAATGAAGCTTCACCAGGTGCAACAGTTTGTTGCAGTTGCGAGTATGTAGCAGTAGCTTTTGCTACCGAGAAAAGGTGCATTCAAAACACAATTCGAATTTCCGAACGATTGATAATGAATAAGTGACTTTATTGTTCTTTATGTATAACAAGATGACATAAACAATCTTGAAATTTCCCATTCACTACTTTCATTTCATCTAAAGGTGTAATTGTATTATAAAATATAATGCACATAATTTGAAGTTCTACAGCAGTGAGTAGTGAAGAATGGAGAGTAAAAACTGCGGAAAATTACTTTAGTCTAAGTGACAAATTAAAAAATAATAACAATTTCGCTTTTATCACTTTTTTTTAATAATTTTTTTAAATTTGTAACTACAATAACCTGTCCAAATAAGAATGTAAATCAGCATTTAAAAAAATCACATTGCATAAGTAGAATAAAACAAGAGAAAATTGGAACTAATTCTCTCGCAATATAACAAAGAATTTGCTATCACTACATAATTTGCAGCAGCATCAAACATTTGTTCACTCACAATTATTAAAAGATTTAAATAATGCGAGAACAATAATTTTCTAATTTATAAGATGATATGGATTGTGATTTTCTTGAAACATTGTGCTTTCTTGCTAATGTAAAACCTAGGCTTGTAAGAGGTTTGAAAGTTATCTTCGCTCGCAGCTGCTTTCTGTGACCTGCCAATTCTTCTGCAATACTGAACTCTCAGCTGGTAATCCCTCTGTATTGCAATATTGAAATGTTGCATATAATTCCACAGTTCCATCTTGCAGTATTAAACTATCAGTAAGCTACTGCTATACTATAGTGTAGTGTAGCTTCGGTATCTGCATTCACGGTATTTTTAAGTGACGTATTTTGTCAAGAGATTTTGCAGTCTGAATATTTCACTTTTGCACGATGACATGAATTGTCTTCAAAAAAAGAAATGTTTGAAAAAATTCTGAATATCAGTCGAAGACAATGTATTGATGATAATTTTCTATTCTGGCACTCTATAAAACTCTATTCTGGCATATCGTAGTGCGTGCGGCCTTAAGTCATGGATTTTCTCGTTTTAATGTGAAAAAATATAATGAAATATAGCTTTTTAAATCATCAGCTTAAAAATTTTGATTTTTTTTTTAAATTCCTGAACATACTTTACTTATTCTGGATATGAAATATTTTTATGAAATGAAATTGGGTTTTAGTTTTGTTCTATAATGCAAGTGTCAGATTTGGAAGCAATATTTGTGTGGCGAAGGGATTTGTTACATTTTAATGTGAATATTCTCACTATTTCATATATAATTTTAAAATGAGAAAATAGTATTTGAAAATAGTTTGAGAAAATAGTACTTGTCGGCATATAAATACTATGTTTTCTTGGTATAATTTTAATTTCAAGGACAAATAATAAATGCTATAAAACATCTGATACTTTAAAAAAATTCAATATCATTATGATCTTTGATATTTTTTTTTTTTTTTTTTTTTTTTTGTATGAATGCATTAATATCCAAGTGAACAAAGTAATAAAAACAAGCCAGAATTTAAATAAGTTTTGTGCGAAAAAAATTTTAAAAAATCGCTTAGCCAACTGCAAAATTTATTTAAATATGTAACAAAGGATTGGCCCTCCTTAACATTTTATGCTAGAATTAATAGCTGATCACTTATAACTATGAAAATATCAGTATTAAATCACAAGTGAAAAAACTAATCTGCTAATATAATTGATGAATTATGTCTCTTTGAATGTGGCTTTTGTTCTAACGTAGAATCTCAGCTTACAAGGTGTTTGAAACATTGAAAATTGTTTTCGCTTATAGTTGGCAATTCCACAGTATTTCACAGTAATGTTGAACTGTCCCTTAGTAATTCCACTGTACTGTAGAAAACCAATGGTCTTCCACTTCATCTGTAATAATGCTCCAATTCTGTGTCTTGAGTATATTCCCATTGGCATTCTGGGATAAATTATCTTAATTAAACCACGTATAAAAAAATAAAAACCTAGAAAATTAGTAGAATACACAATGTATTAATATTTCTCATGCTAAGTATACTCCATCCCACTGCATCGTGGTTTTAAGTGTCGAATATTTAGTTTGAATGGTGAAAAAATGGAATGCAATTTTTGTTTTCTATGTTGCTAGAAACTAAATTATTCTATTCTTGTTATATTTGAATATACTTTATTTATACTGAATATGAAATATTTTTTCAGAAATTAAAATAGGCGACTGTCTGTTGTTTTTTAGTTTATGGATTGACAAGCAGATTCAAATATGTTGAACCATTTTTTTAAACCCAAGAGTATTCTTGCATATTTATGTTTTAATTGCTTTTTAATAGGCTTTTACTAACTCTTTATCTGCCTGTTCGTTGAAAATATTGCAATCGATTTAAAATTAACTTCCTGGTGAACTAGAAACCTTAAACATACTTCAGAACTCCATAGCATTTCAATTAGTTTTCGTAACTCGCTTTCTTGTCTATCCATTTGTCTGTTCGTTATAAATTTTGCAATCGGTTAACAACTCTCATTATCGACAAATGGCACCATGCTCAGTCTTTAGCTCATCAGGAAGGAAATCGACTGCAAAAGTTCACATGCACAAGACAAAAATGCAGAAAATTATTGAAATAAAAATAATCACTATACCACATTTTTTAAATGAACTAAAAAATAATAACTAATTTCTCCTATCCCCATACAAATTATTCTGAAAATCTGTAATTGTAAATTAAAATTCACTACCAAAAATTTTGAAAATTCATACTTAAAAAATGTAAGGATAATCTTCATTGAGTCATAAATTGTATGGATCTAGGAGAAATTGTTTTCTACTTTTTAGCTCGTTTTAAAAACGTGGTATATAATTATTTTTATTTAAATAATTATTTTTAATAAAATGTCAATTACAAGCACTGCTTATAACGGTGAAAACATCCCAAACAAGCTTTTCAAAGTATTTCAAAATTAGTTTCAAAACTATTTTTTGATAAAATGTTAAATATAAAACCAATTTATAGAGATACAAAATATTCGGTATTTTTAATTCTACTACTGTCACCATCCAATATATTTTCAATTGAATTTATTTGTGATCAAGTATTTGCTATTGAATTAAAAAATGTTATTGTTTTGAATGTAAAATATTCGGTGAAAATTGAAATCATTTGGGTATCTCATCATTATTTCAATTTTTAATAATTTTATTAAAATGTCACAAAACAAAGTCAAATTCAGATACTCCATCCAAATTTACATAGCATACTGATCTTTAGAGAACAGTGTATTGATGATTCTTAAAAGAAAAACAGCTCTCTGATATTCTTTTCCCTTGATTCTGGCAGTACTGTAAATGCAGACAACAGCAAAGAAATCGATGCTTTTATTATGATTTTAAATCTTTTGCAATAAGATATTTATTTTATAAATACTTTTTTTTTTTTGTACCAGAGCATTCATTAATTGTTTGGAGGTTTTACATGTGTATAATTGTATCTCAATTCTAATCATGTTAAGAAAATGGTGGTAACTAAGTTTTATTCATTATTATAATGATAATTACACCATGAAGTTATATATTCATATTTAAAATGAAAGTGTCTCAAATAATTATCCGGGATGTTATGCAGTTAGGTCTCAAGTAATAAAAAGAACTTTCTCCCTTCTCATTAATCTTCATGACTGTTGCATCAGTTAAAGTATTTCAAAAATATTCAGTATATAAAGTATTATTGTATAACTTCCTGAGAACTATGATGAAATTTTACTTTTCTATATTCCATATAAAATGTACAATTTTTCAAAAATTGGAATATTGAATTTTTAGCCAACTAATGTAGTTGTTGATGATCAAATACAATATGCATTCATCATTTTTTACACATCCATAAGTTATTTTATCTCTCCAATTTGAATTTTAATCAGTTCATAACTTCAGGACACCCCACCCATTCTCCAAAATAACTGTAGTTGTTAAGACCACATATTCTGGCTTAAACATTCGAATTAAGTTCACAAAATAAAAAACAATACCAAGAACTTATCCTGCCCCCCCCCCCCAACTTATTTGATAGTGTTCATATTTTTAAAAATCAGTTATAAACATTTACAATCTGATACAAAAAAAACTTTCGGAACATGGGTATTGTTTTTCTATTAATGTAAAACGTAATGTCTTTTACGGTACTAATGGTATTTTTAATAAGAAGTGTACTACTAGCAATACTACATAACTATTCATTACATATATTTTTGAATGAATGGAAATAGCACTTAATAACTGTCTTGATTTATTTTCATGTCTTAGAAAAATGTTTCACAATTTGTACTTGGTATTTTCTGTTCCATTATTTTTATATTTCATGTATCAATATCATATTCATTCTGGATTATTTCATTTTTGGAACTAAATGTTATTTATATTCTACATTAATGACTATGAAAATGCTGTTATTTAAAAAGAAGTTTCCATCAAGTAACGTTCATCATCATTATTATTAGTCATGTAGATCATATGTTCGCAGATTGTTTTAATGTTTATTTAATTTATTGCATTTTCATTGATAATTTCAATTGGTATTTTTATGTAAAGATGGCGTAAGAAACAGTATAACTTTTTCAAAATTCAATGAGATTGCTTGATTTCTGCTGATCTCATGAGTAAACAAATAGAATTATGATATGAAGTTGAATCATAGTATAACAGCGTTTAAAAGAAAAAAATTGCACATTATTAAATGTTTATAAGTTTTATAAAAATAATCTACAATTTTCAATTATAAAGACAATGAAACATGGCTACAAGTAATTTTCGAATGCTAGGAAGCACTTAAAAAATAAGATTATTTCAATGAAAGAAGTGTGAAATGTTTCAGTTTTTTAGTGTACATGATAGCAATTAGAGGAAGTTTCGTATCGCTGAAGATTTCATAATGAATAATATGCATCTTTGTTTATTCTCTTATGTTAAAAGGATGTTCGTATTTTCCCCAATTAGGTTGATTTCGTATATTGTTAGAGGAAACAAACGTGCGAGTTCATAAAAGAAAAAATCTTAAACTTCATCTCTATTAAATATCTGAACAAATAGTGTTTCTGTATTTTTATGTTTCTAACTATTAGAGGGAAAAAAGTTTTACAACTAAGCCAATGGAAAGTATAAAATATATCATTTATCACCTTTTGAAGGTCGAAATATAGAGAGTGAAAACCTAGGCAAAATATAATTGATTGCACTATATATTATGAAGAAAAGTCTGTATTATGAATACAATGTTTCACTACTTTTTAAAAAAAGGCTTTTTAAATTTCTAACAAATGCCATCAATAATTTCATGTCATGTGACAAAAATGTGTTTGTCTAATTTATTTGATATGTACATTTTAATTTTTTTTAATTCAGATTTTCTTTCCAAATAACAACTAAAAGCAAAACTAGAAGTTAAACTTTTATTAGTTGTGTCATTCGATACAAAATTCATATAAATGGTATGTGAAAACGATGCATATCTCTGCTTACAAGTAAATCCTTCACAAATAAAAGATTTAATCATTTGAAGAGCATTTATTGCATGATTGCAAGGTCACGACAACCATCAACTATATACACAAAATATTAAGACGTTGAACATGAAAAAGAAGCAGATGCACAAAGAACGTGTATAGAAGCCGACTTAAGATTAACCATATAAATGGAATGATGCACGTCTTTCAAATATGATAGATTAGAAAATGTATTTGCTATCTTTATGGAGTTTACTATATACTTTGCAAATATATGTCACTTTTACTTTTTCTATTTCAAAATTGACAACAAGATTACAAAAAATAAAAAAATAATAATAAAAAATGTTATCATTTAAAGATGGATCAATATGCTTAGATGCTTTCACAATCAATTATCCGTTCTATTTTAAAAGCATTATTGATAACAGGAAACTTTTGCCGCTCAGATATCCTAATAAAAATGAGCGACTCGAGCTCATTGTCTGATTTGCTGCTTTTATTTAGCTTAGAGCGAATTTGTGGGTGGGAAAGAGAGTACGTGTACATTTCATTTTCTGCTGTGATTGCATAAACAACTGAATGCGCTCTCAGCTGCTTTCATGAATTTTTATCAACTGCTTGAGGAAATTTTAAATAACTGCAGCCAACGAGGGAAAATACTTTCGGAGCATAAAACAACATGTTGCACAATATATGAGTTGACTATTTAAGTGACATATATCTAACCAAACAGATTTTGAACAGAAATGTTTCATCAAAAT